>NW_027646445.1:0-402000 GCF_951394435.1 Stenella coeruleoalba | reverse complement strand
GTGGATTCAGCTAGGATGATTCTAACTGAAATAAGTCACACAGAAAAAGAAACATCATAAGATATCAGTAATACATGGAATGTAAACTTGGCTACACAGGAACTGAATTACAGAACAGAACAGGGTCTCAAATTTAGAAAACCAACTTATGCTTGCTTAAGGGTAAAGGTGAGTTGGGGTGCTGCATAAAACCAGAGATCGAAATGAGCACAGATAAAGTTCCTTAAGCCAAATATGGAATAGACAAGAGCTACTCCTTGCTCAACGAAATGGACTCAACACCCCATATTAAACGCCTAAGAATGTACCTGACTGGTAAGTATCTTAAAACCTATGGATTGCTATGTCTCCGAAAGAGAATCAAGCATGTGTACAGGGGCATAAACGCAGCAGTGATAGGATTGGAGAAGTTCGGTGAGCAAATGAAGACCCTTTGAAGTCATATTGCATGGTACCCATTACACGGGTCTCAACTCTCCAGGTTTAAGGTATTCTTCCTTCAGCTAAAACATGCATGTGGAACCCAGAGTATGATCAACCGTGTGAACGGGAGACGTGTTCAAATATGTCTCAGTTTTCCTCCCCTGGTACTCGGGTGCACTATTCCAGATGCTTTACTAACACTCTCCCCACTTGGACAGTCAGCGCCTTTAACCTCCTGTTTGGCCCAGTTTGCAATTTCTGCAGAAGATGAACAGGAATAGGGAGAACCAATGAGAGACTAGCTGGAGGTGTCTGGACGGGCAAATTTAACTATCATTTCCCACCAGGAAGAGGAAATAACCAAAGGCTCAGCATGCCATGCCAGAACCAGATTAGGGCCTGAAGCCATCCTGCGGTGTTGCGGCCAGCTCACAAGAAAGCGAGTTGAAGAAAGGAGTTCAAAGGGAACTGTAATTCACAAACCTGCAGAGTTATAAATGACAGCTATCGTCCAAAAATATACTGAAGTAAGGCTGCCAAGAGGACTTGAAAGCGGGGCAGAATTGCAGGAAACCGATTTCAAGAGGTAGACTGGAATTGCATTGAAAGCATAGGAAAAGAGGCAGAACGTCCACAATGATGCACTTGGCCAAAAAGGGCGTATGCGTTTTTACCTGAATATATTCAGGAAAAAACGCATACGCCCTTTTTGGCCTACCAAGCAAGCTTGCAAAGGAAATCTGCACTACAATGAAGTCTCACTTCCCCCCGGTCAAAAGGGCCATCTGAAAAAAGTGTAAAATCCAGAAAGGAAGGACAGGCCATGGAGAACTGGGAGCCTTGTTATGCTGATGGGCGGCATGTAAATTGCCAACAGACACTCGGGAGAAGTGTATGGTGTTTCCTGAAACATCTAAAAAACAAAGCAACAGAGCCTAGGGCACTTCCACTTATGGTCCTATAGCTTAGGGAAATTAAAATCAAAAAGACACAGCCACCCCAAAGTTTGGGACGCCTCTGTTTACAAGAACCTCATTTACCGTACAAGTTCAATATCACAGAAAGTGAAAAATGGATAAAGAACTTGTGGTACTTACGTACAATGCAGTATCACTCAGCAATGAAATCTATGTCATCAGGCCCATAGCAGCATAATGAGTGGTTTCAGGTACGATGATTCTAACTGAAATAATTCACACAGAAAAAGAAACATCATAAGATATCACTAATACACGCAATGTAAACTTGGCTACAGAGGAACTGAATTCCAAAACAGAACAGGGTCTCAAATTTAGAAAAGCAACTTATGCTTGCTTAGGGGAAAGGTGAGTTGGGGTGCTGCATAAAACCAGAGATTGAAATGAGCACAGATAAAGTTCCTTAAGCCAAATATGGAATAGACAAGAGCTACTCCTTGCTCAACGAAATGGACTCAACACCCCATATTAAACGCTTAAGAATGTACCTGACTAGTAAGTATCTTAAAACCTATGGATTACTATGTCTCCAAAAGAGAATCAAGCGTGTGTACACGGGCAAAAATGCAGCAGTGATAGGATTGGAGAGGTTCGGTGAGCAAATGAAGACCGTTTGAAGTCATATTGCATGGAACCCATTACACGGGTCTCAACTCTCCAGGTTCAAGTTATTCTTCCTTCAGCTAAAACATGCATGTGGAACCCAGAGTATTATCAACCGTGTGAACGGGAGACGTGTTCAAATATGTCTCAGTTTTCCTCCCCTGGAACTCGGGTGCAACATTCCAGACGCTTTACTAACACTCTCCCCACTTGGAGAGTCAGCGCCTTTAACCTCCTGTTTGGCCCAGTTTGCAATTTCTGCGGAAGATGAACAGGAATTGGGAGAACCAATGACAGATAGCTGGAGGTGTCTGGACGGGCAAATTTAACTCTCATTTCCCACCAGGAAGAGAAAATAACCAAAGGCTCAGCGTGCCGTGCCGGAAGCAGATTAGGGCCTGAAGCCATCCTGCGGTGTTGCGGCCAGCTCAAAAGAAAGCGAGTTGAAGAAAGGAGCTCAGGGGCACTGCAATTCACAAACCTGCAGAGTTATAAATGACAGCTATCGTCCAAAAATAGACTGAAGTAAGGCTGCCAAGAGGACTTGAAAGCGGGGCAGAATTGCAGAAAACCGATTTCAGGAGGTAGACTGGAATTGCATTGAAAGCATAGGAAAAGAGGCAGAACGTCCACAATGATGCACTTGGCCAAAAAGGGCGTATGCGTTTTTTCCTGAATATATTCAGGAAAAAACGCATACGCCCTTTTTGGCCAACCAAGCAAGCTTGCAAAGGAAATCTGCACTACAATGAAGTCTCACTTCCCCCCGGTCAAAAGGGCCATCTGAAAAAAGTGTAAAATCCAGAAAGGCAGGACAGGCCATGGAGAACTGGGAGCCTTGTTATGCTGATGGGCGGGATGTAAATTGCCAAAAGACACTAGGGAGAAGTGTATGGTGTTTCCTGAAACATCTAAAAAACAAAGCAACATAGCCTAGGGCACTTCCACTTATGGTCCTATAGCTTAGGGAAATTAAAATCAAAAAGACACAACCACCCCAAAGTTTGGAACGGCTCTGTTTACAAGAACCTCGTTTACAGTACAAGTTCAACATCGCCGAAAGTGAAAAATGGATAAAGAAGTTGTGGTATTTACTTACAAAGCAATATCACTCAGCAATGAAATCTATGTCATGAGGCCTTAGCAGCACAATGAGTGGATTCAGCTAGGATGATTCTAACTGAAATAAGTCACACAGAAAAAGAAACATCATAAGATATCAGTAATACATGGAATGTAAACTTGGCTACACAGGAACTGAATTACAGAACAGAACAGGGTCTCAAATTTAGAAAACCAACTTATGCTTGCTTAAGGGTAAAGGTGAGTTGGGGTGCTGCATAAAACCAGAGATCGAAATGAGCACAGATAAAGTTCCTTAAGCCAAATATGGAATAGACAAGAGCTACTCCTTGCTCAACGAAATGGACTCAACACCCCATATTAAACGCCTAAGAATGTACCTGACTGGTAAGTATCTTAAAACCTATGGATTGCTATGTCTCCGAAAGAGAATCAAGCATGTGTACAGGGGCATAAACGCAGCAGTGATAGGATTGGAGAAGTTCGGTGAGCAAATGAAGACCCTTTGAAGTCATATTGCATGGTACCCATTACACGGGTCTCAACTCTCCAGGTTTAAGGTATTCTTCCTTCAGCTAAAACATGCATGTGGAACCCAGAGTACGATCAACCGTGTGAACGGGAGACGTGTTCAAATATGTCTCAGTTTTCCTCCCCTGGTACTCGGGTGCACTATTCCAGATGCTTTACTAACACTCTCCCCACTTGGACAGTCAGCGCCTTTAACCTCCTGTTTGGCCCAGTTTGCAATTTCTGCAGAAGATGAACAGGAATAGGGAGAACCAATGAGAGACTAGCTGGAGGTGTCTGGACGGGCAAATTTAACTATCATTTCCCACCAGGAAGAGGAAATAACCAAAGGCTCAGCATGCCATGCCAGAACCAGATTAGGGCCTGAAGCCATCCTGCGGTGTTGCGGCCAGCTCACAAGAAAGCGAGTTGAAGAAAGGAGTTCAAAGGGAACTGTAATTCACAAACCTGCAGAGTTATAAATGACAGCTATCGTCCAAAAATATACTGAAGTAAGGCTGCCAAGAGGACTTGAAAGCGGGGCAGAATTGCAGGAAACCGATTTCAAGAGGTAGACTGGAATTGCATTGAAAGCATAGGAAAAGAGGCAGAACGTCCACAATGATGCACTTGGCCAAAAAGGGCGTATGCGTTTTTACCTGAATATATTCAGGAAAAAACGCATACGCCCTTTTTGGCCTACCAAGCAAGCTTGCAAAGGAAATCTGCACTACAATGAAGTCTCACTTCCCCCCGGTCAAAAGGGCCATCTGAAAAAAGTGTAAAATCCAGAAAGGAAGGACAGGCCATGGAGAACTGGGAGCCTTGTTATGCTGATGGGCGGCATGTAAATTGCCAACAGACACTCGGGAGAAGTGTATGGTGTTTCCTGAAACATCTAAAAAACAAAGCAACAGAGCCTAGGGCACTTCCACTTATGGTCCTATAGCTTAGGGAAATTAAAATCAAAAAGACACAGCCACCCCAAAGTTTGGGACGCCTCTGTTTACAAGAACCTCATTTACCGTACAAGTTCAATATCACAGAAAGTGAAAAATGGATAAAGAACTTGTGGTACTTACGTACAATGCAGTATCACTCAGCAATGAAATCTATGTCATCAGGCCCATAGCAGCATAATGAGTGGTTTCAGGTACGATGATTCTAACTGAAATAATTCACACAGAAAAAGAAACATCATAAGATATCACTAATACACGGAATGTAAACTTGGCTACAGAGGAACTGAATTCCAAAACAGAACAGGGTCTCAAATTTAGAAAAGCAACTTATGCTTGCTTAGGGGAAAGGTGAGTTGGGGTGCTGCATAAAACCAGAGATTGAAATGAGCACAGATAAAGTTCCTTAAGCCAAATATGGAATAGACAAGAGCTACTCCTTGCTCAACGAAATGGACTCAACACCCCATATTAAACGCTTAAGAATGTACCTGACTAGTAAGTATCTTAAAACCTATGGATTACTATGTCTCCAAAAGAGAATCAAGCGTGTGTACACGGGCAAAAATGCAGCAGTGATAGGATTGGAGAGGTTCGGTGAGCAAATGAAGACCGTTTGAAGTCATATTGCATGGAACCCATTACACGGGTCTCAACTCTCCAGGTTCAAGTTATTCTTCCTTCAGCTAAAACATGCATGTGGAACCCAGAGTATTATCAACCGTGTGAACGGGAGACGTGTTCAAATATGTCTCAGTTTTCCTCCCCTGGAACTCGGGTGCAACATTCCAGACGCTTTACTAACACTCTCCCCACTTGGAGAGTCAGCGCCTTTAACCTCCTGTTTGGCCCAGTTTGCAATTTCTGCGGAAGATGAACAGGAATTGGGAGAACCAATGACAGATAGCTGGAGGTGTCTGGACGGGCAAATTTAACTCTCATTTCCCACCAGGAAGAGAAAATAACCAAAGGCTCAGCGTGCCGTGCCGGAAGCAGATTAGGGCCTGAAGCCATCCTGCGGTGTTGCGGCCAGCTCAAAAGAAAGCGAGTTGAAGAAAGGAGCTCAGGGGCACTGCAATTCACAAACCTGCAGAGTTATAAATGACAGCTATCGTCCAAAAATAGACTGAAGTAAGGCTGCCAAGAGGACTTGAAAGCGGGGCAGAATTGCAGGAAACCGATTTCAGGAGGTAGACTGGAATTGCATTGAAAGCATAGGAAAAGAGGCAGAACGTCCACAATGATGCACTTGGCCAAAAAGGGCGTATGCGTTTTTTCCTGAATATATTCAGGAAAAAACGCATACGCCCTTTTTGGCCCACCAAGCAAGCTTGCAAAGGAAATCTGCACTACAATGAAGTCTCACTTCCCCCCGGTCAAAAGGGCCATCTGAAAAAAGTGTAAAATCCAGAAAGGCAGGACAGGCCATGGAGAACTGGGAGCCTTGTTATGCTGATGGGCGGGATGTAAATTGCCAACAGACACTCGGGAGAAGTGTATGGTGTTTCCTGAAACATCTAAAAAACAAAGCAACAGAGCCTAGGGCACTTCCACTTATGGTCCTATAGCTTAGGGAAATTAAAATCAAAAAGACACAGCCACCCCAAAGTTTGGAACGGCTCTGTTTACAAGAACCTCATTTACAGTACAAGTTCAACATCGCAGAAAGTGAAAAATGGATAAAGAAGTTGTGGTATTCACTTACAAAGCAATATCACTCAGCAATGAAATCTATGTCATCAGGCCCTTAGCAGAACAATGAGTGGATTCAGGTATGATGATTCTAACTGAAATAAGTCACAGAGAAAAAGAAATATCATAAGATATCAGTAATACACGGAATGTAAACTTGGCTACACAGGAACTGAATTACAGAACAGAACAGGGTCTCAAATTTAGAAAACCAACTTATGCTTGCTTAAGGGGAAAGGTGAGTTGGGGTGCTGCATAAAACCAGAGATCGAAATGAGCACAGATAAAGTTCCTTAAGCCAAATATGGAATAGACAAGACCTACTCCTTGCTCAACGAAATGGACTCAACACCGCATATTAAACGCCTAAGAATGTACCTGACTAGTAAGTATCTTAAAACCTATGGATTGCTATGTCTCCGAAAGAGAATCAAGCATGTGTACAGGGGCATAAACGCAGCAGTGATAGGATTGGAGAGGTTCGGTGAGCAAATGAAAACCCTTTGAAGTCATATTGCATGGTACCCATTCCACGGCTTTCAACTACCCAGGTTTAAGGTATTCTTCCTTCAGCTAAAACATGCATGTGGAACCTAGAGTATGATCAACCATGTGATCAGGAGACGTGTTCAAATATGTCTCAGTTTTTGTACCCTGGTACTCGGGTGCACCATTCCAGATGCTTTACTAAAACTCTCCCCACTTGGAGAGTCAGCGCCTTTAACCTCCTGTTTGGCCCAGTTTGCAATTTCTACGGAAGATGAAAAGGAATAGGGAGAACCAATGAGAGACTAGCTGGAGGTGTCTGGACGGGCAAATTTAACTCTCATTTACCACCAGGAAGAGGAAATAACCAAAGGCTCAGCGTGCCGTGCCGGAACCAGATTAGGGCCTGAAGCCATCCTGCGGTGTTGCGGCCAGCTCACAAGAAAGCGAGTTGAAGAAAGGAGCTCAGGGGCACTGTAATTCACAAACCTGCAGAGTTATAAATGACAGCTATCGTCCAAAAATATACTGAAGTAAGGCTGCCAAGAGGACTTGAAAGCGGGGCAGAATTGCAGGAAACCGATTTCAGGAGGTAGACTGGAATTGCATTGAAAGCATAGGAAAAGAGGCAGAACGTCCACAATGATGCACTTGGCCAAAAAGGGCGTATGCGTTTTTTCCTGAATATATTCAGGAAAAAACGCATACGCCCTTTTTGGCCCACCAAGCAAGCTTGCAAAGGAAATCTGCACTACAATGAAGTCTCACTTCCCCCCGGTCAAAAGGGCCATCTGAAAAAAGTGTAAAATCCAGAAAGGCAGGACAGGCCATGGAGAACTGGGAGCCTTGTTATGCTGATGGGCGGGATGTAAATTGCCAACAGACACTCGGGAGAAGTGTATGGTGTTTCCTGAAACATCTAAAAAACAAAGCAACAGAGCCTAGGGCACTTCCACTTATGGTCCTATAGCTTAGGGAAATTAAAATCAAAAAGACACAGCCACCCCAAAGTTTGGAACGGCTCTGTTTACAAGAACCTCATTTACAGTACAAGTTCAACATCGCAGAAAGTGAAAAATGGATAAAGAAGTTGTGGTATTCACTTACAAAGCAATATCACTCAGCAATGAAATCTATGTCATCAGGCCCTTAGCAGAACAATGAGTGGATTCAGGTATGATGATTCTAACTGAAATAAGTCACAGAGAAAAAGAAATATCATAAGATATCAGTAATACACGGAATGTAAACTTGGCTACACAGGAACTGAATTACAGAACAGAACAGGGTCTCAAATTTAGAAAACCAACTTATGCTTGCTTAAGGGGAAAGGTGAGTTGGGGTGCTGCATAAAACCAGAGATCGAAATGAGCACAGATAAAGTTCGTTAAGCCAAATATGGAATAGACAAGACCTACTCCTTGCTCAACGAAATGGACTCAACACCGCATATTAAACGCCTAAGAATGTACCTGACTAGTAAGTATCTTAAAACCTATGGATTGCTATGTCTCCGAAAGAGAATCAAGCATGTGTACAGGGGCATAAACGCAGCAGTGATAGGATTGGAGAGGTTCGGTGAGCAAATGAAGACCCTTTGAAGTCATATTGCATGGTACCCATTCCACGGCTTTCAACTACCCAGGTTTAAGGTATTCTTCCTTCAGCTAAAACATGCATGTGGAACCTAGAGTATGATCAACCATGTGATCAGGAGACGTGTTCAAATATGTCTCAGTTTTTGTACCCTGGTACTCGGGTGCACCATTCCAGATGCTTTACTAAAACTCTCCCCACTTGGAGAGTCAGCGCCTTTAACCTCCTGTTTGGCCCAGTTTGCAATTTCTACGGAAGATGAAAAGGAATAGGGAGAACCAATGAGAGACTAGCTGGAGGTGTCTGGACGGGCAAATTTAACTCTCATTTACCACCAGGAAGAGGAAATAACCAAAGGTTCAGCGTGCCGTGCCGGAACCAGATTAGGGCCTGAAGCCATCCTGCGGTGTTGCGGCCAGCTCACAAGAAAGCGAGTTGAAGAAAGGAGCTCAGGGGCACTGTAATTCACAAACCTGCAGAGTTATAAATGACAGCTATCGTCCAAAAATATACTGAAGTAAGGCTGCCAAGAGGACTTGAAAGCGGGGCAGAATTGCAGGAAACCGATTTCAGGAGGTAGACTGGAATTGCATTGAAAGCATAGGAAAAGAGGCAGAACGTCCACAATGATGCACTTGGCCAAAAAGGGCGTATGCGTTTTTTCCTGAATATATTCAGGAAAAAACGCATACGCCCTTTTTGGCCAACCAAGCAAGCTTGCAAAGGAAATCTGCACTACAATGAAGTCTCACTTCCCCCCGGTCAAAAGGGCCATCTGAAAAAAGTGTAAAATCCAGAAAGGCAGGACAGGCCATGGAGAACTGGGAGCCTTGTTATGCTGATGGGCGGGATGTAAATTGCCAACAGACACTCAGGAGAAGTGTATGGTGTTTCCTGAAACATCGAAAAAACAAAGCAACAGAGCCTAGGGCACTTCCACTTATGGTCCTACAGCTTAGGGAAATTAAAATCAAAAAGACACAGCCACCCCAAAGTTTGGAATGGCTCCGTTTACAAGAACCTCGTTTACATTACAAGTTCAACATCTCAGAAAGGGAAAAATGGATAAAGAAGTTGTGGTATTTACTTACAAAGCAATATCACTCAACAATGAAATCTGTGTCATCAGGCCCTTAGCAGCACAATGAGTGGATTCAGGTATGATGATTCTAACTGAAATAAGTCACACAGAAAAAGAAACATCATAAGATATCAGTAATACACGGAATGTAAACTTGGCTACACAGGAACTGAATTACAGAACAGAACAGGGTCTCAAATTTAGAAAACCAACTTATGCTTGCTTAAGTGGAAAGGTGAGTTGGGGTGCTGCATAAAACCAGAGATCGAAATGAGCACAGATAAAGTTCCTTAAGCCAAATATGGAATAGACAAGAGCTACTCCTTGCTCAAGGAAATGGACTCAACACCGCATATTAAACGCCTAAGAATGTACCTGACTAGTAAGTATCTTAAAACCTATGGATTGCTATGTGTCTGAAAGAGAATCAAGCATGTGTACAGGGGCATAAACGCAGCCGTGATAGGACTGGAGAGGTTCGGTGAGCAAATGAAGACCCTTTGAAGTCATATTGCATGGTACCCATTCCACGGCTTTCAACTAACCAGGTTTAAGGTATTCTTCCTTCAGGTAAAACATGCATGTGGAACCTAGAGTATGATCAACCATGTGATCGGGAGACGTGTTCAAATATGTCTCAGTTTTTGTACCCTGGTACTCGGGTGCAACATTCCAGATGCTTTACTAACACACTCCCCACTTGGAGAGTCAGCGCCTTTAACCTCCTGTTTGGCCCAGTTTGCAATTTCTGCGGAAGATGAACAGGAATAGCGAGAACCAATGAGAGACTAGCTGGAGGTGTCTGGACGGGCAAATTTAACACTCATTTCCCACCAGGAAGAGGAAATAACCAAAGGCTCAGCGTGCCGTGCCGGAAGCAGATTAGGGCCTGAAGCCATCCTGCGGTGTTGCGGCCAGCTCACAAGAAAGCGAGTTGAAGAAAGGAGCTCAGGGACACTGTAATTCACAAACCTGCAGAGTTATAAATGACAGCTATCGTCCAAAAATATACTGAAGTAAGGCTGCCAAGAGGACTTGAAAGCGGGGCAGAATTGCAGGAAACCGATTTCAGGAGGTAGACTGGAATTGCATTGAAAGCATAGGAAAAGAGGCAGAACGTCCACAATGATGCACTAGGCCAAAAAGGGCGTATGCGTTTTTTCCTGAATATATACAGGTAAAAACGCATATGCCCGTTCGGCCAACCAAGCAAGCTTGCAAAGGAAATCCGCACTACAATGAAGTCTCACTTCCCCCCGGTCAAAAGGGCCATCTGAAAAAAGTGTAAAATCCAGAAAGGCAGGACAGGCCATGGAGAACTGGGAGCCTTGTTATGCTGATGGGCGGGATGTAAATTGCCAACAACCACTCGGGAGAAGTGTATGGTGTTTCCTGAAACATCTAAAAAACAAAGCAACAGAGCCTAGGGCACTTCCACTTATGGTCCTATAGCTTAGGGAAATTAAAATCAAAAAGACACAGCCACCCCAATGTTTGGGACGCCTCTGTTTACAAGAACCTCGTTTACCGTACAAGTTCAATATCACAGAAAGTGAAAAATGGATAAAGAACTTGTGGTACTTACGTACAATGCAGTATCACTCAGCAATGAAATCTATGTCATCAGGCCCGTAGCAGCATAATGAGTGGATTCAGGTACGATGATTCTAACTGAAATAAGTCACACAGAAAAAGAAACATCATAAGATATCAGTAATACACGGAATGTAAACTTGGCTACAGAGGAACTGAATTCCAAAACAGAACAGTGTCTCAAATTTAGAAAACCAACTTATGCTTGCTTAAGGGGAAAGGTGAGTTGGGGTGCTGCATAAAACCAGAGATTGAAATGAGCACAGATAAAGTTCCTTAAGCCAAATATGGAATAGACAAGAGCTACTCCTTGCTCAGCGAAATGGACTCAACACCCCATATTAAACGCCTAAGTATGTACCTGACTAGTAAGTATCTTAAAACCTATGGATTGCCATGTCTCCAAAAGAGAATCAAGCGTGTGTACAGGGGCATAAACGCAGCAGTGATAGGATTGGAGAGGTTCGGTGAGCAAATGAAGACCCTTTGAAGTCATATTGCATGGTACCCATTACAAGGGTCTCAACTCTCCAGGTTTAAGGTATTCTTCCTTCAGCTAAAACATGCATGTGGAACCCAGAGTATGATGAACCGTGTGAACCGGAGACGTGTTCAAATATGTCTCAGTTTTCCTCCCCTGGTACTCGGGTGCAACATTCCAGACGCTTTACTAACACTCTCCCCACTTGGAGAGTCAGCGCCTTTAACCTCCTGTTTGGCCCAGTTTGCAATTTCTGCGGAAGATGAACAGGAATAGGGAGAACCAATGAGAGACTAGCTGGAGGTGTCTGGACGGGCAAATTTAACTCTCATTTCGCACCAGGAAGAGGAAATAACCAAAGGCTCAGCATGCCGTGCCGGAACCAGATTAGGGCCTGAAGCCATCCTGCGGTGTTGCGGCCAGCTCAAAAGAAAGTGAGTTGAAGAAAGGAGCTCAGGGGCACTGTAATTCACAAACCTGCAGAGTTATAAATGACAGCTATCGTCCAAAAATGTACTGAAGTAAGGCTGCCAAGAGGACTTGAAAGCAGGGCAGAATTGCATGAAACCAATTTCAGGAGGTAGACTGGAATGGCATTGAAAGCATAGGAAAAGAGGCAGAACGTCCACAATGATGCACTTGGCCAAAAAGGGCGTATGCGTTTTTTCCTGAATATATACAGGTAAAAACGCATATGCCCGTTCGGCCAACCAAGCAAGCTTGCAAAGGAAATCTGCACTACAATGAAGTCTCACTTCCCCCCGGTCAAAAGGGCCATCTGAAAAAAGTGTAAAATCCAGAAAGGCAGGACAGGCCATGGAGAACTGGGAGCCTTGTTATGCTGATGGGCGGGATGTAAATTGCCAACAGACACTCCGGAGAAGTGTATGGTGTTTACTGAAACATCTAAAAAACAAAGCAACAGAGCCTAGGGCACTTCCACTTATGGTCCTATAGCTTAGGGAAATTAAAATAAAAAAGACACAGCCACCCCAATGTTTGGAACGGCTCTGTTTACAAGAACCTCGTTTACAGTACAAGTTCAACATCGCAGAAAGTGAAAAATGGATAAAGAAGTTGTGGTATTTACTTACAAAGCAATATCACTCAGGAATGAAATCTATGTCATCAGGCCCTTAGCAGCACAATGAGTGGATTCAGGTATGATGATTCTAACTGAAATAAGTCACACAAAAAAAGAAACATCATAAGATATCAGTAATACACGGAATGTAAACTTGGCTACACAGAAACTGAATTACAGAACAGTACAGGGTCTCAAATTTAGAAAACCAACTTATGCTTGCTTAAGGGGAAAGGTGAGTTGGGGTGCTGCATAAAACCAGAGATTGAAATGAGCACAGATAAAGTTCCTTAAGCCAAATATGGAATAGACAAGAGCTACTCCTTGCTCAACGAAATGGACACAACACCCAATATTAAACGCCTAAGAATGTACCTGACTAGTAAGTATCTTAAAACCTATGGATTGCTATGTCTCTGAAAGAGAATCAAGCGTGTGTACAGGGGCATAAACACAGCAGTGATAGGATTGGAGAGGTTCGGTGAGCAAATGAAGACCCTTTGAAGTCATATTGCATGGTACCCATTGCACGGGTCTCAACTCTCCAGGTTTAAGGTATTCTTCCTTCAGCTAAAACATGCATGTGGAACCCAGAGTATGATCAACCGTGTGAACGGGAGACGTGTTCAAATATGCCTCAGTTTTCCTCCCCTGGTACTCGGGTGCAACATTCCAGACGCTTTACTAACACTCTCCCCACTTGGAGAGTCAGCGCCTTTAGCCTCCTGTTTGGCCCAGTTTGCAATTTCTGCGGAAGATGAACAGGAATAGCGAGAACCAATGAGAGACTAGCTGGAGGTGTCTGGACGGGCAAATTTAACTATCATTTCCCACCAGGAAGAGGAATTAACCAAAGCCTCAGCGTGCCGTGCCGGAACCAGATTAGGGCCTGAAGCCATCCTGCGGTGTTGCGGCCAGGTCACAAGAAAGCGAGTTGAAGAAAGGAGCTCAGGGGCACTGTAATTCACAAACCTGCAGAGTTATAAATGACAGCTATCGTCCAAAAATATACTGAAGTAAGGCTGCCAAGAGGACTTGAAAGCGGGGCAGAATTGCAGGAAACCGATTTCAGGAGGTAGACTGGAATTGCATTGAAAGCATAGGAAAAGAGGCAGAACGTCCACAATGATGCACTTGGCCAAAAAGGGCGTATGCGTTTTTTCCTGAATATATTCAGGAAAAATCGCATACGCACTTTTTGGCCAACCAAGCAAACTTGCAAAGGAAATCTGCACTACAATGAAGTCTCACTTCCCCCCGGTCAAAAGGGCCTTCTGAAAAAAGTGTAAAATCCAGAAAGGCAGGACAGGCCATGGAGAACTGGGAGCCTTGTTATGCTGATGGGCGGAATGTAAATTGCCAACAGACATTCGGGAGAAGTGTATGGTGTTTCCTGAAACATCTAAAAAACAAAGCAACAGAGCCTAGGGCACTTCCACTTATGGTCCTATAGCTTAGGGAAATTAAAATCAAAAAGACACAGCCACACCAAAGTTTGGAACGGCTCTGTTTACAAGAACCTCGTTTACAGTACAAGTTCAACATCGCAGAAAGTGAAAAATAGATAAAGAAGTTGTGGTATTTACTTACAAAGCAATATCACTCAGCAATGAAATCTATGTCATCAGGCCCTTAGCAGCACAATGAGTGGATTCAGGTATGATGATTCTAACTGAAATAAGTCACACAGAAAAAGAAACATCATAAGATATCAGTAATACACGGAATGTAAACTTGGCTACACAGGAACTGAGTTACAGAACAGAACAGGGTCTCAAATTTAGAAAACCAACTTATGCTTGCTTAAGGGTAAAGGGGAGTTGGGGAGCTGCATAAAACCAGAGATTGAAATGAGCAGAGATAAAGTTCCTTAAGCCAAATATGGAATAGACAAGAGCTACTCCTTGCTCAACGAAATGGACTCAACACCGCATATTAAACGCCTAAGAATGTACTTGACTAGTAAGTATCTTAAAACCTATGGATTGCTATGTCTCCGAAAGAGAATCAAGCATGGGTACAGGGGCATAAACGCAGCAGTGATAGGATTGGAGAGGTTCGGTGAGCAAATGAAGACCCTTTGAAGTCATATTGCATGGTACCCATTCCACGGCTTTCAACTACCCAGGTTTAAGGTATTCTTCCTTCAGCTAAAACATGCATGTGGAACCTAGAGTATGATCAACCATGTGATCAGGAGACGTGTTCAAATATGTCTCAGTTTTCGTACCCTGGTACTCGGGTGCAACATTCCAGATGCTTTACTAACACTCTCCCCACTTGGAGAGTCAGCGCCTTTAACCTCCTGTTTGACCCAGTTTGCAATTTCTGCGGAAGATGAACAGGAATAGGGAGAACCAATCAGAGACTAGCTGGAGGTGTCTGGACGGGCAGATTTAACTCTCATTTCCCACCAGGAAGAGGAAATAACCAAAGGCTCAGCGTGCCGTGCCGGAAGCAGATTAGGGCCTGAAGCCATCCTGCGGTGTTGCGGCCAGCTCACAAGAAAGCGAGTTGAAGAAAGGAGCTCAGGGACACTGTAATTCACAAACCTGCAGAGTTATAAATGACAGCTATCGTCCAAAAATAGACTGAAGTAAGGCTGCCAAGAGGACTTGAAAGCAGGGCAGAATTGCAGGAAACCGATTTCAGGAGGTAGACTGGAATTGCATTGAAAGCATAGGAAAAGAGGCAGAACGTCCACAAAGATGCACTTGGCCAAAAAGGGCGTATGCGTTTTTTCCTGAATATATTCAGGAAAAAACGCATACGCCCTTTTTGGCCAACCAAGCAAGCTTGCAAAGGAAATCTGCACTACAATGAAGTCTCACTTCCCCCCGGTCAAAAGGGCCATCTGAAAAAAGTGTAAAATCCAGAAAGGCAGGACAGGCCATGGAGAACTGGGAGCCTTGTTATGCTGATGGGCGGGATGTAAATTGCCAACAACCACTCGGGAGAAGTGTATGGTGTTTCCTGAAACATCTAAAAAACAAAGCAACAGAGCCTAGGGCAATTCCACTTATGGTCCTATAGCTTAGGGAAATTAAAATCAAAAAGACACAGCCACCCCAAAGTTTGGGACGCCTCTGTTTACAAGAACCTCGTTTATCGTACAAGTTCAATATCACAGAAAGTGAAAAATGGATAAAGAACTTGTGGTACTTACGTACAATGCAGTATCACTCAGCAATGAAATCTATGTCATCAGGCCCGTAGCAGCATAATGAGTGGATTCAGGTACGATGATTCTAACTGAAATAAGTCACACAGAAAAAGAAACATCATAAGATATCACTAATACACGGAATGTAAACTTGGCTACACAGGAACTGAATTCCAAAACAGAACAGTGTCTCAAATTTAGAAAACCAACTTATAATTGCTTAAGGGGAAAGGTGAGTTGGGGTGCTGCATAAAACCAGAGATTGAAATGAGCACAGGTAAAGTTCCTTAAGCCAAATATGGAATAGACAAGAGCTACTCCTTGCTCAACGAAATGGACTCAACACCCCATATTAAATGCCTAAGAATGTACCTGACTAGTAAGTATCTTAAAACCTATGGATTGTTATGTCTCCAAAAGAGAATCAAGCGTGTGTACAGGGGCATAAACGCAGCAGTGATAGGATTGGAGAGGTTCGGTGAGCAAATGAAGACCCTTTGAAGTCATATTGCATGGTATCCATTACACGGGTCTCAACTCTCCATGTTTAAGGTATTCTTCCTTCAGCTAAAAAATGCATGTGGAACCCAGAGTATGATCAACCATGTGAACGGGAGACGTGTTCAAATATGTCTCAGTTTTCCTCCCCTGGTACTCGGGTGCAACATTCCAGACGCTTTACTAACACTCTCCCCACTTGGAGAGTCAGCGCCTTTAACCTCCTGTTTGGCCCAGTTTGCAATTTCTGCGGAAGATGAACAGGAATAGCGAGAACCAATGAGAGACTAGCTGGAGGTGTCTGGACGGGCAAATTTAACTCTCATTTCCCACCAGGAAGAGGAAATAACCAAAGGCACAGCGTGCCGTGCCGGAACCAGATTAGGGCCTGAAGCCATCCTGCGGTGTTGCGGCCAGGTCACAAGAAAGCGAGTTGAAGAAAGGAGCTCAGGGGCACTGTAATTCACAAACCTGCAGAGTTATAAATGACAGCTATCGTCCAAAAATATACTGAAGTAAGGCTGCCAAGAGGACTTGAAAGCGGGGCAGAATTGCAGGAAACCGATTTCAGGAGGTAGACTGGAATTGCATTGAAAGCATAGGAAAAGAGGCAGAACGTCCACAATGATGCACTTGGCCAAAAAGGGCGTATGCGTTTTTTCCTGAATATATTCCAGAAAAAACGCATACGCCCTTTTTGGCCAACCAAGCAAGTTTGCCAAGGAAATCTGCATTACAATGAAGTCTCACTTCCCCCCAGTCAAAAGGGCCATCTGAAAAAAGTGTAAAATCCAGAAAGGCAGGACAGGCCATGGAGAACTGGGAGCCTTGTTATGCTGATGGGCGGGATGTAAATTGCCAACAGACACTCGGGAGAAGTGTATGGTGTTTCCTGAAACATCTAAAAAACAAAGCAACAGAGCCTAGGGCACTTCCACTTATGGTCCTATAGCTTAGGGAAATTAAAATCAAAAAGACACAGCCACCCCAAAGTTTGGGACGCCTCTGTTTACAAGAACCTCGTTTACAGTACAAGTTCAACATCGCAGAAAGTGAAAAATGGATAAAGAAGTTGTGGTATTTACTTACAAAGCAATATCACTCAGCAATGAAATCTATGTCATCAGGCCCTTAGCAGCACAGTGAGTGGATTCAGGTATGATGATTCTAACAGAAATAAGTCACACAGAAAAAGAAACATCATAACATATCAGTAATACACGGAATGTAAACTTGGCTACACAGGAACTCAATTACAGAACAGAACAGGGTCTCAAATTTAGAAAACCTACTTATGCTTGCATAAGGGGAAAGGTGAGTTGGGATGCTGCATAAAACCAGAGATTGAAATGAGCACAGATAAAGTTCCTTAAGCCAAATATGGAATAGACAAGAGGTACTCCTTGCTCAACGAAATGGACTCAACACACCATATTAAACGCCTAAGAATGTACCTGACTAGTAAGTATCTTAAAACCTATGGATTGCTATGTCTCCAAAAGAGAATCAAGCGTGTATACAGGGGCATAAACGCAGCAGTGATAGGATTGGAGAGGTTCAGTGAGCATATGAAGACCCTTTGAAGTCGTATTACATGGTACCCATTCCACGGGTCTCAACTCTGCAGGTGTAAGGTATTCTTCCTTCAGCTAAAACATGCATGTGGAACCTAGAATATGATCAACCATGTGATCAGGAGACGTGTTCAAATATGTCTCAGTTTTCGTACCCTGGTACTCGGGTGCAACATTGTAGACGCTTTACTAACACTCTCCCGACTTGGAGAGTCAGTCCCTTTAACCTCCTGTTTGGCCCAGTTTGCAATTTCTGCGGAAGATGAACAGGAATAGCGAGAACCAATGAGAGACTAGCTGGAGGTGTCTGGACGGACAAATTTAACTCTCATTTCCCACCAGGAAGAGGAATTAACCAAAGGCTCAGCATGCCATGCCGGAACCAGATTAGGGCCTGAAGCCATCCTGCAGTGTTGCGGCAAGGTCACAAGAAAGCGAGTTGAAGAAAGGAGCTCAGGGGCACTGTAATTCACAAACCTGCAGAGTTATAAATGACAGCTATCGTCCAAAAATATACTGAAGTAAGGCTGCCAAGAGGACTTGAATGTGGGGCAGAATTGCAGGAAACCGATTTCAGGAGGTAGAATGGAACTGCATTGAAAGCATAGGAAAAGAGGCAGAACGTCCACAACGATGCACTTGGCCAAAAAGGGCGTATGCGTTTTTTCCTGAATATATTCAGGAAAAAACGCATACGCCCTTTTTGGCCAACCAAGCAAGCTTGCAAAGGAAATCTGCACTACAATGAAGTCTCACTTCCCCCCGGTCTAAAGGGCCATCTGAAAAAAGTGTAAAATCCAGAAAGGCAGGACAGGCCATGGAGAACTGGGAGCCTTGTTATGCTGATGGGCGGGCTGTAAATTGCCAACAGACACTCAGGAGAAGTGTATGGTGTTTCTGAAACATCTAAAAAACAAAGCAACAGAGCCTAGGGCACTTCCACTTATGGTCCTATAGCTTAGGGAAATTAAAATAAAAAAGACACAGCCACCTCAAAGTTTGGAACGGCTCTGTTTACAAGAAACTCGTTTACAGTACAAGTTCAACATCACAGAAAGTGAAAAATGGATAAAGAAGTTGTGGTATTTACTTACAAAGCAATATCACTCAGCAATGAAATCTATGTCATCAGGCCCTTAGCAGCACAATGAGTGGATTCAGGTATGATGATTCTAACTGAAATAAGTCACACAGAAAAAGAAACATCATAAGATGTCAATAATACACGGAATGTAAACTTGGCTACACAGGAACTGAATTACAGAACAGAACAGGGTCTCAAATTTAGAAAAACAACTTATGCTTGCTTAAGGGGAAAGGTGAGTTGGGGTGCTGCATAAAACCAGAGATTGAAATGAGCACAGATAAAGTTCCTTAAGCCAAACACGGAATAGACAAGAGCTACTCCTTGCTCAACGAAATGGACTCAACACCGCATATTAAATGCCTAAGAATGTACCTGACTAGTAAGTATCTTAAAACCGATGAATTGCTATGTCTCCGAAGAGAATCAAGCATGTGTACAGGGGCATAAACGCAGCAGTGATAGGATTGGAGAGGTTCGGTGAGCAAATGAAGACCCTTTGAAGTCATATTGCATGGTACCCATTCCACGGGTTTCAAGTACCCAGGTTTAAGGTATTCTTCCTTCAGCTAAAACATGCATGTGGAACCTAGAGTATGATCAACCACGTGATAAGGAGACGTGTTCAAATATGTCTCAGTTTTCGTACCCTGGTACTCGGGTGCAACATTCCAGACGCTTTACTAACACTCTCCCGACATGGAGAGTCAGTCCCTTTAACTTCCTTTTCGGCCCAGTTTGCAATTTCTGCGGAAGATGAACAGGAATAGCGAGAACCAATGAGAGACTAGCTGGAGGTGTCTGGACGGGCAAATTTAACTCTCATTTCCCACCAGAAAGAGGAATTAACCAAAGGCTCAGCATGCCGTGCCGGAAGCAGATTAGGGCCTGAAGCCATCCTGCGGTGTTGCGGCCAGCTCACAAGAAAGCGAGGTGAAGAAAGGAGCTCAGGGGCACTGTAATTCACAAACCTGCAGAGTTATAAATGACAGCTATCGTCCAAAAATATACTGAAGTAAGGCTGCCAAGAGGACTTGAAAGCGGGGCAGAATTGCAGGAAACCGATTTCATGAGGTAGACTGGAATTGCATTGAAAGCATAGGAAAAGAGGCAGAACGTCCACAATGATGCACTTGGCCAAAAGGGGCGTATGTGTTTTTTCCTGAATATATTCAGGAAAAAACGCATAAGCCCTTTTTGGCCAACCAAGCAAGCTTGCAAAGGAAATCTGCACTACAATGAAGTCTCACTTCCCCCCGGTCAAAAGGGCCATCTGAAAAAAGTGTAAAATCCAGAAAGGCAGGACAGGCCATGGAGAACTGGGAGCCTTGTTATGCTGATGGGCGGGATGTAAATTGCCAACAGACACTCAGGAGAAGTGTATGGTGTTTCCTGAAACATCTAAAAAACAAAGCAACAGAGCCTAGGGCACTTCCACTTATGGTCCTATAGCTTAGGGAAATTAAAATCAAAAAGACACAGCCACACAAAGTTTGGGACGCCTCTGTTTACAGGAACCTCATTTACCGTACAAGTTCAATATCACAGAAAGTGAAAAATGGATAAAGAACTTGTGGTACTTACGTACAATGCAGTATAACTCAGCAATGAAATCTATGTCATCAGGCCCGTAGCAGCATAATGAGTGGATTCAGGTACGATGATTCTAACTGAAATAAGTCACACAGAAAAAGAAACATCATAAGATATCACTAATACACAGAATGTAAACTTGGCTACACAGGAACTGAATTCCAAAACAGAACAGGGTCTCAAATTTAGAAAACCAACTTATGCTTCCATAGGGGAAAGGTGAGTTGGGGTGCTGTATAAAACCAGAGATTGAAATGAGCACAGATAAAGTTCCTTAAGTCAAATATGGAATAGACAAGAGCTACTCCTTGCTCAACGAAATGGACTCAACACACAATATTAAACGCCTAAGAATGTACCTGACTAGTAAGTATCTTAAAACCTATGGATTGCTATGTCTCCAAAAGAGAATCAAGCGTGTGTACAGGGGCATAAACGCAGCAGTGATAGGATTGGAGAGGTTCGGTGAGCATATGAAGACCCTTTGAAGTCGTATTGCATGGTACCCATTCCACGGGTCTCAACTCTGCAGGTTTAAGGTATTCTTCCTTCAGCTAAAACATGCATGTGGAACCCAGAGTATGATCAACCGTGTGAACGGGAGACGTGTTCAAATATGTCTCAGTTTTTCTCCCCTGGTACTCGGGTGCAACATTCCAGACGCTTTACTAACACTCTCCCCACTTGGAGAGTCAGCGCCTTTAACCTCCTGTTTGGCCAAGTTTGCAATTTCTGCGGAAGATGAACAGGAATAGCGAGAACCAATGAGAGACTAGCTGGAGGTGTCTGGACGGGCAAATTTAACTCTCATTTCCCACCAGGAAGAGGAATTAACCAAAGGCTCAGCGTGCCGTGCCGGAACCAGATTAGGGCCTGAAGCCATCCTGCGGTGTTGCGGCCAGGTCACAAGAAAGCGAGTTGAAGAAAGGAGCTCAGGGGCACTGTAATTCACAAACCTGCAGAGTTATAAATGACAGGTATCGTCCAAAAATAGACTGAAGTAAGGCTGCCAAGAGGACTTGAAAGCAGGGCAGAATTGCAGGAAACCGATTTCAGGAGGTAGACTGGAATTGCATTGAAAGCATAGGAAAAGAGGCAGAACGTCCACAATGATGCACTTGGCCAAAAAGGGCGTATGCGTTTTTTCCTGAATATATTCAGGAAAAAACGCATACGCCCTTTTTGGCCAACCAAGCAAGCTTGCAAAGGAAATCTGCACTACAATGAAGTCTCACTTCCCCCACCGTCAAAAGGGCCATCTGAAAAAAGTGTAAAATACAGAAAGGCAGGACAGGCCATGGAGAACTGGGAGCCTTGTTATGCTGATGGGCGGGATGTAAATTGCCAACAGACACTCGGGAGAAGTGCATGGTGTTTCCTGAAACATCTAAAAAACAAAGCAACAGAGCCTAGGGCACTTCCACTTATGGTCCTATAGCTTAGGGAAATTAAAATCAAAAAGACACAGCCACCCCAAAGTTTGGGACGCCTCTGTTTACAGGAACCTCATTCACCGTACAAGTTCAATATCACAGAAAGTGAAAAATGGATAAAGAACTTGTGGTACTTATGTACAATGCAGTATCACTCAGCAATGAAATCTATGTCATCAGGCCCGTAGCAGCATAATGAGTGGATTCAGGTACGATGATTCTAACTGAAATAAGTCACACAGAAAAAGAAACATCATAAGATATCACTAATACACAGAATGTAAACTTGGCTACACATGAACTGAATTCCAAAACAGAACAGGGTCTCAAATTTAGAAAACCAACTTATGCTTCCATAGGGGAAAGGTGAGTTGGGGTGCTGCATAAAACCAGAGATTGAAATGAGCACAGATAAAGTTCCTTAAGCCAAATATGGAATAGACAAGAGCTACTCCTTGCTCAACGAAATGGACTCAACACACCATATTAAACACCTAAGAATGTACCTGACTAATAAGTATCGTAAAACCTATGGATTGCTATGTCTCCAAAAGAGAATCAAGCGTGTTTACAGGGGCATAAACGCAGCAGTGATAGGATTGGAGAGTTTCGGTGAGCATATGAAGACCCTTTGAAGTCGTATTGCATGGTACCCTTTCCACGGGTCTCAACTCTGCAGGTTTAAGGTATTCTTCCTTCAGCTAAAACATGCATGTGGAACCCAGAGTATGATCAACCATGTGAACGGGAGACGTGTTCAAATATGTCTCAGTTTTTCTCCCCTGGTACTCGGGTGCAACATTCCAGACACTTTACTAACACTCTCCCCACTTGGAGAGTCAGCGCCTTTAACCTCCTGTTTGGGCCAGTTTGCAATTTCTGCGGAAGATGAACAGGAATAGGGAGAACCAATGAGAGACTAGCTGAAGGTGTCTGGACGGGGAAATTTAACTCTCATTTCCCACCAGGAAGAGGAAATAACCAAAGGCTCAGCGTGCCGTGCCAGAACCAGATTAGGGCCTGAAGCCATCCTGCGGTGTTGCGGCCTGATCAAAAGAAAGCGAGTTGAAGAAAGGAGCTCAGGGGCACTGTAATTCACAAAACTGCAGAGTTATAAATGACAGCTATCGTCCAAAAATATACTGAAGTAAGGCTGCCAAGAGGACTTGAAAGCGGGGCAGAATTGCAGGATACCGATTTCAGGAGGTAGACTGGAATTGCATTGAAAGCATAGGAAAAGAGGCAGAACGTCCACAATGATGCACTTGGCCAAAAAGTGCGTATGCGTTTTTTCCTGAATATATTCAGGAAAAAACGCATACGCCCTTTTTGGCCAACCAAGCAAGCTTGCAAAGGAAATCTGCACTACAATGAAGTCTCACTTCCCCCCGGTCAAAAGGGCCATCTGAAAAAAGTGTAAAATCCAGAAAGGCAGGACAGGCCATGGAGAACTGGGAGCCTTGTTTTGCTGATGGGCGGGATGTAAATTGCCAACAGACACTCGGGAGAAGTGTATGGTGTTTCCTGAAACATCGAGAAATCAAAGCAACAGAGCCTAGGGCACTTCCACATATGGTCCTATAGCTTAGGGAAATTAAAATAAAAAAGACACAGCCACCCCAAAGTTTGGGACGCCTCTGTTTACAAGAACCTCATTTACCGTACAAGTTCAATATCACAGAAAGTGAAAAATGGATAAAGAACTTGTGGTACTTACGTACAATGCAGTATCACTCAACAATGAAATCTATGTCATCAGGCCCTTAGCAGCACACTGAGTGGATTCAGGTATGATGATTCTAACTGAAATAAGTCACACAGAAAAAGAAACATCATAAGGTATCAGTAATACACGGAATGTAAACTTGGCTACACAGGAACTGAATTCCAAAACAGAACAGGGTCTCAAATTTAGAAAACCATCTTATGCTTGCCTAAGGGGAAAGGTGAGTTGGGGTGCTGCATAAAACCAGAGATTGAAATGAGCACAGATAAAGTTCCTTAAGCCAAATATGGAATAGACAAGAGCTACTCCTTGCTCAACGAAATGGACTCAACACCCCATATTAAACGTCTAAGAATGTACCTGAGTAGTAAGTATCTTAAAACCTATGGATTGCTATGTCTCCAAAAGAGAATCAAGCGTGTGTACAGGGGCATAAACGCAGCAGTGATAGGATTGGAGAGGTTTGGTGAACAATTGAAGATCCTTTGAAGTCATATTGCATGGTACCCATTACACGGGTCTCAACTCTCCAGGTTTAAGGTATTCTTCCTTCAGCTAAAACATGCATGTGGAATCCAGAGTATGATCAACCGTGTGAATGGGAGACGTGTTCAAATATGTCTCAGTTTTTCTCCCCTAGTACTCAGGTGCAACATTCCAGACGCTTTACTAACACTCTCCCCACTTGGAGAGTCAGCGCCTTTAACCTCCTGTTTGGCCCAGTTTGCAATTTCTGCGGAAGATGAACAGGAATAGCGAGAACCAATGAGAGACTAGCTGGAGGTGTCTGGACGGGCAAATTTAACTCTCATTTCCCACCAGGATGAGGAAATAACCAAAGGCTCAGCATGCCGTGCCGGAAGCAGATTAGGGCCTGAAGCCATCCTGCGGTGTTGCGGCCTGCTCAAAAGAAAGCGAGTTGAAGAAAGGAGCTCAGGGGCACTGTAATTCACAAACCTGCAGAGTTATAAATGACAGCTATCGTCCAAAAATAGACTGAAGTAAGGCTGCCAAGAGGACTTGAAAGCGGGGCAGAATTGCAGGAAACCGATTTCAGGAGGTAGACTGGAATTGCATTGAAAGCATAGGAAAAGAGGCAGAACGTCCACAATGATGCACTTGGCCAAAAAGGGCGTATGCGTTTTTTCCTGAATATATTCAGGAAAAAACGCATACGCCCTTTTTGGCCAACCAAGCAAGCTTGCAAAGGAAATCTGCACTACAATGAAGTCTCACTTCCCCACGGTCAAAAGGGCCATCTGAAAAAAGTGTAAAATCCAGAAAGGCAGGACAGGCCATGGAGAACTGGGAGCCTTGTTATGCTGATGGACGGGATGTATATTGCCAACAGAAACTCGGGAGAAGTGTATGGTGTTTCCTGAAACATCGAGAAATCAAAGCAACAGAGCCTAGGGCACTTCCACATATGGTCCTATAGCTTAGGGAAATTAAAATAAAAAAGACACAGCCACCCCAAAGTTTGGGACGCCTCTGTTTACAAGAACCTCATTTACCGTACAAGTTCAATATCACAGAAAGTGAAAAATGGATAAAGAACTTGTGGTACTTACGTACAATGCAGTATCACTCAACAATGAAATCTATGTCATCAGGCCCTTAGCAGCACACTGAGTGGATTCAGGTATGATGATTCTAACTGAAATAAGTCACACAGAAAAAGAAACATCATAAGGTATCAGTAATACACGGAATGTAAACTTGGCTACACAGGAACTGAATTCCAAAACAGAACAGGGTCTCAAATTTAGAAAACCATCTTATGCTTGCCTAAGGGGAAAGGTGAGTTGGGGTGCTGCATAAAACCAGAGATTGAAATGAGCACAGATAAAGTTCCTTAAGCCAAATATGGAATAGACAAGAGCTACTCCTTGCTCAACGAAATGGACTCAACACCCCATATTAAACGTCTAAGAATGTACCTGAGTAGTAAGTATCTTAAAACCTATGGATTGCTATGTCTCCAAAAGAGAATCAAGCGTGTGTACAGGGGCATAAACGCAGCAGTGATAGGATTGGAGAGGTTTGGTGAACAATTGAAGATCCTTTGAAGTCATATTGCATGGTACCCATTACACGGGTCTCAACTCTCCAGGTTTAAGGTATTCTTCCTTCAGCTAAAACATGCATGTGGAATCCAGAGTATGATCAACCGTGTGAATGGGAGACGTGTTCAAATATGTCTCAGTTTTTCTCCCCTAGTACTCAGGTGCAACATTCCAGACGCTTTACTAACACTCTCCCCACTTGGAGAGTCAGCGCCTTTAACCTCCTGTTTGGCCCAGTTTGCAATTTCTGCGGAAGATGAACAGGAATAGCGAGAACCAATGAGAGACTAGCTGGAGGTGTCTGGACGGGCAAATTTAACTCTCATTTCCCACCAGGATGAGGAAATAACCAAAGGCTCAGCATGCCGTGCCGGAAGCAGATTAGGGCCTGAAGCCATCCTGCGGTGTTGCGGCCTGCTCAAAAGAAAGCGAGTTGAACAAAGGAGCTCAGGGGCACTGTAATTCACAAACCTGCAGAGTTATAAATGACAGCTATCGTCCAAAAATAGACTGAAGTAAGGCTGCCAAGAGGACTTGAAAGCGGGGCAGAATTGCAGGAAACCGATTTCAGGAGGTAGACTGGAATTGCATTGAAAGCATAGGAAAAGAGGCAGAACGTCCACAATGATGCACTTGGCCAAAAAGGGCGTATGCGTTTTTTCCTGAATATATTCAGGAAAAAACGCATACGCCCTTTTTGGCCAACCAAGCAAGCTTGCAAAGGAAATCTGCACTACAATGAAGTCTCACTTCCCCACGGTCAAAAGGGCCATCTGAAAAAAGTGTAAAATCCAGAAAGGCAGGACAGGCCATGGAGAACTGGGAGCCTTGTTATGCTGATGGACGGGATGTATATTGCCAACAGAAACTCGGGAGAAGTGTATGGTGTTTCCTGAAACATCTAAAAAACAAAGCAACAGAGCCTAGGGCACTTCCACTTATGGTCCTATAGCTTAGGGAAATTAAAATCAAAAAGACACAGCCACCCGAAAGTTTGGAACGGCTCTGTTTAAAAGAACCGCGTTTACCATACAAGTTCAACATCGCAGAAAGTGAAAAATGGATAAAGAAGTTGTGGTATTTACTTACAAAGCAATATCACTCAGCAATGAAATCTATGTCATCAGGCCCTTAGCAGCACAATGAGTGGATTCAGGTATGATGATTCTAACTGAAATAAGTCACACAGAAAAAGAAACATCATAAGATATCAGTAATACACGGAATGGAAACTTGGCTACACAGGAACTGAATTACAGAACAGAACAGGGTCTCAAATTTAGAAAACCAACTTATGCTTGCTTAAGGGTAAAGGTGAGTTGGGGTGCTGCATAAAACCAGAGATTGAAATGAGCACAGATAAAGTTCCTTAAGCCAAATATGGAATAGACAAGAGCTACTCCTTGCTCAACGAAATGGACTCAACACCGCATATTAAACGCCTAAGAATGTACCTGACTAGTAAGTATCTTAAAACCTATGGATTGCTATGTCTCCGAAAGAGAATCAAGCATGTGTACAGGGGCATAAATGCAGCAGTGATAGGATTGGAGAGGTTCGGTGTGCAAATGAAGACCCTTTGAAGTCATATTGCATGGTACCCATTCCAAGGGTTTCAACTACCCAGGTTTAAGGTATTCTTCCTTCAGCTAAAACATGCATGTGGAACCTAGAGTATGATCAACCATGTGATCGGGAGACGTGTTCAAATATGTCTCAGGTTTCGTACCCTGCTACTCGGGTGCAACATTCCAGACGCTTTACTAACACTCTCCCGACTTGGAGAGTCAGTCCCTTTAACCTCCTGTTTGGCCCAGTTTGCAATTTC
This sequence comes from Stenella coeruleoalba, assembly GCF_951394435.1. Taxonomy (NCBI): domain Eukaryota; kingdom Metazoa; phylum Chordata; class Mammalia; order Artiodactyla; family Delphinidae; genus Stenella; species Stenella coeruleoalba. The sequence goes on along the minus strand of NW_027646445.1, from coordinate 374,467 downwards.
TGCGGAAGATGAACAGGAATAGCGAGAACCAATGAGAGACTAGCTGGAGGTGTCTGGACGGGCAAATTTAACTCTCATTTCCCACCAGGAAGGGGAATTAACCAAAGGCTCAGCGTGCCGTGCCAGAACCAGATTAGGGCCTGAAGCCATCCTGCGGTGTTGCGGTCAGCTCACAAGAAAGCGAGTTGAAGAAAGGAGCTCAGGGGCACTGTAATTCACAAACCTGCAGAGTTATAAATGACAGCTATCGTCCAAAAATATACTGAAGTAAGGCTGCCAAGAGGACTTGAAAGCGGGGCAGAATTGCAGGAAACCGATTTCAGGAGGTAGACTGGAATTGCATTGAAAGCATAGGAAAAGAGGCAGAACGTCCACAATGATGCACTTGGCCAAAAAGGGCGTATGCGTTTTTTCCTGAATATATTCAGGAGAAAACGCATACGACCTTTTTGGCCCACCAAGCAAACTTGGAAAGGAAATCTGCACTACAATGAAGTCTCACTTCCCCCCGGTCAAAAGGGCCATCTGAAAAAAGTGTAAAATCCAGAAAGGCAGGACAGGCCATGGAGAACTGGGAGCCTTGTTATGCTGATGGGCGGGATGTAAATTGCCAACAGACACTCGGGAGAAGTGTATGGTGTTTCCTGAAACATCTAAAAAACAAAGCAACAGAGCCTAGGGCACTTCCACTTATGGTCCTATAGCTTAGGGAAATTAAAATAAAAAAGACACAGCCACCCCAAAGTTTGGAACGGCTCTGTTTATAAGAACCTCGTTTACAGTACAAGTTCAACATCGCAGAAAGTGAAAAATGGATAAAGAAGTTGTGGTATTTACTTACAAAGCAATATCACTCAGCAATGAAATCTATGTCATCAGGCCCTTAGTAGCACAATGAGTGGATTCAGGTACGATGATTCCAACTGAAATAAATCACACAGAAAAAGAAACATCATAAGATATCAGTAATACACAGAATGTAAACTTGGCTACACAGGAACTGAATTCCAAAACAGAACAGGGTCTCAAATTTAGAAAACCAACTTATGCTTGCTTAAGGGGAAAGGTGAGTTGGGGTGCTGCATAAAACCAGATATTGAAATGAGCACAGATAAAGTTCCTTAAGCCAAATATGGAATAGACAAGAGCTACACCTTGCTCAATGAAATGGACTCAACACCCCATATTAAACGCCTAAGAATGTACCTGACTAGTAAGTATCTTAAAACCCATGGATTGCTATGTCTCCAAAAGAGAATCAAGCGTGTGTACAGGGGCATAATTGCAGCAGTGATAGGATTGGAGAGGTTCGGTGAGCAAATGTGGACCCTTTGAAGTCACATTGCATGGTACCCGTTCCACGGGTCTCAACTCTCCAGTTTTAATGTATTCTTCCTTCAGCTAAAACATGCATGTGGAACCCTGTTATGATCAACCGTGTGAACGGGAGACGTGTTCAAATATGTCTCAGTTTTCGTACCCTGGTACTCGGGTGCAACATTCCAGATGCTTTACTAACACTCTCCCGAGTTGGAGAGTCAGTCCCTTTAACCTCCCATTTGGCCCAGTTTGCAATTTCTGCGGAAGATGAACAGGAATAGCGAGATCCAATGAGAGACTAGCTGGAGGTGTCTGGACGGGCAAATTTAACTCTCATTTCCCACCAGCAAGAGGAATTAACCAAAGGCTCAGCGTGCCGTGCCAGAACCAGATTAGGGCCTGAAGCCATCCTGCGGTGTTGCGGCCAGGTCACAAGAAAGCGAGTTGAAGAAAGCAGCTCAGGGGCACTGTAATTCACAAACCTGCAGAGTTATAAATGACAGCTATCGTCCAAAAATATACTGAAGTAAGGCTGCCAAGAGGACTTGAAAGCGGGGCAGAATTGCAGGAAACCGATTTCAGGAGGTAGACTGGAATTGCATTGAAAGCATAGGAAAAGAGGCAGAACGTCCACAATGATGAACTTGGTCAAAAAGTGCGTATGCGTTTTTTCCTGAATATATTCAGGAAAAAACGCATACGCCCATTTTGGCCAACCAAGCAAACTTGCAAAGGAAATCTGCACTACAATGAAGTCTCACTTCCACCCAGTCAAAAGGGCCATCTGAGAAAAGTGTAAAATCCAGAAAGGCAGGACAGGCCATGGAGAACAGGGAGCCTTGTTATGCTGATGGGCGGGATGTAAATTGCCAACAGACACTCGGGAGAAGTGTATGGTGTTTCCTGAAACATCTAAAAAACAAAGCAACAGAGCCTAGGGCACTTCCACTTATGGTCCTATAGCTTAGGAAAATTAAAATCAAAAAGACACAGCCACCTGAAAGTTTGGGACGCCTCTGTTTACAAGAACCTCGTTTACAGTACAAGTTCAACATTGCAGAAAGTGAAAAATGGATAAAGAAGTTGTGGTATTTACTTACAAATCAATATCACTCAGCAATGAAATCTATGTCATCAGGCCCTTAGCAGCACAATGAGTGGATTCAGGTACGATGATCTAACTGAAATAAGTCACACAGAAAAAGAAACATCATAAGATATCATTAATACACGGAATGTAAACTTGGCTACACAGGAACTGAATTACAGAACAGAACAGGGTCTCAAATTTAGAAAACCAACTTATGCTTGCTTAAGGGGAAAGGTGAGTTGGGGTGCTGCATAAAACCAGAGATCGAAATGAGCACAGATAAAGTTCCTTAAGCCAAATATGGAATAGACAAGAGCTACTCCTTGCTCAATGAAATGGACTCAACAACCCATATTAAACGCCTAAGAATGTACCTGACTAGTAAGTATATTAAAACCTATGGATTGCTATGTCTCCAAAAGAGAATCAAGCGTGTGTACAGGGGCATAAACGCAGCAGTGATAGGATTGGAGAGGTTCGGTGTGCAAATGAAGACCCTTTGAAGTCATATTGCATGGTACCCATTACACGGGTCTCAACTCTCCAGGTTTAAGGTATTCTTCCTTCAGCTAAAACATGCATGTGGAACCCAGAGTATGATCAACCGTGTGAACGGGAGACGTGTTCAAATATGTCTCAGTTTTCCTCCCCTGGTACTCGGGTGCAACATTCCAGACGCTTTACTAACACTCTCCCGACTTGGAGAGTCAGCGCCTTTAACCTCCTGTTTGGCCCAGATTGCAATTTCTGCGGAAGATGAACAGGAATAGGGAGAACCAATGAGATACTAGCTCGAGGTGTCTGGATGGGCAAATTTAACTCTCATTTCCCACCAGGAAGAGGAAATAACCAAAGGCTCAGCGTGCCGTTCCGGAACCAGATTAGGGCCTGAAGCCATCCTGTGGTGTTGCGGCCAGCTCACAAGAAAGCGAGTTGAAGAAAGGAGCTCAGGGGCACTGTAATTCACAAACCTGCAGAGTTATAAATGACAGCTATCGTCCAAAAATATACTGAAGTAAGGCTGCCAAGAGGACTTGAAAGCGGGGCAGAATGGCAGGAAACCGATTTCAGGAGGTAGACTGGAATTGCATTTCAAGCATAGGAAAAGACGCAGAACATCCACAGTGATGCACTTTGCCAAAAAGGGCGTATGCGTTTTTTCCTGAATATATTCAGGAAAAAACGCATACGTCCTTTTTGGCCAACCAAGCAAGCTTACAAAGGAAATCTGCACTACAATGAAGTCTCACTTCCCCCGGGTCAAAAGGGCCATCTGAAAAAAGTGTAAAATCCAGAAAGGCAGGACAGGCCATGGAGAACTGGGAGCCTTGTTATGCTGAAGGGCGGGATGTAAATTGCCAACAACCACTCGGGAGAAGTGTATGGTGTTTCCTGAAACATCTAAAAAACAAAGCAACAGAGCCTAGGGCACTTCCACTTATGGTCCTATAGCTTAGGGAAATTAAAATCAAAAAGACACAGCCACCCTAATGTTTGGGACGCCTCTGTTTACAAGAACCTCGTTTACAGTACAAGTTCAACATTGCAGAAAGTGAAAAATGGATAAAGAAGTTGTGGTATTTACTTACAAATCAATATCACTCAGCAATGAAATCTATGTCATCAGGCCCTTAGCAGCACAATGAGTGGATTCAGGTACGATGATCTAACTGAAATAAGTCACACAGAAAAAGAAACATCATAAGATATCAGTAATACACGGAATGTAAACTTGGCTACACAGGAACTGAATTACAGAACAGAACAGTGTCTCAAATTTAGAAAACAAACTTATTCTTGCTTAAGGGTAAAGGTGAGTTGGGGTGCTGCATAAAACCAGAGATTGAAATGAGCACAGATAAAGTTCCTTAAGTCAAATATGGAATAGACAAGAGCTACTACTTGCTCAACGAAATGGACTCAACACCGCATATTAAACGCCTAAGAATGTACCTGACTAGTAAGTATCGTAAAACCAATGGATTGCTATGTCTCCAAAAGAGAATCAAGCATGTGTACAGGGGCATAAACGCAGCAGTGATAGGATTGGAGAGGTTCGGTGAGCAAATGAAGACCCTTTGAAGTCATACTGCATGGTACCCATTACACGGGTCTCAACTCTCCAGGTTTAAGGTATTCTTCCTTCAGCTAAAACATGCATGTGGAACCCAAGTATGATCAACCATGTGAACGGGAGACGTGTTCAAATATGTCTCAGTTTTCCTGCCCTGGTACTCGGGTGCAACATTCCAGATGCTTTACTCACACTCTCCCCACTTGGAGAGTCAGTCCCTTTAACCTCCTGTTTGGCCCAGTTTGCAATTTCTGCGGAACATGAACAGGAATAGGGAGAACCAATGAGAGACTAGCTGGAGGTGTCTGGATGGGCAAATTTAATTCTCATTTCCCACCAGAAAGAGGAAATAACCAAAGGCTCAGTGTGCCGTGCCGAAACCAGACTAGGGCCTGAAGCCATCATGCGGTGTTGCGGCCAGCTCAAAAGAAAGCGAGTTGAAGAAAGGAGCTCAGGGGCACTGTAATTCACAAACCTGCAGAGTTATAAATGACAGCAATCGTCCAAAAATAGACTGAAGTAAGGCTGCCAAGAGGACTTGAAAGCGGGGCAGAATTGCAGGAAACCGATTTCAGGAGGTAGACTGGAATTGCATTGAAAGCATAGGAAAAGAGGCAGAACGTCCACAATGATGCACTTGGCCAAAAAGGGCGTATGCGTTTTTTCCTGAATATATTCAGGAAAAAACGCATACGCCCTTTTTGGCCAACCAAGCAAGCTTGCAAAGGAAATCTGCACTACAATGAAGTCTCACTTCCCCACGGTCAAAAGGGCCATCTGAAAAAAGTGTAAAATCCAGAAAGGCAGGACAGGCCATGGAGAACTGGGAGCCTTGTTATGCTGAAGGGCGGGATGTAAACTGCCAACAACCACTCGGGAGAAGTGTATGGTGTTTCCTGAAACATCTAAAAAACAAAGCAACAGAGCCTAGGGCACTTCCACTTATGGTCCTATAGCTTAGGGAAATTAAAATCAAAAAGACACAGCCACCCCAAAGTTTGGAACGGCTCTGTTTACAAGAACCTCGTTTACAGTACAAGTTCAACATCGCAGAAAGTGAAAAATGGATAAAGAAGTTGTGGTATTTACTTACAAAGCAATATCACTCAGCAATGAAATCTGTGTCATCAGGCCCTTAGCAGCACAATGAGTGGATTCAGGTATGATGATTCTAACTGAAATAAGTCACACAGAAAAAGAAACATCATAAGATATCAGTAATACACGGAATGGAAACATGGCTACACAGGAACTGAATTACAGAACAGAACAGGGTCTCAAATTTAGAAAACCAACTTATGCTTGCTTAAGGGTAAAGGTGAGTTGGGGTGCTGCATAAAACCAGAGATTGAAATGAGCACAGATAAAGTTCCTTAAGCAAAATATGGAATAGACAAGAGCTACTCCTTGCTCAACGATATGGACTCAACGCCGCACATTAAACTCCTAAGAATGTACCTGACTAGAAAGTATCTTAAAACCTATGGATTGCTATGTCTCCGAAAGAGAATCAAGCATGTGTACAGGGGCATAAACGCAGCAGTGATAGGATTGGAGAGGTTCGTGAGCAAATGAAGACCCTTTGAAGTCATATTGCATGGTACCCATTCCACGGGTTTCAAATACCCAGGTTTAAGGTTTTCTTCCTTCAGCTAAAACATTCATGTGGAACCTAGAGTATGATCAACCATGTGTTCGGGAGACGTGTTCAAATATGTCTCAGTTTTCGTACCCTGGTACTCGGGTGCAACATTCCAGACGCTTTAGTAACACTCTCCCGACTTGGAGAGTCAGTCCCTTTAACCTCCTGTTTGGCCCAGTTTGCAATTTCTGCGGAAGATGAACAGGAATAGTGAGAACCAATGAGAGACTAGCTGGAGGTGTCTGGACGGGCAAATTTAACTCTCATTTCACACCAGGAAGAGGAATTAACCAAAGGCTCAGCGTGCCGTGCCGGAACCAGATTAGGGCCTGAAGCCATCCTGCGGTGTTGCGGCCAGGTCACAAGAAAGCGAGTTGAAGAAAGGAGCTCAGGGGCACTGTAATTCACAAACCTGCACAGTTATAAATGACAGCTATCGTCCAAAAATAGACTGAAGTAAGGCTGCCAAGAGGACTTGAAAGCGGGGCAGAATTGCAGGAAACCGATTTCAGGAGGTAGACTGGAATTGCATTGAAAGCATAGGAAAAGAGGCAGAACGTCCACAATGATGCACTTGGCCAAAAAGGGCGTATGCATTTTTTCTTGAATATATTCACGAAAAAACGCATACGCCCTTTTTGGCCAACCAAGCAAGCTTGCAAAGGAAATCTGCACTACAATGAAGTCTCACTTCCCCCCGGTCAAAAGGGCCATCTGAAAAAAGTGTAAAATCCAGAAAGGCAGGACAGGCCATGGAGAACTGGGAGCCTTGTTATGCTGAAGGGCGGGATGTAAATTGCCAACAACCACTCGGGAGAAGTGTATGGTGTTTCCTGAAACATCTAAAAAACAAAGCAACAGAGCCTAGGGTACTTCCACTTATGGTCCTATAGCTTAGGGAATTTAAAATCAAAAAGACACAGCCACCCCAAAGTTTGGAACGGCTCTGTTTACAAGAACCTCGTTTACAGTACAAGTTCAATATCACAGAAAGTGAAAAATGGATAAAGAACTTGTGGTACTTATGTACAATGCAGTATCACTCAGCAATGAAATCTATGTCATCAGGCCCGGAGCAGCATAATGAGTGGATTCAGGTATGATGATTCTAACTGAAATAAGTCACACAGAAAAAGAAACATCATAAGATATCATTAATACACGGAATGTAAACTTGGCTACACAGGAACTGAATTACAGAACAGAACAGGGTCTCAAATTTAGAAAACCAACTTATGCTTGCTTAAGGGGAAAGGTGAGTTGGGGTGCTGCATAAAACCAGAGATCGAAATGAGCACAGATAAAGTTCCTTAAGCCAAATATGGAATAGACAAGAGCTACTCCTTGCTCAATGAAATGGACTCAACAACCCATATTAAACGCCTAAGAATGTACCTGACTAGTAAGTATATTAAAACCTATGGATTGCTATGTCTCCAAAAGAGAATCAAGCGTGTGTACAGGGGCATAAACGCAGCAGTGATAGGATTGGAGAGTTTCGGTGAGCAAATGAAGACCCTTTGAAGTCATATTGCATGGTACCCATTCCACGGGTCTCAACTCTCCAGGTTTAAGGTATTCTTCCTTCAGCTAAAACATGCATGTGGAACCTAGAGTATGATCAACCATGTGATCGGGAGACGTGTTCAAATATGTCTCAGTTTTCGTACCCTGGTACTCAGGTGCAACATTCCAGACGCTTTACTAACACTCTCCCGACTTGGAAAGTCAGTCCCTTTAACCTCCTGTTTGGCCCAGTTTGCAATTTCTGCGGAAGATGAACAGGAATAGCGAGAACCAATGAGAGGCTAGCTGGAGGTGTCTGGACGGGCAAATTTAACTCTCATTTCCCACCAGGAAGAGGAAATAACCAAAGGCTCAGCGTGCCGTTCCGGAACCAGATTAGGGCCTGAAGCCATCCTGTGGTGTTGCGGCCAGCTCACAAGAAAGCGAGTTGAAGAAAGGAGCTCAGGGGCACTGTAATTCACAAACCTGCAGAGTTATAAATGACAGCTATCGTCCAAAAATATACTGAAGTAAGGCTGCCAAGAGGACTTGAAAGCGGGGCAGAATGGCAGGAAACCGATTTCAGGAGGTAGACTGGAATTGCATTTCAAGCATAGGAAAAGACGCAGAACATCCACAATGATGCACTTTGCCAAAAAGGGCGTATGCGTTTTTTCCTGAATATATTCAGGAAAAAACGCATACGTCCTTTTTGGCCAACCAAGCAAGCTTACAAAGGAAATCTGCACTACAATGAAGTCTCACTTCCCCCGGGTCAAAAGGGCCATCTGAAAAAAGTGTAAAATCCAGAAAGGCAGGACAGGCCATGGAGAACTGGGAGCCTTGTTATGCTGAAGGGCGGGATGTAAATTGCCAACAACCACTCGGGAGAAGTGTATGGTGTTTCCTGAAACATCTAAAAAACAAAGCAACAGAGCCTAGGGCACTTCCACTTATGGTCCTATAGCTTAGGGAAATTAAAATCAAAAAGACACAGCCACCCTAATGTTTGGGACGCCTCTGTTTACAAGAACCTCGTTTACAGTACAAGTTCAACATTGCAGAAAGTGAAAAATGGATAAAGAAGTTGTGGTATTTACTTACAAATCAATATCACTCAGCAATGAAATCTATGTCATCAGGCCCTTAGCAGCACAATGAGTGGATTCAGGTACGATGATCTAACTGAAATAAGTCACACAGAAAAAGAAACATCATAAGATATCAGTAATACACGGAATGTAAACTTGGCTACACAGGAACTGAATTACAGAACAGAACAGTGTCTCAAATTTAGAAAACAAACTTATTCTTGCTTAAGGGTAAAGGTGAGTTGGGGTGCTGCATAAAACCAGAGATTGAAATGAGCACAGATAAAGTTCCTTAAGTCAAATATGGAATAGACAAGAGCTACTACTTGCTCAACGAAATGGACTCAACACCGCATATTAAACGCCTAAGAATGTACCTGACTAGTAAGTATCGTAAAACCAATGGATTGCTATGTCTCCAAAAGAGAATCAAGCATGTGTACAGGGGCATAAACGCAGCAGTGATAGGATTGGAGAGGTTCGGTGAGCAAATGAAGACCCTTTGAAGTCATACTGCATGGTACCCATTACACGGGTCTCAACTCTCCAGGTTTAAGGTATTCTTCCTTCAGCTAAAACATGCATGTGGAACCCAAGTATGATCAACCATGTGAACGGGAGACGTGTTCAAATATGTCTCAGTTTTCCTGCCCTGGTACTCGGGTGCAACATTCCAGATGCTTTACTCACACTCTCCCCACTTGGAGAGTCAGTCCCTTTAACCTCCTGTTTGGCCCAGTTTGCAATTTCTGCGGAACATGAACAGGAATAGGGAGAACCAATGAGAGACTAGCTGGAGGTGTCTGGATGGGCAAATTTAATTCTCATTTCCCACCAGAAAGAGGAAATAACCAAAGGCTCAGTGTGCCGTGCCGAAACCAGACTAGGGCCTGAAGCCATCATGCGGTGTTGCGGCCAGCTCAAAAGAAAGCGAGTTGAAGAAAGGAGCTCAGGGGCACTGTAATTCACAAACCTGCAGAGTTATAAATGACAGCAATCGTCCAAAAATAGACTGAAGTAAGGCTGCCAAGAGGACTTGAAAGCGGGGCAGAATTGCAGGAAACCGATTTCAGGAGGTAGACTGGAATTGCATTGAAAGCATAGGAAAAGAGGCAGAACGTCCACAATGATGCACTTGGCCAAAAAGGGCGTATGCGTTTTTTCCTGAATATATTCAGGAAAAAACGCATACGCCCTTTTTGGCCAACCAAGCAAGCTTGCAAAGGAAATCTGCACTACAATGAAGTCTCACTTCCCCACGGTCAAAAGGGCCATCTGAAAAAAGTGTAAAATCCAGAAAGGCAGGACAGGCCATGGAGAACTGGGAGCCTTGTTATGCTGAAGGGCGGGATGTAAACTGCCAACAACCACTCGGGAGAAGTGTATGGTGTTTCCTGAAACATCTAAAAAACAAAGCAACAGAGCCTAGGGCACTTCCACTTATGGTCCTATAGCTTAGGGAAATTAAAATCAAAAAGACACAGCCACCCCAAAGTTTGGAACGGCTCTGTTTACAAGAACCTCGTTTACAGTACAAGTTCAACATCGCAGAAAGTGAAAAATGGATAAAGAAGTTGTGGTATTTACTTACAAAGCAATATCACTCAGCAATGAAATCTGTGTCATCAGGCACTTAGCAGCACAATGAGTGGATTCAGGTATGATGATTCTAACTGAAATAAGTCACACAGAAAAAGAAACATCATAAGATATCAGTAATACACGGAATGGAAACATGGCTACACAGGAACTGAATTACAGAACAGAACAGGGTCTCAAATTTAGAAAACCAACTTATGCTTGCTTAAGGGTAAAGGTGAGTTGGGGTGCTGCATAAAACCAGAGATTGAAATGAGCACAGATAAAGTTCCTTAAGCAAAATATGGAATAGACAAGAGCTACTCCTTGCTCAACGATATGGACTCAACGCCGCACATTAAACTCCTAAGAATGTACCTGACTAGAAAGTATCTTAAAACCTATGGATTGCTATGTCTCCGAAAGAGAATCAAGCATGTGTACAGGGGCATAAACGCAGCAGTGATAGGATTGGAGAGGTTCGTGAGCAAATGAAGACCCTTTGAAGTCATATTGCATGGTACCCATTCCACGGGTTTCAAATACCCAGGTTTAAGGTTTTCTTCCTTCAGCTAAAACATGCATGTGGAACCTAGAGTATGATCAACCATGTGTTCGGGAGACGTGTTCAAATATGTCTCAGTTTTCGTACCCTGGTACTCGGGTGCAACATTCCAGACGCTTTAGTAACACTCTCCCGACTTGGAGAGTCAGTCCCTTTAACCTCCTGTTTGGCCCAGTTTGCAATTTCTGCGGAAGATGAACAGGAATAGTGAGAACCAATGAGAGACTAGCTGGAGGTGTCTGGACGGGCAAATTTAACTCTCATTTCCCACCAGGAAGAGGAATTAACCAAAGGCTCAGCGTGCCGTGCCGGAACCAGATTAGGGCCTGAAGCCATCCTGCGGTGTTGCGGCCAGGTCACAAGAAAGCGAGTTGAAGAAAGGAGCTCAGGGGCACTGTAATTCACAAACCTGCACAGTTATAAATGACAGCTATCGTCCAAAAATAGACTGAAGTAAGGCTGCCAAGAGGACTTGAAAGCGGGGCAGAATTGCAGGAAACCGATTTCAGGAGGTAGACTGGAATTGCATTGAAAGCATAGGAAAAGAGGCAGAACGTCCACAATGATGCACTTGGCCAAAAAGGGCGTATGCATTTTTTCTTGAATATATTCAGGAAAAAACGCATACGCCCTTTTTGGCCAACCAAGCAAGCTTGCAAAGGAAATCTGCACTACAATGAAGTCTCACTTCCCCCCGGTCAAAAGGGCCATCTGAAAAAAGTGTAAAATCCAGAAAGGCAGGACAGGCCATGGAGAACTGGGAGCCTTGTTATGCTGAAGGGCGGGATGTAAATTGCCAACAACCACTCGGGAGAAGTGTATGGTGTTTCCTGAAACATCTAAAAAACAAAGCAACAGAGCCTAGGGTACTTCCACTTATGGTCCTATAGCTTAGGGAATTTAAAATCAAAAAGACACAGCCACCCCAAAGTTTGGAACGGCTCTGTTTACAAGAACCTCGTTTACAGTACAAGTTCAACATCGCAGAAAGTGAAAAATGGATAAAAAAGTTGTGGTATTTACTTACAAAGCAATATTACTCAGCAATGAAATCTGTGTCATCAGGCCCTTAGCAGCACAATGAGTGGATTCAGGTATGATGATTCTAACTGAAATAAGTCACACAGAAAAAGAAACATCATAAGATATCAGTAATACACGGAATGTAAACTTGGCTACACAGGAACTGAATTACAGAACAGAACAGGGTCTCAAATTTAGAAAACCAACTTATGCTTGCTTAAGGGTAAAGGTGAGTTGGGGTGCTGCATAAAACCAGAGATTGAAATGAGCACAGATAAAGTTCCTTAAGCCAAATATGGAATAGACAAGAGCTACTCCTTGCTCAACGAAATGGACTCAACACCGCATATTAAACGCCTAAGAATGTACCTGACTAGTAAGTATCTTAAAACCTATGGATTGCTATGTCTCCGAAAGAGAATCAAGCATGTGTACAGGGGCATAAACGCAGCAGTGATAGGATTGGAGAGGTTCGGTGAGCAAATGAAGACCCTTTGAAGTCATATTGCATGGTACCCATTCCACGGGTTTCAACTACCCAGGTTTAAGGTATTCTTCCTTCAGCTAAAACATGCATGTGGAACCTAGAGTATGATCAACCATGTGATCAGGAGACGTGTTCAAATATGTCTCAGTTTTCGTACCCTGGTACTCGGGTGCAACATTCCAGATGCTTTACTAACACTCTCCCGACTTGGAGAGTCAGTCCCTTTAACCTCCTGTTTGGCCCAGTTTGCAATTTCTGCGGAAGATGAACAGGAATAGCGAGAACCAATGAGAGACTAGCTGGAGGTGTCTGGACGGGCAAATTTAACTCTCATTTCCCACCAGGAAGAGGAATTAACCAAATGCTCAGCATGCCGTGCCGGAACCAGATTAGGGCCTGAAGCCATCCTGAGGTGTTTCGGCCAGCTCACAAGAAAGCGAGTTGAAGAAAGGAGCTCAGGGGCACTGTAATTCACAAACCTGCAGAGCTATAAATGACAGCTATCGTCCAAAAATATACTGAAGTAAGGCTGCCAAGAGGACTTGAAAGCGGGGCAGAATTGCAGGAAACCGATTTCAGGAGGTAGACTGGAATTGCATTGAAAGCATAGGAAAAGAGGCAGAACGTCCACAATGATGCACTTGGCCTAAAAGGGCGTATGCGTTTTTTCCTGAATATATTCAGGAAAAAAAGCATACGCCCTTTTTGGCCAAGCAAGCAAACTTGCAAAGGAAATCTGCACTACAATGAAGTCTCACTTCTCCCCGGTCAAAAGGGCCATCTGAAAAAAGTGTAAAATCCAGAAAGGCAGGACAGGCCATGGAGAACTGGGAGCCTTGTTATGCTGATGAGCGGGATGTAAACTGCCAACAGACACTCAGGAGAAGTGTATGGTGTTTCCTGAAACATCTAAAAAACAAAGCAACAGAGCCTAGGGCACTTCCACTTATGGTCCTATAGCTTAGGGAAATTAAAATCAAAAAGACACAGCCACCCCAAAGTTTGGGACGCCTCCGTTTACAAGAACCTCGTTTACCGTACAAGTTCAATATCACAGAAAGTGAAAAATGGATAAAGAACTTGTGGTACTTACGTACAATGCAGTATCACTCAGCAATGAAATCTATGTCATCAGGCCCGTAGCAGCATAATGAGTGGATTCAGATACGATGATTCTAACTGAAATAAGTCACACAGAAAAAGAAACATCATAAGATATCACTAATACACGGAATGTAAACTTGGCTACACAGGAACTGCATTCCAAAACAGAACAGGGTCTCAAATTTAGAAAACCAACTTATGCTTGCTTAAGGGGAAAGGTGAGTTGGGGTGCTGCATAAAACCAGAGATTGAAATGAGCACAGACAAAGTTCCTTAAGCCAAATATGGAATAGACAAGAGCTACTCCTTGCTCAACGAAATGGACTCAAAACCCCATATTAAACGCCTAAGAATGTACCTGACTAGTAAGTATCTTAAAACCTATGGATTGGTATGTCTCCAAAATTGAATCAAACGTGTGTACAGGGGCATAAACGCAGCAGTGATAGGATTGGAGAGGTTCAGTGAGCAAATGAAGACCCTTTGAAGTCATATTGCATGGTACCCATTCCACGGGTCTCAACTCTCCAGGTTTAAGGTATTCTTCCTTCAGCTAAAACATGCATGTGGAACCCAGAGTATGATCAACCATGTGATCGGGAGACGTGTTCAAATATGTCTCAGTTTTCCTCCCCTGGTACTCGGGTGCAACATTCCAGACGCTTTACTAACACTCTCCCCATTTGGAGAGTCAGTGCCTTTAACATCCTGTTTGGCCCAGTTTGCAATTTCTGCGGAAGATGAACAGGAATAGTGAGAACCAATGAGAGGCTAGCTGGAGGTGTCTGGACGGGCAAATTTAACTCTCATTTCCCACCAGGAAGAGGAAATAACCAAAGGCTCAGCGTGCCGTGCCGGAACCAGATTAGGGCCTGAAGCCATCGTGCGGTGTTGCGGCCAGCTCACAAGAAAGCGAGTTGAAGAAAGGAGCTCAGGGGCACTGTAATTCACAAACCTGCAGAGTTATAAATGACAGCTATCGTCCAAAAATAGACTGAAGTAAGGCTGCCAAGAGGACTTGAAAGCGGGGCAGAATTGCAAGAAACCGATTTCAGGAGGTAGACTGGAATTGCATTGAAAGCATAGGAAAAGAGGCAGAACGTCCACAATGATGCACTTGGCCAAAAAGGGCGTATGCGTTTTTTCCTGAATATATTCAGGAAAAAACGCATACGCCCTTTTTGGCCAACCAAGCAAGCTTGCAAAGGAAATCTGCACTACAATGAAGTCTCACTTCCCCCCGGTCAAAAGGGCCATCTGAAAAAAGTGTAAAATCCAGAAAGGCAGGACAGGCCATGGAGAACTGGGAGCCTTGTTATGCTGATGGGCGGGATGTAAACTGCCAACAACCACTCCGGAGAAGTGTATGGTGTTTCCTGAAACATCTAAAAAACAAAGCAACAGAACCTAGGGCACTTCCACTTATGGTCCTATAGCTTAGGGAAATTAAAATAAAAAAGATACAGCCACCCCAAAGTTTGGAACGGCTGTGTTTACAAGAACCTCGTTTACAGTACAAGTTCAACATCGCAGAAAGTGAAAAATGGATAAAGAAGTTGTGGTATTTACTTACAAAGCAATATCACTCAGCAATGAAATCTGTGTCATCAGGCCCTTAGCAGCACAATGAGTGGATTCAGGTATGATGATTCTAACTGAAATAAGTCACACAGAAAAAGAAACATCATAAGATATCAGTAATACACGGAATGTAAACTTGGCTACACAGGAACAGAATTACAGAACGGAACAGGGTCTCAAATTTAGAAAACCAACTTATGCTTGCTTAAGGGTAAAGGTGAGTTGGGGTGCTGCATAAAACCAGAGATTGAAATGAGCACAGATAAAGTTCCTTAAGCCAAATATGGAATAGACAAGAGCTACTCCTTGCTCAACGAAATGGACTCAACACCGCATATTAAACGCCTAAGAATGTACCTGACTAGTAAGTATCTTAAAACCTATAGATTGCTATGTCTCCAAAAGAGAATCAAGCATGTGTACAGAGGCATAAACGCAGCAGTGATAGGATTGGAGAGGTTCGGTGAGCAAATGAAGACCCTTTGAAGTCATATTGCATGGTACCCATTCCACGGGTCTCAACTCTCCAGGTTTAAGGTATTCTTCCTTCAGCTAAAACATGCATGTGGAACCCAGAGTATGATCAACCATGTGATCGGGAGACGTGTTCAAATATGTCTCAGTTTTCCTCCCCTGGTACTCGGGTGCAACATTCCAGACGCTTTACTAACACTCTCCCCACTTGGAGAGTCAGCGCCTTTAACCTCCTGTTTGGCCCAGTTTGCAATTTCTGCGGAAGATGAACAGGAATAGCGAGAACCAATGAGAGGCTAGCTGGAGGTGTCTGGACGGGCAAATTTAACTCTCATTTCCCACCAGGAAGAGGAAATAACCAAAGGCTCAGCGTGCCGTGCCGGAACCAGATTAGGGCCTGAAGCCATCGTGCGGTGTTGCGGCCAGCTCACAAGAAAGCGAGTTGAAGAAAGGAGCTCAGGGGCACTGTAATTCACAAACCTGCAGAGTTATAAATGACAGCTATCGTCCAAAAATAGACTGAAGTAAGGCTGCCAAGAGGACTTGAAAGCGGGGCAGAATTGCAGGAAACCGATTTCAGGAGGTAGACTGGAATTGCATTGAAAGCATAGGAAAAGAGGCAGAACGTCCACAATGATGCACTTGGCCAAAAAGGGCGTATGCGTTTTTTCCTGAATATATTCAGGAAAAAACGCATACGCCCTTTTTGGCCAACCAAGCAAGCTTGCAAAGGAAATCTGCACTACAATGAAGTCTCACTTCCCCCCGGTCAAAAGGGCCATCTGAAAAAAGTGTAAAATCCAGAAAGGCAGGACAGGCCATGGAAAACTGGGAGCCTTGTTATGCTGATGGGCGGGATGTAAACTGCCAACAACCACTCCGGAGAAGTGTATGGTGTTTCCTGAAACATCTAAAAAACAAAGCAACAGAACCTAGAGCACTTCCACTTATGGTCCTATAGCTTAGGGAAATTAAAATAAAAAAGACACAGCCACCCCAAAGTTTGGAACGGCTCTGTTTACAAGAACCTCGTTTACAGTACAAGTTCAACATCACAGAAAGTGAAAAATGGATAAAGAAGTTGTGGTATTTACTTACAAAGCAATATCACTCAGCAATGAAATCTGTGTCATCAGGCCCTTAGCAGCACAATGAGTGGATTCAGGTATGATGATTCTAACTGAAATAAGTCACACAGAAAAAGAAACATCATAAGATATCAGTAATACACGGAATGTAAACTTGGCTACACAGGAACAGAATTACAGAACGGAACAGGGTCTCAAATTTAGAAAACCAACTTATTCTTGATTAAGGGTAAAGGTGAGTTGGGGTGCTGCATAAAACCAGAGATTGAAATGAGCACAGATAAAGTTCCTTAAGTCAAATATGGAATAGACAAGAGCTACTCCTTGCTCAACGAAATGGACTCAACACCGCATATTAAACGCCTAAGAATGTACCTGACTAGTAAGTATCTTAAAACCTATGGATTGCTATGTCTCCGAAAGAGAATCAAGCATGTGTACAGGGGCATAAACGCAGCAGTGATAGGATTGGAGATGTTCGGTGAGCAAATGAAGACCCTTTGAAGTCATATTGCATGGTACCCATTACACGGGTCTTAACTCTCCAGGTTTAAGGTATTCTTCCTTCAGCTAAAACATGCATGTGGAACCCAAGTATGATCAACCATGTGAACGGGAGACGTGTTCAAATATGTCTCAGTTTTCCTCCCCTGGTACTCGGGTGCAACATTACAGACGCTTTACTAACACTCTCCCCACTTGGAGAGTCAGCGCCTTTAACCTCCTGTTTGGCCCAGTTTGCAATTTCTGCGGAAGATGAACAGGAATAGCGAGAACCAATGAGAGACTAGCTGGAGGTGTCTGGACGGGCAAAATTAACTCTCATTTCCCACCAGGAAGAGGAAATAATCAAAGGCTCAGCGTGCCGTGCCGGAACCAGATTAGGGCCTGAAGCCATCCTGCGGTGTTGCGGCCAGGTCACAAGAAAGCGAGTTGAAGAAAGGAGCTCAGGGGCACTGTAATTCACAAACCTGCAGAGTTATAAATGACAGCTATCGTCCAAAAATATACTGAAATAAGGCTGCCAAGAGGACTTGAAAGTGGGGCAGAATTGCAGGAAACCGATTTCAGGAGGTAGACTGGAATTGCATTGAAAGCATAGGAAAAGAGGCAGAACGTCCACAATGATGCACTTGGCCAAAAAGGGCGTATGCGTTTTTTCCTGAATATATTCAGGAAAAAACGCATACGCACTTTTTGGCCAACCAAGCAAGCTTGCAAAGGAAATCTGCACTACAATGAAGTCTCACTTCCGCCCGGTCAAAAGGGCCATCTGAAAAAAGTGTAAAATCCAGAAAGGCAGGACAGGCCATGGAGAACTGGGAGCCTTGTTATGCTGATGGGCGGGATGTAAATTGTCAACAACCACTCGGGAGAAGTGTATGGTGTTTCCTGAAACATCTAAAAAACAAAGCAACAGAACCTAGGGCACTTCCACTTATGGTCCTATAGCTTAGGGAAATTAAAATAAAAAAGACACAGCCACCCCAAAGTTTGGAATGGCTCCGTTTACAAGAACCTCGTTTACAGTACAAGTTCAACATCGCAGAAAGTGAAAAATGGATAAAGAAGTTGTGGTATTTACTTACAAAGCAATATCACTCAGCAATGAAATCTGTGTCATCAGGCCCTTAGCAGCACAATGAGTGGATTCAGGTATGATGATTCTAACTGAAATAAGTCACACAGAAAAAGAAACATCATAAGATATCAGTAATACACGGAATGTAAACTTGGCTACACAGGAAAAGAATTACAGAACGGAACAGGGTCTCAAATTTAGAAAACCAACTTATTCTTGCTTAAGGGTAAAGGTGAGTTGGGGTGCTGCATAAAACCAGAGATTGAAATGAGCACAGATAAAGTTCCTTAAGCCAAATATGGAATAGACAAGAGCTACTCCTTGCTCAACGAAATGGACTCAACACCGCATATTTAACGCCTAAGAATGTACCTGAGTAGTAAGTATCTTAAAACCTATAGATTGCTATGTCTCCGAAAGAGAATCAAGCATGTGTACAGGGGCATAAACGCAGCAGTGATAGGATTGGAGAGGTTCGGTGAGCAAATGAAGACCCTTTGAAGTCATATTGCATGGTACCCATTCCACGGGTCTCTACTCTCCAGGTTTAAGGTATTCTTCCTTCAGCTAAAACATGCATGTGGAACCCAGAGTATGATCAACCATGTGATCGGGAGACGTGTTCAAATATGTCTCAGTTTTCCTCCCCTGGTACTCGGGTGCAACATTCCAGACGCTTTACTAACACTCTCCCCACTTGGAGAGTCAGCGCCTTTAACCTCCTGTTTGGCCCAGTTTGCAATTTCTGTGGAAGATGAACAGGAATAGCGAGAACCAATGAGAGGCTAGCTGGAGGTGTCTGGACGGGCAAATTTAACTCTCATTTCCCACCAGGAAGAGGAAATAATCAAAGGCTCAGCGTGCCGTGCCGGAACCAGATTAGGGCCTGAAGCCATCCTGCGGTGTTGCGGCCAGGTCACAAGAAAGCGAGTTGAAGAAAGGAGCTCAGGGGCACTGTAATTCACAAACCTGCAGAGTTATAAATGACAGCTATCGTCCAAAAATATACTGAAATAAGGCTGCCAAGAGGACTTGAAAGTGGGGCAGAATTGCAGGAAACCGATTTCAGGAGGTAGACTGGAATTGCATTGAAAGCATAGGAAAAGAGGCAGAACGTCCACAATGATGCACTTGGCCAAAAAGGGCGTATGCGTTTTTTCCTGAATATATTCAGGAAAAAACGCATACGCCCTTTTTGGCCAACCAAGCAAGCTTGCAAAGGAAATCTGCACTACAATGAAGTCTCACTTCCCCCCGGTCAAAAGGGCCATCTGAAAAAAGTGTAAAATCCAGAAAGGCAGGACAGGCCATGGAGAACTGGGAGCCTTGTTATGCTGATGGGCGGGATGTAAATTGCCAACAACCACTCGGGAGAAGTGTATGGTGTTTCCTGAAACATCTAAAAAACAAAGCAACAGAACCTAGGGCACTTCCACTTATGGTCCTATAGCTTAGGGAAATTAAAATAAAAAAGACACAGCCACCCCAAAGTTTGGAACGGCTCTGTTTACAAGAACCTCGTTTACAGTACAAGTTCAACATCGCAGAAAGTGAAAAATGGATAAAGAAGTTGTGGTATTTACTTACAAAGCAGTATCACTCAGCAATGAAATCTGTGTCATCAGGCCCTTAGCAGCACAATGAGTGGATTCAGGTATGATGATTCTAACTGAAATAAGTCACACAGAAAAAGAAACATCATAAGATATCAGTAATACACGGAATGTAAACTTGGCTACACAGGAACAGAATTACAGAACGGAACAGGGTCTCAAATTTAGAAAACCAACTTATTCTTGCTTAAGGGTAAAGGTGAGTTGGGGTGCTGCATAAAACCAGAGATTGAAATGAGCACAGATAAAGTTCCTTAAGTCAAATATGGAATAGACAAGAGCTACTCCTTGCTCAACGAAATGGACTCAACACCGCATATTAAACGCCTAAGAATGTACCTGACTAGTAAGTATCTTAAAACCAATGGATTGCTATGTCTCTGAAAGAGAATCAAGCATGTGTACAGGGGCATAAACGCAGCAGTGATAGGATTGGAGAGGTTCGGTGAGCAAATGAAGACCCTTTGAAGTCATATTGCATGGTACCCATTACACGGGTCTTAACTCTCCAGGTTTAAGGTATTCTTCCTTCAGCTAAAACATGCATGTGGAACCCAAGTATGATCAACCATGTGAACGGGAGACGTGTTCAAATATGTCTCAGTTTTCCTCCCCTGGTACTCGGGTGCAACATTCCAGACGCTTTACTAACACTCTCCCCACTTGGAGAGTCAGCGCCTTTAACCTCCTGTTTGGCCCAGTTTGCAATTTCTGCGGAAGATGAACAGGAATAGCGAGAACCAATGAGAGACTAGCTGGAGGTGTCTGGACGGGCAAATTTAACTCTCATTTCCCACCAGGAAGAGGAAATAATCAAAGGCTCAGCGTGCTGTGCCGGAACCAGATTAGGGCCTGAAGCCATCCTGCGGTGTTGCGGCCAGGTCACAAGAAAGCGAGTTGAAGAAAGGAGCTCAGGGGCACTGTAATTCACAAACCTGCAGAGATATAAATGACAGCTATCGTCCAAAAATATACTGAAATAAGGCTGCCAAGAGGACTTGAAAGTGGGGCAGAATTGCAGGAAACCGATTTCAGGAGGTAGACTGGAATTGCATTGAAAGCATAGGAAAAGAGGCAGAACGTCCACAATGATGCACTTGGCCAAAAAGCGCGTATGCGTTTTTTCCTGAATATATTCAGGAAAAAACGCATACGCCCTTTTTGGCCAACCAAGCAAGCTTGCAAAGGAAATCTGCACTACAATGAAGTCTCACTTCCCCCCGGTCAAAAGGGCCATCTGAAAAAAGTGTAAAATCCAGAAAGGCAGGACAGGCCATGGAGAACTGGGAGCCTTGTTATGCTGATGGGCGGGATGTAAATTGCCAACAACCATTCGGGAGAAGTGTATGGTGTTTCCTGAAACATCTAAAAAACAAAGCAACAGAGCCTAGGGCACTTCCACTTATGGTCCTATAGCTTAGGGAAATTAAAATCAAAAAGACACAGCCACCCCAAAGTTTGGAACGGCTCTGTTTACAAGAACCTCGTTTACAGTACAAGTTCAACATCGCAGAAAGTGAAAAATGGATAAAGAAGTTGTGGTATTTACTTACAATGCAATATCACTCAGCAATGAAATCTGTGTCATCAGGCCCTTAGCAGCACAATGAGTGGATTCAGGTATGATGATTCTAACTGAAATAAGTCACACAGAAAAAGAAACATCATAAGATATCAGTAATACACGGAATGTAAACTTGGCTACACAGGAACTGAATTACAGAACAGAACAGGGTCTCAAATTTAGAAAACCAACTTATTCTTGCTTAAGGGGAAAGGTGAGTTGGGGTGCTGCATAAAACCAGAGATTGAAATGAGCACAGATAAACTTCCTTAAGCCAAATATGGAATAGACAAGAGCTACTCCTTGCTCAACGAAATGGACTCAACACCCCATATTAAACGCCTAAGAATGTACCTGACTAGTAAGTATCTTAAAACCTATGGATTGCTGTGTCTCCGAAAGAGAATCAAGCATGTGTACAGGGGCATAAACGCAGCAGTGATAGGATTGGAGAGGTTCGGTGAGCAAATGAAGACCCTTTGAAGTCATATTGCATGGTACCCATTCCACGGGATTCAACTACCCAGGTTTAAGGTATTCTTCCTTCAGCTAAAACATGCATGTGGAACCTAGAGTATGATCAACCATGTGATCGGGAGTCGTGTTCAAATATGTCTCAGTTTTCGTACCCTGGTACTCGGGTGCAACATTCCAGACGCTTTACTAACAGTCTCCCGACTTGGAAAGTCAGTCCCTTTAACCTCCTGTTTGGCCCAGTTTGCAATTTCTGCGGAAGATGAACAGGAATAGCGAGAACCAATGAGAGGCTAGCTGGAGGTGTCTGGACGGGCAAATTTAACTCTCATTTCCCACCAGGAAGAGGAAATAACCAAAGGCTCAGCGTGCCGTGCCGGAACCAGATTAGGGCCTGAAGCCATCCTGCGGTGTTGCGGCCAGCTCACAAGAAAGCGAGTTGAAGAAAGGAGCTCAGGGGCACTGTAATTCACAAACCTGCAGAGTTATAAATGACAGCTATCGTCCAAAAATAGACTGAAGTAAGGCTGCCAAGAGGACTTGAAAGCGGGGCAGAATTGCAGGAAACCGATTTCAGGAGGTAGACTGGAATTGCATTGAAAGCATAGGAAAAGAGGCAGAACGTCCACAATGATGCACTTGGCCAAAAAGGGCGTATGCGTTTTTTCCTGAATATATTCAGGAAAAAACGCATACGCCCTTTTTGGCCAACCAAGCAAGCTTGCAAAGGAAATCTGCACTACAATGAAGTCTCACTTCCCCCCGGTCAAAAGGGCCATCTGAAAAAAGTGTAAAATCCAGAAAGGCAGGACAGGCCATGGAGAACTGGGAGCCTTGTTATGCTGATGGGCGGGATGTAAACTGCCAACAACCACTCCGGAGAAGTGTATGGTGTTTCCTGAAACATCTAAAAAACAAAGCAACAGAACCTAGGGCACTTCCACTTATGGTCCTATAGCTTAGGGAAATTAAAATAAAAAAGACACAGCCACCCCCAAAGTTTGGAACGGCTCTGTTTACAAGAACCTCGTTTACAGTACAAGTTCAACATCGCAGAAAGTGAAAAATGGATAAAGAAGTTGTGGTATTTACTTACAAAGCAATATCACTCAGCAATGAAATCTGTGTCATCAGGCCCTTAGCAGCACAATGAGTGGATTCAGGTATGATGATTCTAACTGAAATAAGTCACACAGAAAAAGAAACATCATAAGATATCAGTAATACACGGAATGTAAACTTGGCTACACAGGAAAAGAATTACAGAACGGAACAGGGTCTCAAATTTAGAAAACCAACTTATTCTTGCTTAAGGGTAAAGGTGAGTTGGGGTGCTGCATAAAACCAGAGATTGAAATGAGCACAGATAAAGTTCCTTAAGCCAAATATGGAATAGACAAGAGCTACTCCTTGCTCAACGAAATGGACTCAACACCGCATATTTAACGCCTAAGAATGTACCTGAGTAGTAAGTATCTTAAAACCTATAGATTGCTATGTCTCCGAAAGAGAATCAAGCATGTGTACAGGGGCATAAACGCAGCAGTGATAGGATTGGAGAGGTTCGGTGAGCAAATGAAGACCCTTTGAAGTCATATTGCATGGTACCCATTCCACGGGTCTCTACTCTCCAGGTTTAAGGTATTCTTCCTTCAGCTAAAACATGCATGTGGAACCCAGAGTATGATCAACCATGTGATCGGGAGACGTGTTCAAATATGTCTCAGTTTTCCTCCCCTGGTACTCGGGTGCAACATTCCAGACGCTTTACTAACACTCTCCCCACTTGGAGAGTCAGCGCCTTTAACCTCCTGTTTGGCCCAGTTTGCAATTTCTGTGGAAGATGAACAGGAATAGCGAGAACCAATGAGAGGCTAGCTGGAGGTGTCTGGACGGGCAAATTTAACTCTCATTTCCCACCAGGAAGAGGAAATAATCAAAGGCTCAGCGTGCCGTGCCGGAACCAGATTAGGGCCTGAAGCCATCCTGCGGTGTTGCGGCCAGCTCACAAGAAAGCGAGTTGAAGAAAGGAGCTCAGGGGCACTGTAATTCACAAACCTGCAGAGTTATAAATGACAGCTATCGTCCAAAAATATACTGAAATAAGGCTGCCAAGAGGACTTGAAAGTGGGGCAGAATTGCAGGAAACCGATTTCAGGAGGTAGACTGGAATTGCATTGAAAGCATAGGAAAAGAGGCAGAACGTCCACAATGATGCACTTGGCCAAAAAGGGCGTATGCGTTTTTTCCTGAATATATTCAGGAAAAAACGCATACGCCCTTTTTGGCCAACCAAGCAAGCTTGCAAAGGAAATCTGCACTACAATGAAGTCTCACTTCCCCCCGGTCAAAAGGGCCATCTGAAAAAAGTGTAAAATCCAGAAAGGCAGGACAGGCCATGGAGAACTGGGAGCCTTGTTATGCTGATGGGCGGGATGTAAATTGCCAACAACCACTCGGGAGAAGTGTATGGTGTTTCCTGAAACATCTAAAAAACAAAGCAACAGAACCTAGGGCACTTCCACTTATGGTCCTATAGCTTAGGGAAATTAAAATAAAAAAGACACAGCCACCCCAAAGTTTGGAACGGCTCTGTTTACAAGAACCTCGTTTACAGTACAAGTTCAACATCGCAGAAAGTGAAAAATGGATAAAGAAGTTGTGGTATTTACTTACAAAGCAATATCACTCAGCAATGAAATCTGTGTCATCAGGCCCTTAGCAGCACAATGAGTGGATTCAGGTATGATGATTCTAACTGAAATAAGTCACACAGAAAAAGAAACATCATAAGATATCAGTAATACACGGAATGTAAACTTGGCTACACAGGAACAGAATTACAGAACGGAACAGGGTCTCAAATTTAGAAAACCAACTTATTCTTGCTTAAGGGTAAAGGTGAGTTGGGGTGCTGCATAAAACCAGAGATTGAAATGAGCACAGATAAAGTTCCTTAAGTCAAATATGGAATAGACAAGAGCTACTCCTTGCTCAACGAAATGGACTCAACACCGCATATTAAACGCCTAAGAATGTACCTGACTAGTAAGTATCTTAAAACCAATGGATTGCTATGTCTCTGAAAGAGAATCAAGCATGTGTACAGGGGCATAAACGCAGCAGTGATAGGATTGGAGAGGTTCGGTGAGCAAATGAAGACCCTTTGAAGTCATATTGCATGGTACCCATTACACGGGTCTTAACTCTCCAGGTTTAAGGTATTCTTCCTTCAGCTAAAACATGCATGTGGAACCCAAGTATGATCAACCATGTGAACGGGAGACGTGTTCAAATATGTCTCAGTTTTCCTCCCCTGGTACTCGGGTGCAACATTCCAGACGCTTTACTAACACTCTCCCCACTTGGAGAGTCAGCGCCTTTAACCTCCTGTTTGGCCCAGTTTGCAATTTCTGCGGAAGATGAACAGGAATAGCGAGAACCAATGAGAGACTAGCTGGAGGTGTCTGGACGGGCAAATTTAACTCTCATTTCCCACCAGGAAGAGGAAATAATCAAAGGCTCAGCGTGCTGTGCCGGAACCAGATTAGGGCCTGAAGCCATCCTGCGGTGTTGCGGCCAGGTCACAAGAAAGCGAGTTGAAGAAAGGAGCTCAGGGGCACTGTAATTCACAAACCTGCAGAGATATAAATGACAGCTATCGTCCAAAAATATACTGAAATAAGGCTGCCAAGAGGACTTGAAAGTGGGGCAGAATTGCAGGAAACCGATTTCAGGAGGTAGACTGGAATTGCATTGAAAGCATAGGAAAAGAGGCAGAACGTCCACAATGATGCACTTGGCCAAAAAGGGCGTATGCGTTTTTTCCTGAATATATTCAGGAAAAAACGCATACGCCCTTTTTGGCCAACCAAGCAAGCTTGCAAAGGAAATCTGCACTACAATGAAGTCTCACTTCCCCCCGGTCAAAAGGGCCATCTGAAAAAAGTGTAAAATCCAGAAAGGCAGGACAGGCCATGGAGAACTGGGAGCCTTGTTATGCTGATGGGCGGGATGTAAATTGCCAACAACCATTCGGGAGAAGTGTATGGTGTTTCCTGAAACATCGAAAAAACAAAGCAACAGAGCCTAGGGCACTTCCACTTATGGTCCTATAGCTTAGGGAAATTAAAATCAAAAAGACACAGCCACCCCAAAGTTTGGAACGGCTCTGTTTACAAGAACCTCGTTTACAGTACAAGTTCAACATCGCAGAAAGTGAAAAATGGATAAAGAAGTTGTGGTATTTACTTACAATGCAATATCACTCAGCAATGAAATCTGTGTCATCAGGCCCTTAGCAGCACAATGAGTGGATTCAGGTATGATGATTCTAACTGAAATAAGTCACACAGAAAAAGAAACATCATAAGATATCAGTAATACACGGAATGTAAACTTGGCTACACAGGAACTGAATTACAGAACAGAACAGGGTCTCAAATTTAGAAAACCAACTTATTCTTGCTTAAGGGGAAAGGTGAGTTGGGGTGCTGCATAAAACCAGAGATTGAAATGAGCACAGATAAACTTCCTTAAGCCAAATATGGAATAGACAAGAGCTACTCCTTGCTCAAGGAAATGGACTCAACACCGCATATTAAACGCCTAAGAATGTACCTGACTAGTAAGTATCTTAAAACCTATGGATTGCTGTGTCTCCGAAAGAGAATCAAGCATGTGTACAGGGGCATAAACGCAGCAGTGATAGGATTGGAGAGGTTCGGTGAGCAAATGAAGACCCTTTGAAGTCATATTGCATGGTACCCATTCCACGGGATTCAACTACCCAGGTTTAAGGTATTCTTCCTTCAGCTAAAACATGCATGTGGAACCTAGAGTATGATCAACCATGTGATCGGGAGTCGTGTTCAAATATGTCTCAGTTTTCGTACCCTGGTACTCGGGTGCAACATTCCAGACGCTTTACTAACAGTCTCCCGACTTGGAAAGTCAGTCCCTTTAACCTCCTGTTTGGCCCAGTTTGCAATTTCTGCGGAAGATGAACAGGAATAGCGAGAACCAATGAGAGGCTAGCTGGAGGTGTCTGGACGGGCAAATTTAACTCTCATTTCCCACCAGGAAGAGGAAATAACCAAAGGCTCAGCGTGCCGTGCCGGAACCAGATTAGGGCCTGAAGCCATCGTGCGGTGTTGCGGCCAGCTCACAAGAAAGCGAGTTGAAGAAAGGAGCTCAGGGGCACTGTAATTCACAAACCTGCAGAGTTATAAATGACAGCTATCGTCCAAAAATAGACTGAAGTAAGGCTGCCAAGAGGACTTGAAAGCGGGGCAGAATTGCAGGAAACCGATTTCAGGAGGTAGACTGGAATTGCATTGAAAGCATAGGAAAAGAGGCAGAACGTCCACAATGATGCACTTGGCCAAAAAGGGCGTATGCGTTTTTTCCTGAATATATTCAGGAAAAAACGCATACGCCCTTTTTGGCCAACCAAGCAAGCTTGCAAAGGAAATCTGCACTACAATGAAGTCTCACTTCCCCCCGGTCAAAAGGGCCATCTGAAAAAAGTGTAAAATCCAGAAAGGCAGGACAGGCCATGGAGAACTGGGAGCCTTGTTATGCTGATGGGCGGGATGTAAACTGCCAACAACCACTCCGGAGAAGTGTATGGTGTTTCCTGAAACATCTAAAAAACAAAGCAACAGAACCTAGGGCACTTCCACTTATGGTCCTATAGCTTAGGGAAATTAAAATAAAAAAGACACAGCCACCCCCAAAGTTTGGAACGGCTCTGTTTACAAGAACCTCGTTTACAGTACAAGTTCAACATCGCAGAAAGTGAAAAATGGATAAAGAAGTTGTGGTATTTACTTACAAAGCAATATCACTCAGCAATGAAATCTGTGTCATCAGGCCCTTAGCAGCACAATGAGTGGATTCAGGTATGATGATTCTAACTGAAATAAGTCACACAGAAAAAGAAACATCATAAGATATCAGTAATACACGGAATGTAAACTTGGCTACACAGGAACAGAATTACAGAACGGAACAGGGTCTCAAATTTAGAAAACCAACTTATTCTTGCTTAAGGGTAAAGGTGAGTTGGGGTGCTGCATAAAACCAGAGATTGAAATGAGCACAGATAAAGTTCCTTAAGTCAAATATGGAATAGACAAGAGCTACTCCTTGCTCAACGAAATGGACTCAACACCGCATATTTAACGCCTAAGAATGTACCTGAGTAGTAAGTATCTTAAAACCTATAGATTGCTATGTCTCCGAAAGAGAATCAAGCATGTGTACAGGGGCATAAACGCAGCAGTGATAGGATTGGAGAGGTTCGGTGAGCAAATGAAGACCCTTTGAAGTCATATTGCATGGTACCCATTCCACGGGTCTCTACTCTCCAGGTTTAAGGTATTCTTCCTTCAGCTAAAACATGCATGTGGAACCCAGAGTATGATCAACCATGTGATCGGGAGACGTGTTCAAATATGTCTCAGTTTTCCTCCCCTGGTACTCGGGTGCAACATTCCAGACGCTTTACTAACACTCTCCCCACTTGGAGAGTCAGCGCCTTTAACCTCCTGTTTGGCCCAGTTTGCAATTTCTGTGGAAGATGAACAGGAATAGCGAGAACCAATGAGAGGCTAGCTGGAGGTGTCTGGACGGGCAAATTTAACTCTCATTTCCCACCAGGAAGAGGAAATAATCAAAGGCTCAGCGTGCCGTGCCGGAACCAGATTAGGGCCTGAAGCCATCCTGCGGTGTTGCGGCCAGGTCACAAGAAAGCGAGTTGAAGAAAGGAGCTCAGGGGCACTGTAATTCACAAACCTGCAGAGTTATAAATGACAGCTATCGTCCAAAAATATACTGAAATAAGGCTGCCAAGAGGACTTGAAAGTGGGGCAGAATTGCAGGAAACCGATTTCAGGAGGTAGACTGGAATTGCATTGAAAGCATAGGAAAAGAGGCAGAACGTCCACAATGATGCACTTGGCCAAAAAGGGCGTATGCGTTTTTTCCTGAATATATTCAGGAAAAAACGCATACGCCCTTTTTGGCCAACCAAGCAAGCTTGCAAAGGAAATCTGCACTACAATGAAGTCTCACTTCCCCCCGGTCAAAAGGGCCATCTGAAAAAAGTGTAAAATCCAGAAAGGCAGGACAGGCCATGGAGAACTGGGAGCCTTGTTATGCTGATGGGCGGGATGTAAATTGCCAACAACCACTCGGGAGAAGTGTATGGTGTTTCCTGAAACATCTAAAAAACAAAGCAACAGAACCTAGGGCACTTCCACTTATGGTCCTATAGCTTAGGGAAATTAAAATAAAAAAGACACAGCCACCCCAAAGTTTGGAACGGCTCTGTTTACAAGAACCTCGTTTACAGTACAAGTTCAACATCGCAGAAAGTGAAAAATGGATAAAGAAGTTGTGGTATTTACTTACAAAGCAATATCACTCAGCAATGAAATCTGTGTCATCAGGCCCTTAGCAGCACAATGAGTGGATTCAGGTATGATGATTCTAACTGAAATAAGTCACACAGAAAAAGAAACATCATAAGATATCAGTAATACACGGAATGTAAACTTGGCTACACAGGAACAGAATTACAGAACGGAACAGGGTCTCAAATTTAGAAAACCAACTTATTCTTGCTTAAGGGTAAAGGTGAGTTGGGGTGCTGCATAAAACCAGAGATTGAAATGAGCACAGATAAAGTTCCTTAAGTCAAATATGGAATAGACAAGAGCTACTCCTTGCTCAACGAAATGGACTCAACACCGCATATTAAACGCCTAAGAATGTACCTGACTAGTAAGTATCTTAAAACCAATGGATTGCTATGTCTCTGAAAGAGAATCAAGCATGTGTACAGGGGCATAAACGCAGCAGTGATAGGATTGGAGAGGTTCGGTGAGCAAATGAAGACCCTTTGAAGTCATATTGCATGGTACCCATTACACGGGTCTTAACTCTCCAGGTTTAAGGTATTCTTCCTTCAGCTAAAACATGCATGTGGAACCCAAGTATGATCAACCATGTGAACGGGAGACGTGTTCAAATATGTCTCAGTTTTCCTCCCCTGGTACTCGGGTGCAACATTCCAGACGCTTTACTAACACTCTCCCCACTTGGAGAGTCAGCGCCTTTAACCTCCTGTTTGGCCCAGTTTGCAATTTCTGCGGAAGATGAACAGGAATAGCGAGAACCAATGAGAGACTAGCTGGAGGTGTCTGGACGGGCAAATTTAACTCTCATTTCCCACCAGGAAGAGGAAATAATCAAAGGCTCAGCGTGCTGTGCCGGAACCAGATTAGGGCCTGAAGCCATCCTGCGGTGTTGCGGCCAGGTCACAAGAAAGCGAGTTGAAGAAAGGAGCTCAGGGGCACTGTAATTCACAAACCTGCAGAGATATAAATGACAGCTATCGTCCAAAAATATACTGAAATAAGGCTGCCAAGAGGACTTGAAAGTGGGGCAGAATTGCAGGAAACCGATTTCAGGAGGTAGACTGGAATTGCATTGAAAGCATAGGAAAAGAGGCAGAACGTCCACAATGATGCACTTGGCCAAAAAGCGCGTATGCGTTTTTTCCTGAATATATTCAGGAAAAAACGCATACGCCCTTTTTGGCCAACCAAGCAAGATTGCAAAGGAAATCTGCACTACAATGAAGTCTCACTTCCCCCCGGTCAAAAGGGCCATCTGAAAAAAGTGTAAAATCCAGAAAGGCAGGACAGGCCATGGAGAACTGGGAGCCTTGTTATGCTGATGGGCGGGATGTAAATTGCCAACAACCATTCGGGAGAAGTGTATGGTGTTTCCTGAAACATCTAAAAAACAAAGCAACAGAGCCTAGGGCACTTCCACTTATGGTCCTATAGCTTAGGGAAATTAAAATCAAAAAGACACAGCCACCCCAAAGTTTGGAACGGCTCTGTTTACAAGAACCTCGTTTACAGTACAAGTTCAACATCGCAGAAAGTGAAAAATGGATAAAGAAGTTGTGGTATTTACTTACAATGCAATATCACTCAGCAATGAAATCTGTGTCATCAGGCCCTTAGCAGCACAATGAGTGGATTCAGGTATGATGATTCTAACTGAAATAAGTCACACAGAAAAAGAAACATCATAAGATATCAGTAATACACGGAATGTAAACTTGGCTACACAGGAACTGAATTACAGAACAGAACAGGGTCTCAAATTTAGAAAACCAACTTATTCTTGCTTAAGGGGAAAGGTGAGTTGGGGTGCTGCATAAAACCAGAGATTGAAATGAGCACAGATAAACTTCCTTAAGCCAAATATGGAATAGACAAGAGCTACTCCTTGCTCAACGAAATGGACTCAACACCCCATATTAAACGCCTAAGAATGTACCTGACTAGTAAGTATCTTAAAACCTATGGATTGCTGTGTCTCCGAAAGAGAATCAAGCATGTGTACAGGGGCATAAACGCAGCAGTGATAGGATTGGAGAGGTTCGGTGAGCAAATGAAGACCCTTTGAAGTCATATTGCATGGTACCCATTCCACGGGATTCAACTACCCAGGTTTAAGGTATTCTTCCTTCAGCTAAAACATGCATGTGGAACCTAGAGTATGATCAACCATGTGATCGGGAGTCGTGTTCAAATATGTCTCAGTTTTCGTACCCTGGTACTCGGGTGCAACATTCCAGACGCTTTACTAACAGTCTCCCGACTTGGAAAGTCAGTCCCTTTAACCTCCTGTTTGGCCCAGTTTGCAATTTCTGCGGAAGATGAACAGGAATAGCGAGAACCAATGAGAGGCTAGCTGGAGGTGTCTGGACGGGCAAATTTAACTCTCATTTCCCACCAGGAAGAGGAAATAACCAAAGGCTCAGCGTGCCGTGCCGGAACCAGATTAGGGCCTGAAGCCATCCTGCGGTGTTGCGGCCAGCTCACAAGAAAGCGAGTTGAAGAAAGGAGCTCAGGGGCACTGTAATTCACAAACCTGCAGAGTTATAAATGACAGCTATCGTCCAAAAATAGACTGAAGTAAGGCTGCCAAGAGGACTTGAAAGCGGGGCAGAATTGCAGGAAACCGATTTCAGGAGGTAGACTGGAATTGCATTGAAAGCATAGGAAAAGAGGCAGAACGTCCACAATGATGCACTTGGCCAAAAAGGGCGTATGCGTTTTTTCCTGAATATATTCAGGAAAAAACGCATACGCCCTTTTTGGCCAACCAAGCAAGCTTGCAAAGGAAATCTGCACTACAATGAAGTCTCACTTCCCCCCGGTCAAAAGGGCCATCTGAAAAAAGTGTAAAATCCAGAAAGGCAGGACAGGCCATGGAGAACTGGGAGCCTTGTTATGCTGATGGGCGGGATGTAAACTGCCAACAACCACTCCGGAGAAGTGTATGGTGTTTCCTGAAACATCTAAAAAACAAAGCAACAGAACCTAGGGCACTTCCACTTATGGTCCTATAGCTTAGGGAAATTAAAATAAAAAAGACACAGCCACCCCCAAAGTTTGGAACGGCTCTGTTTACAAGAACCTCGTTTACAGTACAAGTTCAACATCGCAGAAAGTGAAAAATGGATAAAGAAGTTGTGGTATTTACTTACAAAGCAATATCACTCAGCAATGAAATCTGTGTCATCAGGCCCTTAGCAGCACAATGAGTGGATTCAGGTATGATGATTCTAACTGAAATAAGTCACACAGAAAAAGAAACATCATAAGATATCAGTAATACACGGAATGTAAACTTGGCTACACAGGAACAGAATTACAGAACGGAACAGGGTCTCAAATTTAGAAAACCAACTTATTCTTGCTTAAGGGTAAAGGTGAGTTGGGGTGCTGCATAAAACCAGAGATTGAAATGAGCACAGATAAAGTTCCTTAAGTCAAATATGGAATAGACAAGAGCTACTCCTTGCTCAACGAAATGGACTCAACACCGCATATTAAACGCCTAAGAATGTACCTGACTAGTAAGTATCTTAAAACCTATGGATTGCTATGTCTCTGAAAGAGAATCAAGCATGTGTACAGGGGCATAAACGCAGCAGTGATAGGATTGGAGAGGTTCGGTGAGCAAATGAAGACCCTTTGAAGTCATATTGCATGGTACCCATTACACGGGTCTTAACTCTCCAGGTTTAAGGTATTCTTCCTTCAGCTAAAACATGCATGTGGAACCCAAGTATGATCAACCATGTGAACGGGAGACGTGTTCAAATATGTCTCAGTTTTCCTCCCCTGGTACTCGGGTGCAACATTCCAGACGCTTTACTAACACTCTCCCCACTTGGAGAGTCAGCGCCTTTAACCTCCTGTTTGGCCCAGTTTGCAATTTCTGCGGAAGATGAACAGGAATAGCGAGAACCAATGAGAGACTAGCTGGAGGTGTCTGGACGGGCAAATTTAACTCTCATTTCCCACCAGGAAGAGGAAATAATCAAAGGCTCAGCGTGCCGTGCCGGAACCAGATTAGGGCCTGAAGCCATCCTGCGGTGTTGCGGCCAGGTCACAAGAAAGCGAGTTGAAGAAAGGAGCTCAGGGGCACTGTAATTCACAAACCTGCAGAGTTATAAATGACAGCTATCGTCCAAAAATAGACTGAAATAAGGCTGCCAAGAGGACTTGAAAGTGGGGCAGAATTGCAGGAAACCGATTTCAGGAGGTAGACTGGAATTGCATTGAAAGCATAGGAAAAGAGGCAGAACGTCCACAATGATGCACTTGGCCAAAAAGGGCGTATGCGTTTTTTCCTGAATATATTCAGGAAAAAACGCATACGCCCTTTTTGGCCAACCAAGCAAGCTTGCAAAGGAAATCTGCACTACAATGAAGTCTCACTTCCCCCCGGTCAAAAGGGCCATCTGAAAAAAGTGTAAAATCCAGAAAGGCAGGACAGGCCATGGAGAACTGGGAGCCTTGTTATGCTGATGGGCGGGATGTAAATTGCCAACAACCACTCGGGAGAAGTGTATGGTGTTTCCTGAAACATCTAAAAAACAAAGCAACAGAACCTAGGGCACTTCCACTTATGGTCCTATAGTTTAGGGAAATTAAAATCAAAAAGACACAGCCACCCCAAAGTTTGGATCGGCTCTGTTTACAAGAACCTCGTTTACAGTACAAGTTCAACATCGCAGAAAGTGAAAAATGGATAAAGAAGTTGTGGTATTTACTTACAAAGCAATATCACTCAGCAATGAAATCTGTGTCATCAGGCCCTTAGCAGCACAATGAGTGGATTCAGGTATGATGATTCTAACTGAAATAAGTCACACAGAAAAAGAAACATCATAAGATATCAGTAATACACGGAATGTAAACTTGGCTACACAGGAACTGAATTACAGAACAGAACAGGGTCTCAAATTTAGAAAACCAACTTATGCTTGCTTAAGGGTAAAGGTGAGTTGGGGTGCTGCATAAAACCAGAGATTGAAATGAGCACAGATAAAGTTCCTTAAGTCAAATATGGAATAGACAAGAGCTACTCCTTGCTCAACGAAATGGACTCAACACCGCATATTAAACGCCTAAGAATGTACCTGACTAGTAAGTATCTTAAAACCTATGGATTGCTATGTCTCCGAAAGAGAATCAAGCATGTGTACAGGGGCATAAACGCAGCAGTGATAGGATTGGACAGGTTCGGTGAGCAAATGAAGACCCTTTGAAGTCATATTGCATGGTACCCATTACACGGGTCTTAACTCTCCAGGTTTAAGGTATTCTTCCTTCAGCTAAAACATGCATGTGGAACCCAAGTATGATCAACCATGTGAATGGGAGACGTGTTCAAATATGTCTCAGTTTTCCTCCCCTGGTACTCGGGTGCAACATTCCAGACGCTTTACTAACACTCTCCCCACTTGGAGAGTCCGCGCCTTTAACCTCCTGTTTGGCCCAGTTTGCAATTTCTGCGGAAGATGAACAGGAATAGCGAGAACCAATGAGAGACTAGCTGGAGGTGTCTGGACGGGCAAATTTAACTCTCATTTCCCACCAGGAAGAGGAAATAACCAAAGGCTCAGAGTGCCGTGCCGGAACCAGATTAGGGCCTGAAGCCATCCTGCGGTGTTGCGGCCAGGTCACAAGAAAGCGAGTTGAAGAAAGGAGCTCAGGGGCACTGTAATTCACAAACCTGCAGAGTTATAAATGACAGCTATCGTCCAAAAATATAGTGAAATAAGGCTGCCAAGAGGACTTGAAAGCGGGGCAGAATTGCAGGAAACCGATTTCAGGAGGTAGACTGGAATTGCATTGAAAGCATAGGAAAAGAGGCAGAACGTCCACAATGATGCACTTGGCCAAAAAGGGCGTATGCGTTTTTTCCTGAATATATTCAGGAAAAAACGCATACGCCCTTTTTGGCCAACCAAGCAAACTTGCAAGGGAAATCTGCACTACAATGAAGTGTCACTTCCCCCCGGTCAAAAGGGCCATCTGAAAAAAGTGTAAAATCCAGAAAGGCAGGACAGGCCATGGAGAACTGGGAGCCTTGTTATGCTGATGGGCGGGATGTAAATTGCCAACAACCACTCGGGAGAAGTGTATGGTGTTTCCTGAAACATCTAAAAAACAAAGCAACAGAACCTAGGGCACTTCCACTTATGGTCCTATAGCTTAGGGAAATTAAAATCAAAAAGACACAGCCACCCCAAAGTTTGGAACGGCTCTGTTTACAAGAACCTCGTTTACAGTACAAGTTCAACATCGCAGAAAGTGAAAAATGGATAAAGAAGTTGTGGTATTCACTTACAAAGCAATATCACTCAGCAATGAAATCTATGTCATCAGGCCCTTAGCAGCACAATGAGTGGATTCAGGTATGATGATTCTAACTGAAATAAGTCACACAGAAAAAGAAACATCATAAGATATCAGTAATACACGGAATGTAAACTTGGCTACACAGGAACTGAATTACAGAACAGAACAGGGTCTCAAATTTAGAAAACCAACTTATTCTTGCTTAAGGGGAAAGGTGAGTTGGGGTGCTGCATAAAACCAGAGATTGAAATGAGCACAGATAAAGTTCCTTAAGCCAAATATGGAATAGACAAGAGCTACTCCTTGCTCAACGAAATGGACTCAACACCCCATATTAAACGCCTAAGAATGTACCTGACTAGTAAGTATCTTAAAACCTATGGATTGCTATGTCTCCGAAAGAGAATCAAGCATGTGTACAGGGGCATAAACGCAGCAGTGATAGGATTGGAGAGTTTCGGTGAGCAAATGAAGACCCTTTGAAGTCATATTGCATGGTACCCATTCCACGGGTTTCAACTACCCAGGTTTAAGGTATTCTTCCTTCAGCTAAAACATGCATGTGGAACCTAGAGTATGATCAACCATGTGATCGGGAGACGTGTTCAAATATGTCTCAGTTTTCGTACCCTGGTACTCAGGTGCAACATTCCAGACGCTTTACTAACACTCTCCCGACTTGGAAAGTCAGTCCCTTTAACCTCCTGTTTGGCCCAGTTTGCAATTTCTGCGGAAGATGAACAGGAATAGCGAGAACCAATGAGAGGCTAGCTGGAGGTGTCTGGACGGGCAAATTTAACTCTCATTTCCCACCAGGAAGAGGAAATAACCAAAGGCTCAGCGTGCCGTTCCGGAACCAGATTAGGGCCTGAAGCCATCCTGTGGTGTTGCGGCCAGCTCACAAGAAAGCGAGTTGAAGAAAGGAGCTCAGGGGCACTGTAATTCACAAACCTGCAGAGTTATAAATGACAGCTATCGTCCAAAAATATACTGAAGTAAGGCTGCCAAGAGGACTTGAAAGCGGGGCAGAATGGCAGGAAACCGATTTCAGGAGGTAGACTGGAATTGCATTTCAAGCATAGGAAAAGACGCAGAACATCCACAATGATGCACTTTGCCAAAAAGGGCGTATGCGTTTTTTCCTGAATATATTCAGGAAAAAACGCATACGTCCTTTTTGGCCAACCAAGCAAGCTTACAAAGGAAATCTGCACTACAATGAAGTCTCACTTCCCCCGGGTCAAAAGGGCCATCTGAAAAAAGTGTAAAATCCAGAAAGGCAGGACAGGCCATGGAGAACTGGGAGCCTTGTTATGCTGAAGGGCGGGATGTAAATTGCCAACAACCACTCGGGAGAAGTGTATGGTGTTTCCTGAAACATCTAAAAAACAAAGCAACAGAGCCTAGGGCACTTCCACTTATGGTCCTATAGCTTAGGGAAATTAAAATCAAAAAGACACAGCCACCCTAATGTTTGGGACGCCTCTGTTTACAAGAACCTCGTTTACAGTACAAGTTCAACATTGCAAAAAGTGAAAAATGGATAAAGAAGTTGTGGTATTTACTTACAAATCAATATCACTCAGCAATGAAATCTATGTCATCAGGCCCTTAGCAGCACAATGAGTGGATTCAGGTACGATGATCTAACTGAAATAAGTCACACAGAAAAAGAAACATCATAAGATATCAGTAATACACGGAATGTAAACTTGGCTACACAGGAACTGAATTACAGAACAGAACAGTGTCTCAAATTTAGAAAACAAACTTATTCTTGCTTAAGGGTAAAGGTGAGTTGGGGTGCTGCATAAAACCAGAGATTGAAATGAGCACAGATAAAGTTCCTTAAGTCAAATATGGAATAGACAAGAGCTACTACTTGCTCAACGAAATGGACTCAACACCGCATATTAAACGCCTAAGAATGTACCTGACTAGTAAGTATCGTAAAACCAATGGATTGCTATGTCTCCAAAAGAGAATCAAGCATGTGTACAGGGGCATAAACGCAGCAGTGATAGGATTGGAGAGGTTCGGTGAGCAAATGAAGACCCTTTGAAGTCATACTGCATGGTACCCATTACACGGGTCTCAACTCTCCAGGTTTAAGGTATTCTTCCTTCAGCTAAAACATGCATGTGGAACCCAAGTATGATCAACCATGTGAACGGGAGACGTGTTCAAATATGTCTCAGTTTTCCTGCCCTGGTACTCGGGTGCAACATTCCAGACGCTTTAGTAACACTCTCCCGACTTGGAGAGTCAGTCCCTTTAACCTCCTGTTTGGCCCAGTTTGCAATTTCTGCGGAAGATGAACAGGAATAGTGAGAACCAATGAGAGACTAGCTGGAGGTGTCTGGACGGGCAAATTTAACTCTCATTTCCCACCAGGAAGAGGAATTAACCAAAGGCTCAGCGTGCCGTGCCGGAACCAGATTAGGGCCTGAAGCCATCCTGCGGTGTTGCGGCCAGGTCACAAGAAAGCGAGTTGAAGAAAGGAGCTCAGGGGCACTGTAATTCACAAACCTGCACAGTTATAAATGACAGCTATCGTCCAAAAATAGACTGAAGTAAGGCTGCCAAGAGGACTTGAAAGCGGAGCAGAATTGCAGGAAACCGATTTCAGGAGGTAGACTGGAATTGCATTGAAAGCATAGGAAAAGAGGCAGAACGTCCACAATGATGCACTTGGCCAAAAAGGGCGTATGCATTTTTTCTTGAATATATTCAGGAAAAAACGCATACGCCCTTTTTGGCCAACCAAGCAAGCTTGCAAAGGAAATCTGCACTACAATGAAGTCTCACTTCCCCCCGGTCAAAAGGGCCATCTGAAAAAAGTGTAAAATCCAGAAAGGCAGGACAGGCCATGGAGAACTGGGAGCCTTGTTATGCTGAAGGGCGGGATGTAAATTGCCAACAACCACTCGGGAGAAGTGTATGGTGTTTCCTGAAACATCTAAAAAACAAAGCAACAGAGCCTAGGGTACTTCCACTTATGGTCCTATAGCTTAGGGAATTTAAAATCAAAAAGACACAGCCACCCCAAAGTTTGGAACGGCTCTGTTTACAAGAACCTCGTTTACAGTACAAGTTCAACATCGCAGAAAGTGAAAAATGGATAAAAAAGTTGTGGTATTTACTTACAAAGCAATATTACTCAGCAATGAAATCTGTGTCATCAGGCCCTTAGCAGCACAATGAGTGGATTCAGGTATGATGATTCTAACTGAAATAAGTCACACAGAAAAAGAAACATCATAAGATATCAGTAATACACGGAATGTAAACTTGGCTACACAGGAACTGAATTACAGAACAGAACAGGGTCTCAAATTTAGAAAACCAACTTATGCTTGCTTAAGGGTAAAGGTGAGTTGGGGTGCTGCATAAAACCAGAGATTGAAATGAGCACAGATAAAGTTCCTTAAGCCAAATATGGAATAGACAAGAGCTACTCCTTGCTCAACGAAATGGACTCAACACCGCATATTAAACGCCTAAGAATGTACCTGACTAGTAAGTATCTTAAAACCTATGGATTGCTATGTCTCCGAAAGAGAATCAAGCATGTGTACAGGGGCATAAACGCAGCAGTGATAGGATTGGAGAGGTTCGGTGAGCAAATGAAGACCCTTTGAAGTCATATTGCATGGTACCCATTCCACGGGTTTCAACTACCCAGGTTTAAGGTATTCTTCCTTCAGCTAAAACATGCATGTGGAACCTAGAGTATGATCAACCATGTGATCAGGAGACGTGTTCAAATATGTCTCAGTTTTCGTACCCTGGTACTCGGGTGCAACATTCCAGATGCTTTACTAACACTCTCCCGACTTGGAGAGTCAGTCCCTTTAACCTCCTGTTTGGCCCAGTTTGCAATTTCTGCGGAAGATGAACAGGAATAGCGAGAACCAATGAGAGACTAGCTGGAGGTGTCTGGACGGGCAAATTTAACTCTCATTTCCCACCAGGAAGAGGAATTAACCAAATGCTCAGCATGCGGTGCCGGAACCAGATTAGGGCCTGAAGCCATCCTGAGGTGTTTCGGCCAGCTCACAAGAAAGCGAGTTGAAGAAAGGAGCTCAGGGGCACTGTAATTCACAAACCTGCAGAGTTATAAATGACAGCTATCGTCCAAAAATATACTGAAGTAAGGCTGCCAAGAGGACTTGAAAGCGGGGCAGAATTGCAGGAAACCGATTTCAGGAGGTAGACTGGAATTGCATTGAAAGCATAGGAAAAGAGGCAGAACGTCCACAATGATGCACTTGGCCTAAAAGGGCGTATGCGTTTTTTCCTGAATATATTCAGGAAAAAAAGCATACGCCCTTTTTGGCCAAGCAAGCAAACTTGCAAAGGAAATCTGCACTACAATGAAGTCTCACTTCTCCCCGGTCAAAAGGGCCATCTGAAAAAAGTGTAAAATCCAGAAAGGCAGGACAGGCCATGGAGAACTGGGAGCCTTGTTATGCTGATGAGCGGGATGTAAACTGCCAACAGACACTCAGGAGAAGTGTATGGTGTTTCCTGAAACATCTAAAAAACAAAGCAACAGAGCCTAGGGCACTTCCACTTATGGTCCTATAGCTTAGGGAAATTAAAATCAAAAAGACACAGCCACCCCAAAGTTTGGGACGCCTCCGTTTACAAGAACCTCGTTTACCGTACAAGTTCAATATCACAGAAAGTGAAAAATGGATAAAGAACTTGTGGTACTTACGTACAATGCAGTATCACTCAGCAATGAAATCTATGTCATCAGGCCCGTAGCAGCATAATGAGTGGATTCAGATACGATGATTCTAACTGAAATAAGTCACACAGAAAAAGAAACATCATAAGATATCACTAATACACGGAATGTAAACTTGGCTACACAGGAACTGCATTCCAAAACAGAACAGGGTCTCAAATTTAGAAAACCAACTTATGCTTGCTTAAGGGGAAAGGTGAGTTGGGGTGCTGCATAAAACCAGAGATTGAAATGAGCACAGACAAAGTTCCTTAAGCCAAATATGGAATAGACAAGAGCTACTCCTTGCTCAACGAAATGGACTCAAAACCCCATATTAAACGCCTAAGAATGTACCTGACTAGTAAGTATCTTAAAACCTATGGATTGGTATGTCTCCAAAATTGAATCAAACGTGTGTACAGGGGCATAAACGCAGCAGTGATAGGATTGGAGAGGTTCAGTGAGCAAATGAAGACCCTTTGAAGTCATATTGCATGGTACCCATTCCACGGGTCTCAACTCTCCAGGTTTAAGGTATTCTTCCTTCAGCTAAAACATGCATGTGGAACCCAGAGTATGATCAACCATGTGATCGGGAGACGTGTTCAAATATGTCTCAGTTCTCCTCCCCTGGTACTCGGGTGCAACATTCCAGACGCTTTACTAACACTCTCCCCATTTGGAGAGTCAGTGCCTTTAACATCCTGTTTGGCCCAGTTTGCAATTTCTGCGGAAGATGAACAGGAATAGTGAGAACCAATGAGAGGCTAGCTGGAGGTGTCTGGACGGGCAAATTTAACTCTCATTTCCCACCAGGAAGAGGAAATAACCAAAGGCTCAGCGTGCCGTGCTGGAACCAGATTAGGGCCTGAAGCCATCGTGCGGTGTTGCGGCCAGCTCACAAGAAAGCGAGTTGAAGAAAGGAGCTCAGGGGCACTGTAATTCACAAACCTGCAGAGTTATAAATGACAGCTATCGTCCAAAAATAGACTGAAGTAAGGCTGCCAAGAGGACTTGAAAGCGGGGCAGAATTGCAAGAAACCGATTTCAGGAGGTAGACTGGAATTGCATTGAAAGCATAGGAAAAGAGGCAGAACGTCCACAATGATGCACTTGGCCAAAAAGGGTGTATGCGTTTTTTCCTGAATATATTCAGGAAAAAACGCATACGCCCTTTTTGGCCAACCAAGCAAGCTTGCAAAGGAAATCTGCACTACAATGAAGTCTCACTTCCCCCCGGTCAAAAGGGCCATCTGAAAAAAGTGTAAAATCCAGAAAGGCAGGACAGGCCATGGAGAACTGGGAGCCTTGTTATGCTGATGGGCGGGATGTAAACTGCCAACAACCACTCCGGAGAAGTGTATGGTGTTTCCTGAAACATCTAAAAAACAAAGCAACAGAACCTAGGGCACTTCCACTTATGGTCCTATAGCTTAGGGAAATTAAAATAAAAAAGATACAGCCACCCCAAAGTTTGGAACGGCTGTGTTTACAAGAACCTCGTTTACAGTACAAGTTCAACATCGCAGAAAGTGAAAAATGGATAAAGAAGTTGTGGTATTTACTTACAAAGCAATATCACTCAGCAATGAAATCTGTGTCATCAGGCCCTTAGCAGCACAATGAGTGGATTCAGGTATGATGATTCTAACTGAAATAAGTCACACAGAAAAAGAAACATCATAAGATATCAGTAATACACGGAATGTAAACTTGGCTACACAGGAACAGAATTACAGAACGGAACAGGGTCTCAAATTTAGAAAACCAACTTATGCTTGCTTAAGGGTAAAGGTGAGTTGGGGTGCTGCATAAAACCAGAGATTGAAATGAGCACAGATAAAGTTCCTTAAGCCAAATATGGAATAGACAAGAGCTACTCCTTGCTCAACGAAATGGACTCAACACCGCATATTAAACGCCTAAGAATGTACCTGACTAGTAAGTATCTTAAAACCTATAGATTGCTATGTCTCCAAAAGAGAATCAAGCATGTGTACAGAGGCATAAACGCAGCAGTGATAGGATTGGAGAGGTTCGGTGAGCAAATGAAGACCCTTTGAAGTCATATTGCATGGTACCCATTCCACGGGTCTCAACTCTCCAGGTTTAAGGTATTCTTCCTTCAGCTAAAACATGCATGTGGAACCCAGAGTATGATCAACCATGTGATCGGGAGACGTGTTCAAATATGTCTCAGTTTTCCTCCCCTGGTACTCGGGTGCAACATTCCAAACGCTTTACTAACACTCTCCCCACTTGGAGAGTCAGCGCCTTTAACCTCCTGTTTGGCCCAGTTTGCAATTTCTGCGGAAGATGAACAGGAATAGCGAGAACCAATGAGAGGCTAGCTGGAGGTGTCTGGACGGGCAAATTTAACTCTCATTTC
This sequence comes from Stenella coeruleoalba, assembly GCF_951394435.1. Taxonomy (NCBI): domain Eukaryota; kingdom Metazoa; phylum Chordata; class Mammalia; order Artiodactyla; family Delphinidae; genus Stenella; species Stenella coeruleoalba. Next base: position 331,739 of record NW_027646445.1, on the reverse strand, counting down.
CCACCAGGAAGAGGAAATAACCAAAGGCTCAGCGTGCCGTGCCGGAACCAGATTAGGGCCTGAAGCCATCGTGCGGTGTTGCGGCCAGCTCACAAGAAAGCGAGTTGAAGAAAGGAGCTCAGGGGCACTGTAATTCACAAACCTGCAGAGTTATAAATGACAGCTATCGTCCAAAAATAGACTGAAGTAAGGCTGCCAAGAGGACTTGAAAGCGGGGCAGAATTGCAGGAAACCGATTTCAGGAGGTAGACTGGAATTGCATTGAAAGCATAGGAAAAGAGGCAGAACGTCCACAATGATGCACTTGGCCAAAAAGGGCGTATGCGTTTTTTCCTGAATATATTCAGGAAAAAACGCATACGCCCTTTTTGGCCAACCAAGCAAGCTTGCAAAGGAAATCTGCACTACAATGAAGTCTCACTTCCCCCCGGTCAAAAGGGCCATCTGAAAAAAGTGTAAAATCCAGAAAGGCAGGACAGGCCATGGAAAACTGGGAGCCTTGTTATGCTGATGGGCGGGATGTAAACTGCCAACAACCACTCCGGAGAAGTGTATGGTGTTTCCTGAAACATCTAAAAAACAAAGCAACAGAACCTAGAGCACTTCCACTTATGGTCCTATAGCTTAGGGAAATTAAAATAAAAAAGACACAGCCACCCCAAAGTTTGGAACGGCTCTGTTTACAAGAACCTCGTTTACAGTACAAGTTCAACATCACAGAAAGTGAAAAATGGATAAAGAAGTTGTGGTATTTACTTACAAAGCAATATCACTCAGCAATGAAATCTGTGTCATCAGGCCCTTAGCAGCACAATGAGTGGATTCAGGTATGATGATTCTAACTGAAATAAGTCACACAGAAAAAGAAACATCATAAGATATCAGTAATACACGGAATGTAAACTTGGCTACACAGGAACAGAATTACAGAACGGAACAGGGTCTCAAATTTAGAAAACCAACTTATTCTTGCTTAAGGGTAAAGGTGAGTTGGGGTGCTGCATAAAACCAGAGATTGAAATGAGCACAGATAAAGTTCCTTAAGTCAAATATGGAATAGACAAGAGCTACTCCTTGCTCAACGAAATGGACTCAACACCGCATATTAAACGCCTAAGAATGTACCTGACTAGTAAGTATCTTAAAACCTATGGATTGCTATGTCTCCGAAAGAGAATCAAGCATGTGTACAGGGGCATAAACGCAGCAGTGATAGGATTGGAGATGTTCGGTGAGCAAATGAAGACCCTTTGAAGTCATATTGCATGGTACCCATTACACGGGTCTTAACTCTCCAGGTTTAAGGTATTCTTCCTTCAGCTAAAACATGCATGTGGAACCCAAGTATGATCAACCATGTGAACGGGAGACGTGTTCAAATATGTCTCAGTTTTCCTCCCCTGGTACTCGGGTGCAACATTACAGACGCTTTACTAACACTCTCCCCACTTGGAGAGTCAGCGCCTTTAACCTCCTGTTTGGCCCAGTTTGCAATTTCTGCGGAAGATGAACAGGAATAGCGAGAACCAATGAGAGACTAGCTGGAGGTGTCTGGACGGGCAAATTTAACTCTCATTTCCCACCAGGAAGAGGAAATAATCAAAGGCTCAGCGTGCCGTGCCGGAACCAGATTAGGGCCTGAAGCCATCCTGCGGTGTTGCGGCCAGGTCACAAGAAAGCGAGTTGAAGAAAGGAGCTCAGGGGCACTGTAATTCACAAACCTGCAGAGTTATAAATGACAGCTATCGTCCAAAAATATACTGAAATAAGGCTGCCAAGAGGACTTGAAAGTGGGGCAGAATTGCAGGAAACCGATTTCAGGAGGTAGACTGGAATTGCATTGAAAGCATAGGAAAAGAGGCAGAACGTCCACAATGATGCACTTGGCCAAAAAGGGCGTATGCGTTTTTTCCTGAATATATTCAGGAAAAAACGCATACGCACTTTTTGGCCAACCAAGCAAGCTTGCAAAGGAAATCTGCACTACAATGAAGTCTCACTTCCGCCCGGTCAAAAGGGCCATCTGAAAAAAGTGTAAAATCCAGAAAGGCAGGACAGGCCATGGAGAACTGGGAGCCTTGTTATGCTGATGGGCGGGATGTAAATTGTCAACAACCACTCGGGAGAAGTGTATGGTGTTTCCTGAAACATCTAAAAAACAAAGCAACAGAACCTAGGGCACTTCCACTTATGGTCCTATAGCTTAGGGAAATTAAAATAAAAAAGACACAGCCACCCCAAAGTTTGGAACGGCTCCGTTTACAAGAACCTCGTTTACAGTACAAGTTCAACATCGCAGAAAGTGAAAAATGGATAAAGAAGTTGTGGTATTTACTTACAAAGCAATATCACTCAGCAATGAAATCTGTGTCATCAGGCCCTTAGCAGCACAATGAGTGGATTCAGGTATGATGATTCTAACTGAAATAAGTCACACAGAAAAAGAAACATCATAAGATATCAGTAATACACGGAATGTAAACTTGGCTACACAGGAAAAGAATTACAGAACGGAACAGGGTCTCAAATTTAGAAAACCAACTTATTCTTGCTTAAGGGTAAAGGTGAGTTGGGGTGCTGCATAAAACCAGAGATTGAAATGAGCACAGATAAAGTTCCTTAAGCCAAATATGGAATAGACAAGAGCTACTCCTTGCTCAACGAAATGGACTCAACACCGCATATTTAACGCCTAAGAATGTACCTGAGTAGTAAGTATCTTAAAACCTATAGATTGCTATGTCTCCGAAAGAGAATCAAGCATGTGTACAGGGGCATAAACGCAGCAGTGATAGGATTGGAGAGGTTCGGTGAGCAAATGAAGACCCTTTGAAGTCATATTGCATGGTACCCATTCCACGGGTCTCTACTCTCCAGGTTTAAGGTATTCTTCCTTCAGCTAAAACATGCATGTGGAACCCAGAGTATGATCAACCATGTGATCGGGAGACGTGTTCAAATATGTCTCAGTTTTCCTCCCCTGGTACTCGGGTGCAACATTCCAGACGCTTTACTAACACTCTCCCCACTTGGAGAGTCAGCGCCTTTAACCTCCTGTTTGGCCCAGTTTGCAATTTCTGTGGAAGATGAACAGGAATAGCGAGAACCAATGAGAGGCTAGCTGGAGGTGTCTGGACGGGCAAATTTAACTCTCATTTCCCACCAGGAAGAGGAAATAATCAAAGGCTCAGCGTGCCGTGCCGGAACCAGATTAGGGCCTGAAGCCATCCTGCGGTGTTGCGGCCAGGTCACAAGAAAGCGAGTTGAAGAAAGGAGCTCAGGGGCACTGTAATTCACAAACCTGCAGAGTTATAAATGACAGCTATCGTCCAAAAATATACTGAAATAAGGCTGCCAAGAGGACTTGAAAGTGGGGCAGAATTGCAGGAAACCGATTTCAGGAGGTAGACTGGAATTGCATTGAAAGCATAGGAAAAGAGGCAGAACGTCCACAATGATGCACTTGGCCAAAAAGGGCGTATGCGTTTTTTCCTGAATATATTCAGGAAAAAACGCATACGCCCTTTTTGGCCAACCAAGCAAGCTTGCAAAGGAAATCTGCACTACAATGAAGTCTCACTTCCCCCCGGTCAAAAGGGCCATCTGAAAAAAGTGTAAAATCCAGAAAGGCAGGACAGGCCATGGAGAACTGGGAGCCTTGTTATGCTGATGGGCGGGATGTAAATTGCCAACAACCACTCGGGAGAAGTGTATGGTGTTTCCTGAAACATCTAAAAAACAAAGCAACAGAACCTAGGGCACTTCCACTTATGGTCCTATAGCTTAGGGAAATTAAAATAAAAAAGACACAGCCACCCCAAAGTTTGGAACGGCTCTGTTTACAAGAACCTCGTTTACAGTACAAGTTCAACATCGCAGAAAGTGAAAAATGGATAAAGAAGTTGTGGTATTTACTTACAAAGCAATATCACTCAGCAATGAAATCTGTGTCATCAGGCCCTTAGCAGCACAATGAGTGGATTCAGGTATGATGATTCTAACTGAAATAAGTCACACAGAAAAAGAAACATCATAAGATATCAGTAATACACGGAATGTAAACTTGGCTACACAGGAACAGAATTACAGAACGGAACAGGGTCTCAAATTTAGAAAACCAACTTATTCTTGCTTAAGGGTAAAGGTGAGTTGGGGTGCTGCATAAAACCAGAGATTGAAATGAGCACAGATAAAGTTCCTTAAGTCAAATATGGAATAGACAAGAGCTACTCCTTGCTCAACGAAATGGACTCAACACCGCATATTAAACGCCTAAGAATGTACCTGACTAGTAAGTATCTTAAAACCAATGGATTGCTATGTCTCTGAAAGAGAATCAAGCATGTGTACAGGGGCATAAACGCAGCAGTGATAGGATTGGAGAGGTTCGGTGAGCAAATGAAGACCCTTTGAAGTCATATTGCATGGTACCCATTACACGGGTCTTAACTCTCCAGGTTTAAGGTATTCTTCCTTCAGCTAAAACATGCATGTGGAACCCAAGTATGATCAACCATGTGAACGGGAGACGTGTTCAAATATGTCTCAGTTTTCCTCCCCTGGTACTCGGGTGCAACATTCCAGACGCTTTACTAACACTCTCCCCACTTGGAGAGTCAGCGCCTTTAACCTCCTGTTTGGCCCAGTTTGCAATTTCTGCGGAAGATGAACAGGAATAGCGAGAACCAATGAGAGACTAGCTGGAGGTGTCTGGACGGGCAAATTTAACTCTCATTTCCCACCAGGAAGAGGAAATAATCAAAGGCTCAGCGTGCTGTGCCGGAACCAGATTAGGGCCTGAAGCCATCCTGCGGTGTTGCGGCCAGGTCACAAGAAAGCGAGTTGAAGAAAGGAGCTCAGGGGCACTGTAATTCACAAACCTGCAGAGATATAAATGACAGCTATCGTCCAAAAATATACTGAAATAAGGCTGCCAAGAGGACTTGAAAGTGGGGCAGAATTGCAGGAAACCGATTTCAGGAGGTAGACTGGAATTGCATTGAAAGCATAGGAAAAGAGGCAGAACGTCCACAATGATGCACTTGGCCAAAAAGGGCGTATGCGTTTTTTCCTGAATATATTCAGGAAAAAACGCATACGCCCTTTTTGGCCAACCAAGCAAGCTTGCAAAGGAAATCTGCACTACAATGAAGTCTCACTTCCCCCCGGTCAAAAGGGCCATCTGAAAAAAGTGTAAAATCCAGAAAGGCAGGACAGGCCATGGAGAACTGGGAGCCTTGTTATGCTGATGGGCGGGATGTAAATTGCCAACAACCATTCGGGAGAAGTGTATGGTGTTTCCTGAAACATCGAAAAAACAAAGCAACAGAGCCTAGGGCACTTCCACTTATGGTCCTATAGCTTAGGGAAATTAAAATCAAAAAGACACAGCCACCCCAAAGTTTGGAACGGCTCTGTTTACAAGAACCTCGTTTACAGTACAAGTTCAACATCGCAGAAAGTGAAAAATGGATAAAGAAGTTGTGGTATTTACTTACAATGCAATATCACTCAGCAATGAAATCTGTGTCATCAGGCCCTTAGCAGCACAATGAGTGGATTCAGGTATGATGATTCTAACTGAAATAAGTCACACAGAAAAAGAAACATCATAAGATATCAGTAATACACGGAATGTAAACTTGGCTACACAGGAACTGAATTACAGAACAGAACAGGGTCTCAAATTTAGAAAACCAACTTATTCTTGCTTAAGGGGAAAGGTGAGTTGGGGTGCTGCATAAAACCAGAGATTGAAATGAGCACAGATAAACTTCCTTAAGCCAAATATGGAATAGACAAGAGCTACTCCTTGCTCAAGGAAATGGACTCAACACCGCATATTAAACGCCTAAGAATGTACCTGACTAGTAAGTATCTTAAAACCTATGGATTGCTGTGTCTCCGAAAGAGAATCAAGCATGTGTACAGGGGCATAAACGCAGCAGTGATAGGATTGGAGAGGTTCGGTGAGCAAATGAAGACCCTTTGAAGTCATATTGCATGGTACCCATTCCACGGGATTCAACTACCCAGGTTTAAGGTATTCTTCCTTCAGCTAAAACATGCATGTGGAACCTAGAGTATGATCAACCATGTGATCGGGAGTCGTGTTCAAATATGTCTCAGTTTTCGTACCCTGGTACTCGGGTGCAACATTCCAGACGCTTTACTAACAGTCTCCCGACTTGGAAAGTCAGTCCCTTTAACCTCCTGTTTGGCCCAGTTTGCAATTTCTGCGGAAGATGAACAGGAATAGCGAGAACCAATGAGAGGCTAGCTGGAGGTGTCTGGACGGGCAAATTTAACTCTCATTTCCCACCAGGAAGAGGAAATAACCAAAGGCTCAGCGTGCCGTGCCGGAACCAGATTAGGGCCTGAAGCCATCGTGCGGTGTTGCGGCCAGCTCACAAGAAAGCGAGTTGAAGAAAGGAGCTCAGGGGCACTGTAATTCACAAACCTGCAGAGTTATAAATGACAGCTATCGTCCAAAAATAGACTGAAGTAAGGCTGCCAAGAGGACTTGAAAGCGGGGCAGAATTGCAGGAAACCGATTTCAGGAGGTAGACTGGAATTGCATTGAAAGCATAGGAAAAGAGGCAGAACGTCCACAATGATGCACTTGGCCAAAAAGGGCGTATGCGTTTTTTCCTGAATATATTCAGGAAAAAACGCATACGCCCTTTTTGGCCAACCAAGCAAGCTTGCAAAGGAAATCTGCACTACAATGAAGTCTCACTTCCCCCCGGTCAAAAGGGCCATCTGAAAAAAGTGTAAAATCCAGAAAGGCAGGACAGGCCATGGAGAACTGGGAGCCTTGTTATGCTGATGGGCGGGATGTAAACTGCCAACAACCACTCCGGAGAAGTGTATGGTGTTTCCTGAAACATCTAAAAAACAAAGCAACAGAACCTAGGGCACTTCCACTTATGGTCCTATAGCTTAGGGAAATTAAAATAAAAAAGACACAGCCACCCCCAAAGTTTGGAACGGCTCTGTTTACAAGAACCTCGTTTACAGTACAAGTTCAACATCGCAGAAAGTGAAAAATGGATAAAGAAGTTGTGGTATTTACTTACAAAGCAATATCACTCAGCAATGAAATCTGTGTCATCAGGCCCTTAGCAGCACAATGAGTGGATTCAGGTATGATGATTCTAACTGAAATAAGTCACACAGAAAAAGAAACATCATAAGATATCAGTAATACACGGAATGTAAACTTGGCTACACAGGAACAGAATTACAGAACGGAACAGGGTCTCAAATTTAGAAAACCAACTTATTCTTGCTTAAGGGTAAAGGTGAGTTGGGGTGCTGCATAAAACCAGAGATTGAAATGAGCACAGATAAAGTTCCTTAAGTCAAATATGGAATAGACAAGAGCTACTCCTTGCTCAACGAAATGGACTCAACACCGCATATTTAACGCCTAAGAATGTACCTGAGTAGTAAGTATCTTAAAACCTATAGATTGCTATGTCTCCGAAAGAGAATCAAGCATGTGTACAGGGGCATAAACGCAGCAGTGATAGGATTGGAGAGGTTCGGTGAGCAAATGAAGACCCTTTGAAGTCATATTGCATGGTACCCATTCCACGGGTCTCTACTCTCCAGGTTTAAGGTATTCTTCCTTCAGCTAAAACATGCATGTGGAACCCAGAGTATGATCAACCATGTGATCGGGAGACGTGTTCAAATATGTCTCAGTTTTCCTCCCCTGGTACTCGGGTGCAACATTCCAGACGCTTTACTAACACTCTCCCCACTTGGAGAGTCAGCGCCTTTAACCTCCTGTTTGGCCCAGTTTGCAATTTCTGTGGAAGATGAACAGGAATAGCGAGAACCAATGAGAGGCTAGCTGGAGGTGTCTGGACGGGCAAATTTAACTCTCATTTCCCACCAGGAAGAGGAAATAATCAAAGGCTCAGCGTGCCGTGCCGGAACCAGATTAGGGCCTGAAGCCATCCTGCGGTGTTGCGGCCAGGTCACAAGAAAGCGAGTTGAAGAAAGGAGCTCAGGGGCACTGTAATTCACAAACCTGCAGAGTTATAAATGACAGCTATCGTCCAAAAATATACTGAAATAAGGCTGCCAAGAGGACTTGAAAGTGGGGCAGAATTGCAGGAAACCGATTTCAGGAGGTAGACTGGAATTGCATTGAAAGCATAGGAAAAGAGGCAGAACGTCCACAATGATGCACTTGGCCAAAAAGGGCGTATGCGTTTTTTCCTGAATATATTCAGGAAAAAACGCATACGCCCTTTTTGGCCAACCAAGCAAGCTTGCAAAGGAAATCTGCACTACAATGAAGTCTCACTTCCCCCCGGTCAAAAGGGCCATCTGAAAAAAGTGTAAAATCCAGAAAGGCAGGACAGGCCATGGAGAACTGGGAGCCTTGTTATGCTGATGGGCGGGATGTAAATTGCCAACAACCACTCGGGAGAAGTGTATGGTGTTTCCTGAAACATCTAAAAAACAAAGCAACAGAACCTAGGGCACTTCCACTTATGGTCCTATAGCTTAGGGAAATTAAAATAAAAAAGACACAGCCACCCCAAAGTTTGGAACGGCTCTGTTTACAAGAACCTCGTTTACAGTACAAGTTCAACATCGCAGAAAGTGAAAAATGGATAAAGAAGTTGTGGTATTTACTTACAAAGCAATATCACTCAGCAATGAAATCTGTGTCATCAGGCCCTTAGCAGCACAATGAGTGGATTCAGGTATGATGATTCTAACTGAAATAAGTCACACAGAAAAAGAAACATCATAAGATATCAGTAATACACGGAATGTAAACTTGGCTACACAGGAACAGAATTACAGAACGGAACAGGGTCTCAAATTTAGAAAACCAACTTATTCTTGCTTAAGGGTAAAGGTGAGTTGGGGTGCTGCATAAAACCAGAGATTGAAATGAGCACAGATAAAGTTCCTTAAGTCAAATATGGAATAGACAAGAGCTACTCCTTGCTCAACGAAATGGACTCAACACCGCATATTAAACGCCTAAGAATGTACCTGACTAGTAAGTATCTTAAAACCAATGGATTGCTATGTCTCTGAAAGAGAATCAAGCATGTGTACAGGGGCATAAACGCAGCAGTGATAGGATTGGAGAGGTTCGGTGAGCAAATGAAGACCCTTTGAAGTCATATTGCATGGTACCCATTACACGGGTCTTAACTCTCCAGGTTTAAGGTATTCTTCCTTCAGCTAAAACATGCATGTGGAACCCAAGTATGATCAACCATGTGAACGGGAGACGTGTTCAAATATGTCTCAGTTTTCCTCCCCTGGTACTCGGGTGCAACATTCCAGACGCTTTACTAACACTCTCCCCACTTGGAGAGTCAGCGCCTTTAACCTCCTGTTTGGCCCAGTTTGCAATTTCTGCGGAAGATGAACAGGAATAGCGAGAACCAATGAGAGACTAGCTGGAGGTGTCTGGACGGGCAAATTTAACTCTCATTTCCCACCAGGAAGAGGAAATAATCAAAGGCTCAGCGTGCTGTGCCGGAACCAGATTAGGGCCTGAAGCCATCCTGCGGTGTTGCGGCCAGGTCACAAGAAAGCGAGTTGAAGAAAGGAGCTCAGGGGCACTGTAATTCACAAACCTGCAGAGATATAAATGACAGCTATCGTCCAAAAATATACTGAAATAAGGCTGCCAAGAGGACTTGAAAGTGGGGCAGAATTGCAGGAAACCGATTTCAGGAGGTAGACTGGAATTGCATTGAAAGCATAGGAAAAGAGGCAGAACGTCCACAATGATGCACTTGGCCAAAAAGCGCGTATGCGTTTTTTCCTGAATATATTCAGGAAAAAACGCATACGCCCTTTTTGGCCAACCAAGCAAGATTGCAAAGGAAATCTGCACTACAATGAAGTCTCACTTCCCCCCGGTCAAAAGGGCCATCTGAAAAAAGTGTAAAATCCAGAAAGGCAGGACAGGCCATGGAGAACTGGGAGCCTTGTTATGCTGATGGGCGGGATGTAAATTGCCAACAACCATTCGGGAGAAGTGTATGGTGTTTCCTGAAACATCTAAAAAACAAAGCAACAGAGCCTAGGGCACTTCCACTTATGGTCCTATAGCTTAGGGAAATTAAAATCAAAAAGACACAGCCACCCCAAAGTTTGGAACGGCTCTGTTTACAAGAACCTCGTTTACAGTACAAGTTCAACATCGCAGAAAGTGAAAAATGGATAAAGAAGTTGTGGTATTTACTTACAATGCAATATCACTCAGCAATGAAATCTGTGTCATCAGGCCCTTAGCAGCACAATGAGTGGATTCAGGTATGATGATTCTAACTGAAATAAGTCACACAGAAAAAGAAACATCATAAGATATCAGTAATACACGGAATGTAAACTTGGCTACACAGGAACTGAATTACAGAACAGAACAGGGTCTCAAATTTAGAAAACCAACTTATTCTTGCTTAAGGGGAAAGGTGAGTTGGGGTGCTGCATAAAACCAGAGATTGAAATGAGCACAGATAAACTTCCTTAAGCCAAATATGGAATAGACAAGAGCTACTCCTTGCTCAACGAAATGGACTCAACACCCCATATTAAACGCCTAAGAATGTACCTGACTAGTAAGTATCTTAAAACCTATGGATTGCTGTGTCTCCGAAAGAGAATCAAGCATGTGTACAGGGGCATAAACGCAGCAGTGATAGGATTGGAGAGGTTCGGTGAGCAAATGAAGACCCTTTGAAGTCATATTGCATGGTACCCATTCCACGGGATTCAACTACCCAGGTTTAAGGTATTCTTCCTTCAGCTAAAACATGCATGTGGAACCTAGAGTATGATCAACCATGTGATCGGGAGTCGTGTTCAAATATGTCTCAGTTTTCGTACCCTGGTACTCGGGTGCAACATTCCAGACGCTTTACTAACAGTCTCCCGACTTGGAAAGTCAGTCCCTTTAACCTCCTGTTTGGCCCAGTTTGCAATTTCTGCGGAAGATGAACAGGAATAGCGAGAACCAATGAGAGGCTAGCTGGAGGTGTCTGGACGGGCAAATTTAACTCTCATTTCCCACCAGGAAGAGGAAATAACCAAAGGCTCAGCGTGCCGTGCCGGAACCAGATTAGGGCCTGAAGCCATCCTGCGGTGTTGCGGCCAGCTCACAAGAAAGCGAGTTGAAGAAAGGAGCTCAGGGGCACTGTAATTCACAAACCTGCAGAGTTATAAATGACAGCTATCGTCCAAAAATAGACTGAAGTAAGGCTGCCAAGAGGACTTGAAAGCGGGGCAGAATTGCAGGAAACCGATTTCAGGAGGTAGACTGGAATTGCATTGAAAGCATAGGAAAAGAGGCAGAACGTCCACAATGATGCACTTGGCCAAAAAGGGCGTATGCGTTTTTTCCTGAATATATTCAGGAAAAAACGCATACGCCCTTTTTGGCCAACCAAGCAAGCTTGCAAAGGAAATCTGCACTACAATGAAGTCTCACTTCCCCCCGGTCAAAAGGGCCATCTGAAAAAAGTGTAAAATCCAGAAAGGCAGGACAGGCCATGGAGAACTGGGAGCCTTGTTATGCTGATGGGCGGGATGTAAACTGCCAACAACCACTCCGGAGAAGTGTATGGTGTTTCCTGAAACATCTAAAAAACAAAGCAACAGAACCTAGGGCACTTCCACTTATGGTCCTATAGCTTAGGGAAATTAAAATAAAAAAGACACAGCCACCCCCAAAGTTTGGAACGGCTCTGTTTACAAGAACCTCGTTTACAGTACAAGTTCAACATCGCAGAAAGTGAAAAATGGATAAAGAAGTTGTGGTATTTACTTACAAAGCAATATCACTCAGCAATGAAATCTGTGTCATCAGGCCCTTAGCAGCACAATGAGTGGATTCAGGTATGATGATTCTAACTGAAATAAGTCACACAGAAAAAGAAACATCATAAGATATCAGTAATACACGGAATGTAAACTTGGCTACACAGGAACAGAATTACAGAACGGAACAGGGTCTCAAATTTAGAAAACCAACTTATTCTTGCTTAAGGGTAAAGGTGAGTTGGGGTGCTGCATAAAACCAGAGATTGAAATGAGCACAGATAAAGTTCCTTAAGTCAAATATGGAATAGACAAGAGCTACTCCTTGCTCAACGAAATGGACTCAACACCGCATATTAAACGCCTAAGAATGTACCTGACTAGTAAGTATCTTAAAACCTATGGATTGCTATGTCTCTGAAAGAGAATCAAGCATGTGTACAGGGGCATAAACGCAGCAGTGATAGGATTGGAGAGGTTCGGTGAGCAAATGAAGACCCTTTGAAGTCATATTGCATGGTACCCATTACACGGGTCTTAACTCTCCAGGTTTAAGGTATTCTTCCTTCAGCTAAAACATGCATGTGGAACCCAAGTATGATCAACCATGTGAACGGGAGACGTGTTCAAATATGTCTCAGTTTTCCTCCCCTGGTACTCGGGTGCAACATTCCAGACGCTTTACTAACACTCTCCCCACTTGGAGAGTCAGCGCCTTTAACCTCCTGTTTGGCCCAGTTTGCAATTTCTGCGGAAGATGAACAGGAATAGCGAGAACCAATGAGAGACTAGCTGGAGGTGTCTGGACGGGCAAATTTAACTCTCATTTCCCACCAGGAAGAGGAAATAATCAAAGGCTCAGCGTGCCGTGCCGGAACCAGATTAGGGCCTGAAGCCATCCTGCGGTGTTGCGGCCAGGTCACAAGAAAGCGAGTTGAAGAAAGGAGCTCAGGGGCACTGTAATTCACAAACCTGCAGAGTTATAAATGACAGCTATCGTCCAAAAATAGACTGAAATAAGGCTGCCAAGAGGACTTGAAAGTGGGGCAGAATTGCAGGAAACCGATTTCAGGAGGTAGACTGGAATTGCATTGAAAGCATAGGAAAAGAGGCAGAACGTCCACAATGATGCACTTGGCCAAAAAGGGCGTATGCGTTTTTTCCTGAATATATTCAGGAAAAAACGCATACGCCCTTTTTGGCCAACCAAGCAAGCTTGCAAAGGAAATCTGCACTACAATGAAGTCTCACTTCCCCCCGGTCAAAAGGGCCATCTGAAAAAAGTGTAAAATCCAGAAAGGCAGGACAGGCCATGGAGAACTGGGAGCCTTGTTATGCTGATGGGCGGGATGTAAATTGCCAACAACCACTCGGGAGAAGTGTATGGTGTTTCCTGAAACATCTAAAAAACAAAGCAACAGAACCTAGGGCACTTCCACTTATGGTCCTATAGTTTAGGGAAATTAAAATCAAAAAGACACAGCCACCCCAAAGTTTGGATCGGCTCTGTTTACAAGAACCTCGTTTACAGTACAAGTTCAACATCGCAGAAAGTGAAAAATGGATAAAGAAGTTGTGGTATTTACTTACAAAGCAATATCACTCAGCAATGAAATCTGTGTCATCAGGCCCTTAGCAGCACAATGAGTGGATTCAGGTATGATGATTCTAACTGAAATAAGTCACACAGAAAAAGAAACATCATAAGATATCAGTAATACACGGAATGTAAACTTGGCTACACAGGAACTGAATTACAGAACAGAACAGGGTCTCAAATTTAGAAAACCAACTTATGCTTGCTTAAGGGTAAAGGTGAGTTGGGGTGCTGCATAAAACCAGAGATTGAAATGAGCACAGATAAAGTTCCTTAAGTCAAATATGGAATAGACAAGAGCTACTCCTTGCTCAACGAAATGGACTCAACACCGCATATTAAACGCCTAAGAATGTACCTGACTAGTAAGTATCTTAAAACCTATGGATTGCTATGTCTCCGAAAGAGAATCAAGCATGTGTACAGGGGCATAAACGCAGCAGTGATAGGATTGGACAGGTTCGGTGAGCAAATGAAGACCCTTTGAAGTCATATTGCATGGTACCCATTACACGGGTCTTAACTCTCCAGGTTTAAGGTATTCTTCCTTCAGCTAAAACATGCATGTGGAACCCAAGTATGATCAACCATGTGAATGGGAGACGTGTTCAAATATGTCTCAGTTTTCCTCCCCTGGTACTCGGGTGCAACATTCCAGACGCTTTACTAACACTCTCCCCACTTGGAGAGTCCGCGCCTTTAACCTCCTGTTTGGCCCAGTTTGCAATTTCTGCGGAAGATGAACAGGAATAGCGAGAACCAATGAGAGACTAGCTGGAGGTGTCTGGACGGGCAAATTTAACTCTCATTTCCCACCAGGAAGAGGAAATAACCAAAGGCTCAGAGTGCCGTGCCGGAACCAGATTAGGGCCTGAAGCCATCCTGCGGTGTTGCGGCCAGGTCACAAGAAAGCGAGTTGAAGAAAGGAGCTCAGGGGCACTGTAATTCACAAACCTGCAGAGTTATAAATGACAGCTATCGTCCAAAAATATAGTGAAATAAGGCTGCCAAGAGGACTTGAAAGCGGGGCAGAATTGCAGGAAACCGATTTCAGGAGGTAGACTGGAATTGCATTGAAAGCATAGGAAAAGAGGCAGAACGTCCACAATGATGCACTTGGCCAAAAAGGGCGTATGCGTTTTTTCCTGAATATATTCAGGAAAAAACGCATACGCCCTTTTTGGCCAACCAAGCAAACTTGCAAGGGAAATCTGCACTACAATGAAGTGTCACTTCCCCCCGGTCAAAAGGGCCATCTGAAAAAAGTGTAAAATCCAGAAAGGCAGGACAGGCCATGGAGAACTGGGAGCCTTGTTATGCTGATGGGCGGGATGTAAATTGCCAACAACCACTCGGGAGAAGTGTATGGTGTTTCCTGAAACATCTAAAAAACAAAGCAACAGAACCTAGGGCACTTCCACTTATGGTCCTATAGCTTAGGGAAATTAAAATCAAAAAGACACAGCCACCCCAAAGTTTGGAACGGCTCTGTTTACAAGAACCTCGTTTACAGTACAAGTTCAACATCGCAGAAAGTGAAAAATGGATAAAGAAGTTGTGGTATTCACTTACAAAGCAATATCACTCAGCAATGAAATCTATGTCATCAGGCCCTTAGCAGCACAATGAGTGGATTCAGGTATGATGATTCTAACTGAAATAAGTCACACAGAAAAAGAAACATCATAAGATATCAGTAATACACGGAATGTAAACTTGGCTACACAGGAACTGAATTACAGAACAGAACAGGGTCTCAAATTTAGAAAACCAACTTATTCTTGCTTAAGGGGAAAGGTGAGTTGGGGTGCTGCATAAAACCAGAGATTGAAATGAGCACAGATAAAGTTCCTTAAGCCAAATATGGAATAGACAAGAGCTACTCCTTGCTCAACGAAATGGACTCAACACCCCATATTAAACGCCTAAGAATGTACCTGACTAGTAAGTATCTTAAAACCTATGGATTGCTATGTCTCCGAAAGAGAATCAAGCATGTGTACAGGGGCATAAACGCAGCAGTGATAGGATTGGAGAGTTTCGGTGAGCAAATGAAGACCCTTTGAAGTCATATTGCATGGTACCCATTCCACGGGTTTCAACTACCCAGGTTTAAGGTATTCTTCCTTCAGCTAAAACATGCATGTGGAACCTAGAGTATGATCAACCATGTGATCGGGAGACGTGTTCAAATATGTCTCAGTTTTCGTACCCTGGTACTCAGGTGCAACATTCCAGACGCTTTACTAACACTCTCCCGACTTGGAAAGTCAGTCCCTTTAACCTCCTGTTTGGCCCAGTTTGCAATTTCTGCGGAAGATGAACAGGAATAGCGAGAACCAATGAGAGGCTAGCTGGAGGTGTCTGGACGGGCAAATTTAACTCTCATTTCCCACCAGGAAGAGGAAATAACCAAAGGCTCAGCGTGCCGTTCCGGAACCAGATTAGGGCCTGAAGCCATCCTGTGGTGTTGCGGCCAGCTCACAAGAAAGCGAGTTGAAGAAAGGAGCTCAGGGGCACTGTAATTCACAAACCTGCAGAGTTATAAATGACAGCTATCGTCCAAAAATATACTGAAGTAAGGCTGCCAAGAGGACTTGAAAGCGGGGCAGAATGGCAGGAAACCGATTTCAGGAGGTAGACTGGAATTGCATTTCAAGCATAGGAAAAGACGCAGAACATCCACAATGATGCACTTTGCCAAAAAGGGCGTATGCGTTTTTTCCTGAATATATTCAGGAAAAAACGCATACGTCCTTTTTGGCCAACCAAGCAAGCTTACAAAGGAAATCTGCACTACAATGAAGTCTCACTTCCCCCGGGTCAAAAGGGCCATCTGAAAAAAGTGTAAAATCCAGAAAGGCAGGACAGGCCATGGAGAACTGGGAGCCTTGTTATGCTGAAGGGCGGGATGTAAATTGCCAACAACCACTCGGGAGAAGTGTATGGTGTTTCCTGAAACATCTAAAAAACAAAGCAACAGAGCCTAGGGCACTTCCACTTATGGTCCTATAGCTTAGGGAAATTAAAATCAAAAAGACACAGCCACCCTAATGTTTGGGACGCCTCTGTTTACAAGAACCTCGTTTACAGTACAAGTTCAACATTGCAAAAAGTGAAAAATGGATAAAGAAGTTGTGGTATTTACTTACAAATCAATATCACTCAGCAATGAAATCTATGTCATCAGGCCCTTAGCAGCACAATGAGTGGATTCAGGTACGATGATCTAACTGAAATAAGTCACACAGAAAAAGAAACATCATAAGATATCAGTAATACACGGAATGTAAACTTGGCTACACAGGAACTGAATTACAGAACAGAACAGTGTCTCAAATTTAGAAAACAAACTTATTCTTGCTTAAGGGTAAAGGTGAGTTGGGGTGCTGCATAAAACCAGAGATTGAAATGAGCACAGATAAAGTTCCTTAAGTCAAATATGGAATAGACAAGAGCTACTACTTGCTCAACGAAATGGACTCAACACCGCATATTAAACGCCTAAGAATGTACCTGACTAGTAAGTATCGTAAAACCAATGGATTGCTATGTCTCCAAAAGAGAATCAAGCATGTGTACAGGGGCATAAACGCAGCAGTGATAGGATTGGAGAGGTTCGGTGAGCAAATGAAGACCCTTTGAAGTCATACTGCATGGTACCCATTACACGGGTCTCAACTCTCCAGGTTTAAGGTATTCTTCCTTCAGCTAAAACATGCATGTGGAACCCAAGTATGATCAACCATGTGAACGGGAGACGTGTTCAAATATGTCTCAGTTTTCCTGCCCTGGTACTCGGGTGCAACATTCCAGACGCTTTAGTAACACTCTCCCGACTTGGAGAGTCAGTCCCTTTAACCTCCTGTTTGGCCCAGTTTGCAATTTCTGCGGAAGATGAACAGGAATAGTGAGAACCAATGAGAGACTAGCTGGAGGTGTCTGGACGGGCAAATTTAACTCTCATTTCCCACCAGGAAGAGGAATTAACCAAAGGCTCAGCGTGCCGTGCCGGAACCAGATTAGGGCCTGAAGCCATCCTGCGGTGTTGCGGCCAGGTCACAAGAAAGCGAGTTGAAGAAAGGAGCTCAGGGGCACTGTAATTCACAAACCTGCACAGTTATAAATGACAGCTATCGTCCAAAAATAGACTGAAGTAAGGCTGCCAAGAGGACTTGAAAGCGGAGCAGAATTGCAGGAAACCGATTTCAGGAGGTAGACTGGAATTGCATTGAAAGCATAGGAAAAGAGGCAGAACGTCCACAATGATGCACTTGGCCAAAAAGGGCGTATGCATTTTTTCTTGAATATATTCAGGAAAAAACGCATACGCCCTTTTTGGCCAACCAAGCAAGCTTGCAAAGGAAATCTGCACTACAATGAAGTCTCACTTCCCCCCGGTCAAAAGGGCCATCTGAAAAAAGTGTAAAATCCAGAAAGGCAGGACAGGCCATGGAGAACTGGGAGCCTTGTTATGCTGAAGGGCGGGATGTAAATTGCCAACAACCACTCGGGAGAAGTGTATGGTGTTTCCTGAAACATCTAAAAAACAAAGCAACAGAGCCTAGGGTACTTCCACTTATGGTCCTATAGCTTAGGGAATTTAAAATCAAAAAGACACAGCCACCCCAAAGTTTGGAACGGCTCTGTTTACAAGAACCTCGTTTACAGTACAAGTTCAACATCGCAGAAAGTGAAAAATGGATAAAAAAGTTGTGGTATTTACTTACAAAGCAATATTACTCAGCAATGAAATCTGTGTCATCAGGCCCTTAGCAGCACAATGAGTGGATTCAGGTATGATGATTCTAACTGAAATAAGTCACACAGAAAAAGAAACATCATAAGATATCAGTAATACACGGAATGTAAACTTGGCTACACAGGAACTGAATTACAGAACAGAACAGGGTCTCAAATTTAGAAAACCAACTTATGCTTGCTTAAGGGTAAAGGTGAGTTGGGGTGCTGCATAAAACCAGAGATTGAAATGAGCACAGATAAAGTTCCTTAAGCCAAATATGGAATAGACAAGAGCTACTCCTTGCTCAACGAAATGGACTCAACACCGCATATTAAACGCCTAAGAATGTACCTGACTAGTAAGTATCTTAAAACCTATGGATTGCTATGTCTCCGAAAGAGAATCAAGCATGTGTACAGGGGCATAAACGCAGCAGTGATAGGATTGGAGAGGTTCGGTGAGCAAATGAAGACCCTTTGAAGTCATATTGCATGGTACCCATTCCACGGGTTTCAACTACCCAGGTTTAAGGTATTCTTCCTTCAGCTAAAACATGCATGTGGAACCTAGAGTATGATCAACCATGTGATCAGGAGACGTGTTCAAATATGTCTCAGTTTTCGTACCCTGGTACTCGGGTGCAACATTCCAGATGCTTTACTAACACTCTCCCGACTTGGAGAGTCAGTCCCTTTAACCTCCTGTTTGGCCCAGTTTGCAATTTCTGCGGAAGATGAACAGGAATAGCGAGAACCAATGAGAGACTAGCTGGAGGTGTCTGGACGGGCAAATTTAACTCTCATTTCCCACCAGGAAGAGGAATTAACCAAATGCTCAGCATGCGGTGCCGGAACCAGATTAGGGCCTGAAGCCATCCTGAGGTGTTTCGGCCAGCTCACAAGAAAGCGAGTTGAAGAAAGGAGCTCAGGGGCACTGTAATTCACAAACCTGCAGAGTTATAAATGACAGCTATCGTCCAAAAATATACTGAAGTAAGGCTGCCAAGAGGACTTGAAAGCGGGGCAGAATTGCAGGAAACCGATTTCAGGAGGTAGACTGGAATTGCATTGAAAGCATAGGAAAAGAGGCAGAACGTCCACAATGATGCACTTGGCCTAAAAGGGCGTATGCGTTTTTTCCTGAATATATTCAGGAAAAAAAGCATACGCCCTTTTTGGCCAAGCAAGCAAACTTGCAAAGGAAATCTGCACTACAATGAAGTCTCACTTCTCCCCGGTCAAAAGGGCCATCTGAAAAAAGTGTAAAATCCAGAAAGGCAGGACAGGCCATGGAGAACTGGGAGCCTTGTTATGCTGATGAGCGGGATGTAAACTGCCAACAGACACTCAGGAGAAGTGTATGGTGTTTCCTGAAACATCTAAAAAACAAAGCAACAGAGCCTAGGGCACTTCCACTTATGGTCCTATAGCTTAGGGAAATTAAAATCAAAAAGACACAGCCACCCCAAAGTTTGGGACGCCTCCGTTTACAAGAACCTCGTTTACCGTACAAGTTCAATATCACAGAAAGTGAAAAATGGATAAAGAACTTGTGGTACTTACGTACAATGCAGTATCACTCAGCAATGAAATCTATGTCATCAGGCCCGTAGCAGCATAATGAGTGGATTCAGATACGATGATTCTAACTGAAATAAGTCACACAGAAAAAGAAACATCATAAGATATCACTAATACACGGAATGTAAACTTGGCTACACAGGAACTGCATTCCAAAACAGAACAGGGTCTCAAATTTAGAAAACCAACTTATGCTTGCTTAAGGGGAAAGGTGAGTTGGGGTGCTGCATAAAACCAGAGATTGAAATGAGCACAGACAAAGTTCCTTAAGCCAAATATGGAATAGACAAGAGCTACTCCTTGCTCAACGAAATGGACTCAAAACCCCATATTAAACGCCTAAGAATGTACCTGACTAGTAAGTATCTTAAAACCTATGGATTGGTATGTCTCCAAAATTGAATCAAACGTGTGTACAGGGGCATAAACGCAGCAGTGATAGGATTGGAGAGGTTCAGTGAGCAAATGAAGACCCTTTGAAGTCATATTGCATGGTACCCATTCCACGGGTCTCAACTCTCCAGGTTTAAGGTATTCTTCCTTCAGCTAAAACATGCATGTGGAACCCAGAGTATGATCAACCATGTGATCGGGAGACGTGTTCAAATATGTCTCAGTTCTCCTCCCCTGGTACTCGGGTGCAACATTCCAGACGCTTTACTAACACTCTCCCCATTTGGAGAGTCAGTGCCTTTAACATCCTGTTTGGCCCAGTTTGCAATTTCTGCGGAAGATGAACAGGAATAGTGAGAACCAATGAGAGGCTAGCTGGAGGTGTCTGGACGGGCAAATTTAACTCTCATTTCCCACCAGGAAGAGGAAATAACCAAAGGCTCAGCGTGCCGTGCTGGAACCAGATTAGGGCCTGAAGCCATCGTGCGGTGTTGCGGCCAGCTCACAAGAAAGCGAGTTGAAGAAAGGAGCTCAGGGGCACTGTAATTCACAAACCTGCAGAGTTATAAATGACAGCTATCGTCCAAAAATAGACTGAAGTAAGGCTGCCAAGAGGACTTGAAAGCGGGGCAGAATTGCAAGAAACCGATTTCAGGAGGTAGACTGGAATTGCATTGAAAGCATAGGAAAAGAGGCAGAACGTCCACAATGATGCACTTGGCCAAAAAGGGTGTATGCGTTTTTTCCTGAATATATTCAGGAAAAAACGCATACGCCCTTTTTGGCCAACCAAGCAAGCTTGCAAAGGAAATCTGCACTACAATGAAGTCTCACTTCCCCCCGGTCAAAAGGGCCATCTGAAAAAAGTGTAAAATCCAGAAAGGCAGGACAGGCCATGGAGAACTGGGAGCCTTGTTATGCTGATGGGCGGGATGTAAACTGCCAACAACCACTCCGGAGAAGTGTATGGTGTTTCCTGAAACATCTAAAAAACAAAGCAACAGAACCTAGGGCACTTCCACTTATGGTCCTATAGCTTAGGGAAATTAAAATAAAAAAGATACAGCCACCCCAAAGTTTGGAACGGCTGTGTTTACAAGAACCTCGTTTACAGTACAAGTTCAACATCGCAGAAAGTGAAAAATGGATAAAGAAGTTGTGGTATTTACTTACAAAGCAATATCACTCAGCAATGAAATCTGTGTCATCAGGCCCTTAGCAGCACAATGAGTGGATTCAGGTATGATGATTCTAACTGAAATAAGTCACACAGAAAAAGAAACATCATAAGATATCAGTAATACACGGAATGTAAACTTGGCTACACAGGAACAGAATTACAGAACGGAACAGGGTCTCAAATTTAGAAAACCAACTTATGCTTGCTTAAGGGTAAAGGTGAGTTGGGGTGCTGCATAAAACCAGAGATTGAAATGAGCACAGATAAAGTTCCTTAAGCCAAATATGGAATAGACAAGAGCTACTCCTTGCTCAACGAAATGGACTCAACACCGCATATTAAACGCCTAAGAATGTACCTGACTAGTAAGTATCTTAAAACCTATAGATTGCTATGTCTCCAAAAGAGAATCAAGCATGTGTACAGAGGCATAAACGCAGCAGTGATAGGATTGGAGAGGTTCGGTGAGCAAATGAAGACCCTTTGAAGTCATATTGCATGGTACCCATTCCACGGGTCTCAACTCTCCAGGTTTAAGGTATTCTTCCTTCAGCTAAAACATGCATGTGGAACCCAGAGTATGATCAACCATGTGATCGGGAGACGTGTTCAAATATGTCTCAGTTTTCCTCCCCTGGTACTCGGGTGCAACATTCCAAACGCTTTACTAACACTCTCCCCACTTGGAGAGTCAGCGCCTTTAACCTCCTGTTTGGCCCAGTTTGCAATTTCTGCGGAAGATGAACAGGAATAGCGAGAACCAATGAGAGGCTAGCTGGAGGTGTCTGGACGGGCAAATTTAACTCTCATTTCCCACCAGGAAGAGGAAATAACCAAAGGCTCAGCGTGCCGTGCCGGAACCAGATTAGGGCCTGAAGCCATCGTGCGGTGTTGCGGCCAGCTCACAAGAAAGCGAGTTGAAGAAAGGAGCTCAGGGGCACTGTAATTCACAAACCTGCAGAGTTATAAATGACAGCTATCGTCCAAAAATAGACTGAAGTAAGGCTGCCAAGAGGACTTGAAAGCGGGGCAGAATTGCAGGAAACCGATTTCAGGAGGTAGACTGGAATTGCATTGAAAGCATAGGAAAAGAGGCAGAACGTCCACAATGATGCACTTGGCCAAAAAGGGCGTATGCGTTTTTTCCTGAATATATTCAGGAAAAAACGCATACGCCCTTTTTGGCCAACCAAGCAAGCTTGCAAAGGAAATCTGCACTACAATGAAGTCTCACTTCCCCCCGGTCAAAAGGGCCATCTGAAAAAAGTGTAAAATCCAGAAAGGCAGGACAGGCCATGGAAAACTGGGAGCCTTGTTATGCTGATGGGCGGGATGTAAACTGCCAACAACCACTCCGGAGAAGTGTATGGTGTTTCCTGAAACATCTAAAAAACAAAGCAACAGAACCTAGAGCACTTCCACTTATGGTCCTATAGCTTAGGGAAATTAAAATAAAAAAGACACAGCCACCCCAAAGTTTGGAACGGCTCTGTTTACAAGAACCTCGTTTACAGTACAAGTTCAACATCACAGAAAGTGAAAAATGGATAAAGAAGTTGTGGTATTTACTTACAAAGCAATATCACTCAGCAATGAAATCTGTGTCATCAGGCCCTTAGCAGCACAATGAGTGGATTCAGGTATGATGATTCTAACTGAAATAAGTCACACAGAAAAAGAAACATCATAAGATATCAGTAATACACGGAATGTAAACTTGGCTACACAGGAACAGAATTACAGAACGGAACAGGGTCTCAAATTTAGAAAACCAACTTATTCTTGCTTAAGGGTAAAGGTGAGTTGGGGTGCTGCATAAAACCAGAGATTGAAATGAGCACAGATAAAGTTCCTTAAGTCAAATATGGAATAGACAAGAGCTACTCCTTGCTCAACGAAATGGACTCAACACCGCATATTAAACGCCTAAGAATGTACCTGACTAGTAAGTATCTTAAAACCTATGGATTGCTATGTCTCCGAAAGAGAATCAAGCATGTGTACAGGGGCATAAACGCAGCAGTGATAGGATTGGAGATGTTCGGTGAGCAAATGAAGACCCTTTGAAGTCATATTGCATGGTACCCATTACACGGGTCTTAACTCTCCAGGTTTAAGGTATTCTTCCTTCAGCTAAAACATGCATGTGGAACCCAAGTATGATCAACCATGTGAACGGGAGACGTGTTCAAATATGTCTCAGTTTTCCTCCCCTGGTACTCGGGTGCAACATTACAGACGCTTTACTAACACTCTCCCCACTTGGAGAGTCAGCGCCTTTAACCTCCTGTTTGGCCCAGTTTGCAATTTCTGCGGAAGATGAACAGGAATAGCGAGAACCAATGAGAGACTAGCTGGAGGTGTCTGGACGGGCAAATTTAACTCTCATTTCCCACCAGGAAGAGGAAATAATCAAAGGCTCAGCGTGCCGTGCCGGAACCAGATTAGGGCCTGAAGCCATCCTGCGGTGTTGCGGCCAGGTCACAAGAAAGCGAGTTGAAGAAAGGAGCTCAGGGGCACTGTAATTCACAAACCTGCAGAGTTATAAATGACAGCTATCGTCCAAAAATATACTGAAATAAGGCTGCCAAGAGGACTTGAAAGTGGGGCAGAATTGCAGGAAACCGATTTCAGGAGGTAGACTGGAATTGCATTGAAAGCATAGGAAAAGAGGCAGAACGTCCACAATGATGCACTTGGCCAAAAAGGGCGTATGCGTTTTTTCCTGAATATATTCAGGAAAAAACGCATACGCACTTTTTGGCCAACCAAGCAAGCTTGCAAAGGAAATCTGCACTACAATGAAGTCTCACTTCCGCCCGGTCAAAAGGGCCATCTGAAAAAAGTGTAAAATCCAGAAAGGCAGGACAGGCCATGGAGAACTGGGAGCCTTGTTATGCTGATGGGCGGGATGTAAATTGTCAACAACCACTCGGGAGAAGTGTATGGTGTTTCCTGAAACATCTAAAAAACAAAGCAACAGAACCTAGGGCACTTCCACTTATGGTCCTATAGCTTAGGGAAATTAAAATAAAAAAGACACAGCCACCCCAAAGTTTGGAACGGCTCCGTTTACAAGAACCTCGTTTACAGTACAAGTTCAACATCGCAGAAAGTGAAAAATGGATAAAGAAGTTGTGGTATTTACTTACAAAGCAATATCACTCAGCAATGAAATCTGTGTCATCAGGCCCTTAGCAGCACAATGAGTGGATTCAGGTATGATGATTCTAACTGAAATAAGTCACACAGAAAAAGAAACATCATAAGATATCAGTAATACACGGAATGTAAACTTGGCTACACAGGAAAAGAATTACAGAACGGAACAGGGTCTCAAATTTAGAAAACCAACTTATTCTTGCTTAAGGGTAAAGGTGAGTTGGGGTGCTGCATAAAACCAGAGATTGAAATGAGCACAGATAAAGTTCCTTAAGCCAAATATGGAATAGACAAGAGCTACTCCTTGCTCAACGAAATGGACTCAACACCGCATATTTAACGCCTAAGAATGTACCTGAGTAGTAAGTATCTTAAAACCTATAGATTGCTATGTCTCCGAAAGAGAATCAAGCATGTGTACAGGGGCATAAACGCAGCAGTGATAGGATTGGAGAGGTTCGGTGAGCAAATGAAGACCCTTTGAAGTCATATTGCATGGTACCCATTCCACGGGTCTCTACTCTCCAGGTTTAAGGTATTCTTCCTTCAGCTAAAACATGCATGTGGAACCCAGAGTATGATCAACCATGTGATCGGGAGACGTGTTCAAATATGTCTCAGTTTTCCTCCCCTGGTACTCGGGTGCAACATTCCAGACGCTTTACTAACACTCTCCCCACTTGGAGAGTCAGCGCCTTTAACCTCCTGTTTGGCCCAGTTTGCAATTTCTGTGGAAGATGAACAGGAATAGCGAGAACCAATGAGAGGCTAGCTGGAGGTGTCTGGACGGGCAAATTTAACTCTCATTTCCCACCAGGAAGAGGAAATAATCAAAGGCTCAGCGTGCCGTGCCGGAACCAGATTAGGGCCTGAAGCCATCCTGCGGTGTTGCGGCCAGGTCACAAGAAAGCGAGTTGAAGAAAGGAGCTCAGGGGCACTGTAATTCACAAACCTGCAGAGTTATAAATGACAGCTATCGTCCAAAAATATACTGAAATAAGGCTGCCAAGAGGACTTGAAAGTGGGGCAGAATTGCAGGAAACCGATTTCAGGAGGTAGACTGGAATTGCATTGAAAGCATAGGAAAAGAGGCAGAACGTCCACAATGATGCACTTGGCCAAAAAGGGCGTATGCGTTTTTTCCTGAATATATTCAGGAAAAAACGCATACGCCCTTTTTGGCCAACCAAGCAAGCTTGCAAAGGAAATCTGCACTACAATGAAGTCTCACTTCCCCCCGGTCAAAAGGGCCATCTGAAAAAAGTGTAAAATCCAGAAAGGCAGGACAGGCCATGGAGAACTGGGAGCCTTGTTATGCTGATGGGCGGGATGTAAATTGCCAACAACCACTCGGGAGAAGTGTATGGTGTTTCCTGAAACATCTAAAAAACAAAGCAACAGAACCTAGGGCACTTCCACTTATGGTCCTATAGCTTAGGGAAATTAAAATAAAAAAGACACAGCCACCCCAAAGTTTGGAACGGCTCTGTTTACAAGAACCTCGTTTACAGTACAAGTTCAACATCGCAGAAAGTGAAAAATGGATAAAGAAGTTGTGGTATTTACTTACAAAGCAATATCACTCAGCAATGAAATCTGTGTCATCAGGCCCTTAGCAGCACAATGAGTGGATTCAGGTATGATGATTCTAACTGAAATAAGTCACACAGAAAAAGAAACATCATAAGATATCAGTAATACACGGAATGTAAACTTGGCTACACAGGAACAGAATTACAGAACGGAACAGGGTCTCAAATTTAGAAAACCAACTTATTCTTGCTTAAGGGTAAAGGTGAGTTGGGGTGCTGCATAAAACCAGAGATTGAAATGAGCACAGATAAAGTTCCTTAAGTCAAATATGGAATAGACAAGAGCTACTCCTTGCTCAACGAAATGGACTCAACACCGCATATTAAACGCCTAAGAATGTACCTGACTAGTAAGTATCTTAAAACCAATGGATTGCTATGTCTCTGAAAGAGAATCAAGCATGTGTACAGGGGCATAAACGCAGCAGTGATAGGATTGGAGAGGTTCGGTGAGCAAATGAAGACCCTTTGAAGTCATATTGCATGGTACCCATTACACGGGTCTTAACTCTCCAGGTTTAAGGTATTCTTCCTTCAGCTAAAACATGCATGTGGAACCCAAGTATGATCAACCATGTGAACGGGAGACGTGTTCAAATATGTCTCAGTTTTCCTCCCCTGGTACTCGGGTGCAACATTCCAGACGCTTTACTAACACTCTCCCCACTTGGAGAGTCAGCGCCTTTAACCTCCTGTTTGGCCCAGTTTGCAATTTCTGCGGAAGATGAACAGGAATAGCGAGAACCAATGAGAGACTAGCTGGAGGTGTCTGGACGGGCAAATTTAACTCTCATTTCCCACCAGGAAGAGGAAATAATCAAAGGCTCAGCGTGCTGTGCCGGAACCAGATTAGGGCCTGAAGCCATCCTGCGGTGTTGCGGCCAGGTCACAAGAAAGCGAGTTGAAGAAAGGAGCTCAGGGGCACTGTAATTCACAAACCTGCAGAGATATAAATGACAGCTATCGTCCAAAAATATACTGAAATAAGGCTGCCAAGAGGACTTGAAAGTGGGGCAGAATTGCAGGAAACCGATTTCAGGAGGTAGACTGGAATTGCATTGAAAGCATAGGAAAAGAGGCAGAACGTCCACAATGATGCACTTGGCCAAAAAGCGCGTATGCGTTTTTTCCTGAATATATTCAGGAAAAAACGCATACGCCCTTTTTGGCCAACCAAGCAAGCTTGCAAAGGAAATCTGCACTACAATGAAGTCTCACTTCCCCCCGGTCAAAAGGGCCATCTGAAAAAAGTGTAAAATCCAGAAAGGCAGGACAGGCCATGGAGAACTGGGAGCCTTGTTATGCTGATGGGCGGGATGTAAATTGCCAACAACCATTCGGGAGAAGTGTATGGTGTTTCCTGAAACATCTAAAAAACAAAGCAACAGAGCCTAGGGCACTTCCACTTATGGTCCTATAGCTTAGGGAAATTAAAATCAAAAAGACACAGCCACCCCAAAGTTTGGAACGGCTCTGTTTACAAGAACCTCGTTTACAGTACAAGTTCAACATCGCAGAAAGTGAAAAATGGATAAAGAAGTTGTGGTATTTACTTACAATGCAATATCACTCAGCAATGAAATCTGTGTCATCAGGCCCTTAGCAGCACAATGAGTGGATTCAGGTATGATGATTCTAACTGAAATAAGTCACACAGAAAAAGAAACATCATAAGATATCAGTAATACACGGAATGTAAACTTGGCTACACAGGAACTGAATTACAGAACAGAACAGGGTCTCAAATTTAGAAAACCAACTTATTCTTGCTTAAGGGGAAAGGTGAGTTGGGGTGCTGCATAAAACCAGAGATTGAAATGAGCACAGATAAACTTCCTTAAGCCAAATATGGAATAGACAAGAGCTACTCCTTGCTCAACGAAATGGACTCAACACCCCATATTAAACGCCTAAGAATGTACCTGACTAGTAAGTATCTTAAAACCTATGGATTGCTGTGTCTCCGAAAGAGAATCAAGCATGTGTACAGGGGCATAAACGCAGCAGTGATAGGATTGGAGAGGTTCGGTGAGCAAATGAAGACCCTTTGAAGTCATATTGCATGGTACCCATTCCACGGGATTCAACTACCCAGGTTTAAGGTATTCTTCCTTCAGCTAAAACATGCATGTGGAACCTAGAGTATGATCAACCATGTGATCGGGAGTCGTGTTCAAATATGTCTCAGTTTTCGTACCCTGGTACTCGGGTGCAACATTCCAGACGCTTTACTAACAGTCTCCCGACTTGGAAAGTCAGTCCCTTTAACCTCCTGTTTGGCCCAGTTTGCAATTTCTGCGGAAGATGAACAGGAATAGCGAGAACCAATGAGAGGCTAGCTGGAGGTGTCTGGACGGGCAAATTTAACTCTCATTTCCCACCAGGAAGAGGAAATAACCAAAGGCTCAGCGTGCCGTGCCGGAACCAGATTAGGGCCTGAAGCCATCCTGCGGTGTTGCGGCCAGCTCACAAGAAAGCGAGTTGAAGAAAGGAGCTCAGGGGCACTGTAATTCACAAACCTGCAGAGTTATAAATGACAGCTATCGTCCAAAAATAGACTGAAGTAAGGCTGCCAAGAGGACTTGAAAGCGGGGCAGAATTGCAGGAAACCGATTTCAGGAGGTAGACTGGAATTGCATTGAAAGCATAGGAAAAGAGGCAGAACGTCCACAATGATGCACTTGGCCAAAAAGGGCGTATGCGTTTTTTCCTGAATATATTCAGGAAAAAACGCATACGCCCTTTTTGGCCAACCAAGCAAGCTTGCAAAGGAAATCTGCACTACAATGAAGTCTCACTTCCCCCCGGTCAAAAGGGCCATCTGAAAAAAGTGTAAAATCCAGAAAGGCAGGACAGGCCATGGAGAACTGGGAGCCTTGTTATGCTGATGGGCGGGATGTAAACTGCCAACAACCACTCCGGAGAAGTGTATGGTGTTTCCTGAAACATCTAAAAAACAAAGCAACAGAACCTAGGGCACTTCCACTTATGGTCCTATAGCTTAGGGAAATTAAAATAAAAAAGACACAGCCACCCCCAAAGTTTGGAACGGCTCTGTTTACAAGAACCTCGTTTACAGTACAAGTTCAACATCGCAGAAAGTGAAAAATGGATAAAGAAGTTGTGGTATTTACTTACAAAGCAATATCACTCAGCAATGAAATCTGTGTCATCAGGCCCTTAGCAGCACAATGAGTGGATTCAGGTATGATGATTCTAACTGAAATAAGTCACACAGAAAAAGAAACATCATAAGATATCAGTAATACACGGAATGTAAACTTGGCTACACAGGAACAGAATTACAGAACGGAACAGGGTCTCAAATTTAGAAAACCAACTTATTCTTGCTTAAGGGTAAAGGTGAGTTGGGGTGCTGCATAAAACCAGAGATTGAAATGAGCACAGATAAAGTTCCTTAAGTCAAATATGGAATAGACAAGAGCTACTCCTTGCTCAACGAAATGGACTCAACACCGCATATTAAACGCCTAAGAATGTACCTGACTAGTAAGTATCTTAAAACCTATGGATTGCTATGTCTCTGAAAGAGAATCAAGCATGTGTACAGGGGCATAAACGCAGCAGTGATAGGATTGGAGAGGTTCGGTGAGCAAATGAAGACCCTTTGAAGTCATATTGCATGGTACCCATTACACGGGTCTTAACTCTCCAGGTTTAAGGTATTCTTCCTTCAGCTAAAACATGCATGTGGAACCCAAGTATGATCAACCATGTGAACGGGAGACGTGTTCAAATATGTCTCAGTTTTCCTCCCCTGGTACTCGGGTGCAACATTCCAGACGCTTTACTAACACTCTCCCCACTTGGAGAGTCAGCGCCTTTAACCTCCTGTTTGGCCCAGTTTGCAATTTCTGCGGAAGATGAACAGGAATAGCGAGAACCAATGAGAGACTAGCTGGAGGTGTCTGGACGGGCAAATTTAACTCTCATTTCCCACCAGGAAGAGGAAATAATCAAAGGCTCAGCGTGCCGTGCCGGAACCAGATTAGGGCCTGAAGCCATCCTGCGGTGTTGCGGCCAGGTCACAAGAAAGCGAGTTGAAGAAAGGAGCTCAGGGGCACTGTAATTCACAAACCTGCAGAGTTATAAATGACAGCTATCGTCCAAAAATATACTGAAATAAGGCTGCCAAGAGGACTTGAAAGTGGGGCAGAATTGCAGGAAACCGATTTCAGGAGGTAGACTGGAATTGCATTGAAAGCATAGGAAAAGAGGCAGAACGTCCACAATGATGCACTTGGCCAAAAAGGGCGTATGCGTTTTTTCCTGAATATATTCAGGAAAAAACGCATACGCCCTTTTTGGCCAACCAAGCAAGCTTGCAAAGGAAATCTGCACTACAATGAAGTCTCACTTCCCCCCGGTCAAAAGGGCCATCTGAAAAAAGTGTAAAATCCAGAAAGGCAGGACAGGCCATGGAGAACTGGGAGCCTTGTTATGCTGATGGGCGGGATGTAAATTGCCAACAACCACTCGGGAGAAGTGTATGGTGTTTCCTGAAACATCTAAAAAACAAAGCAACAGAACCTAGGGCACTTCCACTTATGGTCCTATAGTTTAGGGAAATTAAAATCAAAAAGACACAGCCACCCCAAAGTTTGGATCGGCTCTGTTTACAAGAACCTCGTTTACAGTACAAGTTCAACATCGCAGAAAGTGAAAAATGGATAAAGAAGTTGTGGTATTTACTTACAAAGCAATATCACTCAGCAATGAAATCTGTGTCATCAGGCCCTTAGCAGCACAATGAGTGGATTCAGGTATGATGATTCTAACTGAAATAAGTCACACAGAAAAAGAAACATCATAAGATATCAGTAATACACGGAATGTAAACTTGGCTACACAGGAACTGAATTACAGAACAGAACAGGGTCTCAAATTTAGAAAACCAACTTATGCTTGCTTAAGGGTAAAGGTGAGTTGGGGTGCTGCATAAAACCAGAGATTGAAATGAGCACAGATAAAGTTCCTTAAGTCAAATATGGAATAGACAAGAGCTACTCCTTGCTCAACGAAATGGACTCAACACCGCATATTAAACGCCTAAGAATGTACCTGACTAGTAAGTATCTTAAAACCTATGGATTGCTATGTCTCCGAAAGAGAATCAAGCATGTGTACAGGGGCATAAACGCAGCAGTGATAGGATTGGACAGGTTCGGTGAGCAAATGAAGACCCTTTGAAGTCATATTGCATGGTACCCATTACACGGGTCTTAACTCTCCAGGTTTAAGGTATTCTTCCTTCAGCTAAAACATGCATGTGGAACCCAAGTATGATCAACCATGTGAATGGGAGACGTGTTCAAATATGTCTCAGTTTTCCTCCCCTGGTACTCGGGTGCAACATTCCAGACGCTTTACTAACACTCTCCCCACTTGGAGAGTCCGCGCCTTTAACCTCCTGTTTGGCCCAGTTTGCAATTTCTGCGGAAGATGAACAGGAATAGCGAGAACCAATGAGAGACTAGCTGGAGGTGTCTGGACGGGCAAATTTAACTCTCATTTCCCACCAGGAAGAGGAAATAACCAAAGGCTCAGAGTGCCGTGCCGGAACCAGATTAGGGCCTGAAGCCATCCTGCGGTGTTGCGGCCAGGTCACAAGAAAGCGAGTTGAAGAAAGGAGCTCAGGGGCACTGTAATTCACAAACCTGCAGAGTTATAAATGACAGCTATCGTCCAAAAATATAGTGAAATAAGGCTGCCAAGAGGACTTGAAAGCGGGGCAGAATTGCAGGAAACCGATTTCAGGAGGTAGACTGGAATTGCATTGAAAGCATAGGAAAAGAGGCAGAACGTCCACAATGATGCACTTGGCCAAAAAGGGCGTATGCGTTTTTTCCTGAATATATTCAGGAAAAAACGCATACGCCCTTTTTGGCCAACCAAGCAAACTTGCAAGGGAAATCTGCACTACAATGAAGTGTCACTTCCCCCCGGTCAAAAGGGCCATCTGAAAAAAGTGTAAAATCCAGAAAGGCAGGACAGGCCATGGAGAACTGGGAGCCTTGTTATGCTGATGGGCGGGATGTAAATTGCCAACAACCACTCGGGAGAAGTGTATGGTGTTTCCTGAAACATCTAAAAAACAAAGCAACAGAACCTAGGGCACTTCCACTTATGGTCCTATAGCTTAGGGAAATTAAAATCAAAAAGACACAGCCACCCCAAAGTTTGGAACGGCTCTGTTTACAAGAACCTCGTTTACAGTACAAGTTCAACATCGCAGAAAGTGAAAAATGGATAAAGAAGTTGTGGTATTCACTTACAAAGCAATATCACTCAGCAATGAAATCTATGTCATCAGGCCCTTAGCAGCACAATGAGTGGATTCAGGTATGATGATTCTAACTGAAATAAGTCACACAGAAAAAGAAACATCATAAGATATCAGTAATACACGGAATGTAAACTTGGCTACACAGGAACTGAATTACAGAACAGAACAGGGTCTCAAATTTAGAAAACCAACTTATTCTTGCTTAAGGGGAAAGGTGAGTTGGGGTGCTGCATAAAACCAGAGATTGAAATGAGCACAGATAAAGTTCCTTAAGCCAAATATGGAATAGACAAGAGCTACTCCTTGCTCAACGAAATGGACTCAACACCCCATATTAAACGCCTAAGAATGTACCTGACTAGTAAGTATCTTAAAACCTATGGATTGCTATGTCTCCGAAAGAGAATCAAGCATGTGTACAGGGGCATAAACGCAGCAGTGATAGGATTGGAGAGTTTCGGTGAGCAAATGAAGACCCTTTGAAGTCATATTGCATGGTACCCATTCCACGGGTTTCAACTACCCAGGTTTAAGGTATTCTTCCTTCAGCTAAAACATGCATGTGGAACCTAGAGTATGATCAACCATGTGATCGGGAGACGTGTTCAAATATGTCTCAGTTTTCGTACCCTGGTACTCAGGTGCAACATTCCAGACGCTTTACTAACACTCTCCCGACTTGGAAAGTCAGTCCCTTTAACCTCCTGTTTGGCCCAGTTTGCAATTTCTGCGGAAGATGAACAGGAATAGCGAGAACCAATGAGAGGCTAGCTGGAGGTGTCTGGACGGGCAAATTTAACTCTCATTTCCCACCAGGAAGAGGAATTAACCAAAGGCTCAGCGTGCCGGGCAAGAACCAGATTAGGGCCTGAAGCCATCCTGCGGTGTTGCGGCCAGGTCACAAGAAAGCGAGTTGAAGAAAGGAGCTCAGGGGCACTGTAATTCACAAACCTGCAGAGTTATAAATGACAGCTATCGTCCAAAAATATACTGAAGTAAGGCTGCCAAGAGGACTTGAAAGTGGGGCAGAATTGCAGGAAACCGATTTCAGGAGGTAGACTGGAATTGCATTGAAAGCATAGGAAAAGAGGCAGAACGTCCACAATGATGCACTTGGCCAAAAAGGGCGTATGCGTCTTTTCCTGAATATATTCAGGAAAAAACGCATACGCCCTTTTTGGCCAACCAAGCAAGCTTGCAAAGGAAATCTGCACTACAATGAAGTCTCACTTCCCCCCGGTCAAAAGGGCCATCTGAAAAAAGTGTAAAATCCAGAAAGGCAGGACAGGCCATGGAGAACTGGGAGCCTTGTTATGCTGATGGGCGGGATGTAAATTGCCAACAGACACTCCGGAGAAGTGTATGGTGTTTCCTGAAACATCTAAAAAACAAAGCAACAGAGCCTAGGGCACTGCCACTTATGGTCCTATAGCTTAGGGAAATTAAAATCAAAAAGACACAGCCACCCCAAAGTTTGGGACGCCTCTGTTTACAAGAACCTCGTTTACAGTACAAGTTCAACATCGCAGAAAGTGAAAAATGGATAAAGAAGTTGTGGTATTTACTTACAAAGCAATATCACTCAGCAATGAAATCTATGTCATCAGGTCCTTAGCATCACAATGAGTGGAATCAGGTATGATGATTCTAACTGAAATAAGTCACACAGAAAAAGAAACATCATAAGATATCAGTAATACACGGAATGTATACTTCGCTACACAGGAACTGAATTACAGAACAGAACAGGGTCTCAAATTTAGAAAACCAACTTATGCTTGCTTAAGGGTAAAGGTGAGTTGGGGTGCTGCATAAAACCAGAGATTGAAATGAGCACAGATAAAGTTCCTTAAGTCAAATATGGAATAGACAAGAGCTACTCCTTGCTCAACGAAATGGACTCAACACCGCATATTAAACGCTTAAGAATGTACCTGACTAGTAAGTATCGTAAAACCTATGGATTGCTATGTCTCCGAAAGAGAATCAAGCATGTGTACAGGGGCATAAACGCAGCAGTGATAGGATTGGAGAGGTTCGGTGAGCAAATGAAGACCCTTTGAAGTCATATTGCATGGTACCCATTACACGGGTCTCAACTCTCCAGGTTTAAGGTATTCTTCCTTCAGCTAAAACATGCATGTGGAACCCAAGTATGATCAACCATGTGAACGGGAGACGTGTTCAAATATGTCTCAGTTTTCCTCCCCTGGTACTCGGGTGCAACATTCCAGACGCTTTACTAACACTCTCCCCACTTGGAGAGTCAGCGCCTTTAACCTCCTGTTTGGCCCAGTTTGCAATTTCTGTGGAAGATGAACAGGAATAGCGAGAACCAATGAGAGGCTAGCTGGAGTTGTCTGGACGGGCAAATGAAACTCTCATTTCCCACCAGGAAGAGGAAATAACCAAAGGCTCAGCGTGTGTACCGGAACCAGATTAGGGCCTGAAGCCATCCTGCGGTGTTGCGGCCAGCTCAAAAGAAAGCGAGTTGAAGAAAGGAGCTCAGGGGCACTGTAATTCACAAACCTGCAGAGTTATAAATGACAGCTGTCATCCAAAAATATACTGAAGTAAGGCTGCCAAGAGGACTTGAAAGCGGGGCAGAATTGCAGGAAACCGATTTCAGGAGGTAGACTGGAATTGCATTGAAAGCATAGGAAAAGAGGCAGAACGTCCACAATGATGCACTTGGCCAAAAAGGGCGTATGCGTTTTTTCCTGAATATATTCAGGAAAAAACGCATAAGCCCTTTTTGGCCAACCAAGCAAGCTTGCAAAGGAAATCTGCACTACAATGAAGTCTCACTTCCCCCCGGTCAAAAGGGCCATCTGAAAAAAGTGTAAAATCCAGAAAGGAAGGACAGGCCATGGAGAACTGGGAGCCTTGTTATGCTGATGGGCGGGATGTA
This sequence comes from Stenella coeruleoalba, assembly GCF_951394435.1. NCBI lineage: Eukaryota > Metazoa > Chordata > Mammalia > Artiodactyla > Delphinidae > Stenella > Stenella coeruleoalba. The sequence continues at coordinate 296,465 of NW_027646445.1, read as the reverse complement.
AATTGCCAACAGACACTGGGGAGAAGTGTATGGTGTTTCCTGAAACATCTAAAAAACAAAGCAACAGAACCTAGGGCACTTCCACTTATGGTCCTATAGCTTAGGGAAATTAAAATCAAAAAGACACAGCCACCCCAAAGTTTGGAACGATTCTGTTTACAAGAACCTCGTTTACAGTACAAGTTCAACATCGCAGAAAGTGAAAAATGGATAAAGAAGTTGTGGTATTTACTTACAATGCAATATCACTCAGCAATGAAATCTGTGTCATCAGGCCCTTAGCAGCACAATGAGTGGATTCAGGTATGATGATTCTAACTGAAATAAGTCACACAGAAAAAGAAACATCATAAGATATCAGTAATACACGGAATGTAAACTTGGCTACACAGGAACTGAATTACAGAACAGAACAGGGTCTCAAATTTAGAAAACCAACTTATTCTTGCTTAAGGGGAAAGGTGAGTTGGGGTGCTGCATAAAACCAGAGATTGAAATGAGCACAGATAAAGTTCCTTAAGCCAAATATGGAATAGACAAGAGCTACTCCTTGCTCAACGAAATGGACTCAACACCCCATATTAAACGCCTAAGAATGTACCTGACTAGTAAGTATCTTAAAACCTATGGATTGCTATGTCTCCGAAAGAGAATCAAGCATGTGTACAGGGGCATAAACGCAGCAGTGATAGGATTGGAGAGTTTCGGTGAGCAAATGAAGACCCTTTGAAGTCATATTGCATGGTACCCATTCCACGGGTTTCAACTACCCAGGTTTAAGGTATTCTTCCTTCAGCTAAAACATGCATGTGGAACCTAGAGTATGATCAACCATGTGATCGGGAGACGTGTTCAAATATGTCTCAGTTTTCGTACCCTGGTACTCAGGTGCAACATTCCAGACGCTTTACTAACACTCTCCCGACTTGGAAAGTCAGTCCCTTTAACCTCCTGTTTGGCCCAGTTTGCAATTTCTGCGGAAGATGAACAGGAATAGCGAGAACCAATGAGAGGCTAGCTGGAGGTGTCTGGACGGGCAAATTTAACTCTCATTTCCCACCAGGAAGAGGAATTAACCAAAGGCTCAGCGTGCCAGGCAAGAACCAGATTAGGGCCTGAAGCCATCCTGCGGTGTTGCGGCCAGGTCACAAGAAAGCGAGTTGAAGAAAGGAGCTCAGGGGCACTGTAATTCACAAACCTGCAGAGTTATAAATGACAGCTATCGTCCAAAAATATACTGAAGTAAGGCTGCCAAGAGGACTTGAAAGTGGGGCAGAATTGCAGGAAACCGATTTCAGGAGGTAGACTGGAATTGCATTGAAAGCATAGGAAAAGAGGCAGAACGTCCACAATGATGCACTTGGCCAAAAAGGGCGTATGCGTCTTTTCCTGAATATATTCAGGAAAAAACGCATACGCCCTTTTTGGCCAACCAAGCAAGCTTGCAAAGGAAATCTGCACTACAATGAAGTCTCACTTCCCCCCGGTCAAAAGGGCCATCTGAAAAAAGTGTAAAATCCAGAAAGGCAGGACAGGCCATGGAGAACTGGGAGCCTTGTTATGCTGATGGGCGGGATGTAAATTGCCAACAGACACTCCGGAGAAGTGTATGGTGTTTCCTGAAACATCTAAAAAACAAAGCAACAGAGCCTAGGGCACTGCCACTTATGGTCCTATAGCTTAGGGAAATTAAAATCAAAAAGACACAGCCACCCCAAAGTTTGGGACGCCTCTGTTTACAAGAACCTCGTTTACAGTACAAGTTCAACATCGCAGAAAGTGAAAAATGGATAAAGAAGTTGTGGTATTTACTTACAAAGCAATATCACTCAGCAATGAAATCTATGTCATCAGGTCCTTAGCATCACAATGAGTGGAATCAGGTATGATGATTCTAACTGAAATAAGTCACACAGAAAAAGAAACATCATAAGATATCAGTAATACACGGAATGTATACTTCGCTACACAGGAACTGAATTACAGAACAGAACAGGGTCTCAAATTTAGAAAACCAACTTATGCTTGCTTAAGGGTAAAGGTGAGTTGGGGTGCTGCATAAAACCAGAGATTGAAATGAGCACAGATAAAGTTCCTTAAGTCAAATATGGAATAGACAAGAGCTACTCCTTGCTCAACGAAATGGACTCAACACCGCATATTAAACGCTTAAGAATGTACCTGACTAGTAAGTATCGTAAAACCTATGGATTGCTATGTCTCCGAAAGAGAATCAAGCATGTGTACAGGGGCATAAACGCAGCAGTGATAGGATTGGAGAGGTTCGGTGAGCAAATGAAGACCCTTTGAAGTCATATTGCATGGTACCCATTACACGGGTCTCAACTCTCCAGGTTTAAGGTATTCTTCCTTCAGCTAAAACATGCATGTGGAACCCAAGTATGATCAACCATGTGAACGGGAGACGTGTTCAAATATGTCTCAGTTTTCCTCCCCTGGTACTCGGGTGCAACATTCCAGACGCTTTACTAACACTCTCCCCACTTGGAGAGTCAGCGCCTTTAACCTCCTGTTTGGCCCAGTTTGCAATTTCTGTGGAAGATGAACAGGAATAGCGAGAACCAATGAGAGGCTAGCTGGAGTTGTCTGGACGGGCAAATGAAACTCTCATTTCCCACCAGGAAGAGGAAATAACCAAAGGCTCAGCGTGTGTACCGGAACCAGATTAGGGCCTGAAGCCATCCTGCGGTGTTGCGGCCAGCTCAAAAGAAAGCGAGTTGAAGAAAGGAGCTCAGGGGCACTGTAATTCACAAACCTGCAGAGTTATAAATGACAGCTGTCATCCAAAAATATACTGAAGTAAGGCTGCCAAGAGGACTTGAAAGCGGGGCAGAATTGCAGGAAACCGATTTCAGGAGGTAGACTGGAATTGCATTGAAAGCATAGGAAAAGAGGCAGAACGTCCACAATGATGCACTTGGCCAAAAAGGGCGTATGCGTTTTTTCCTGAATATATTCAGGAAAAAACGCATAAGCCCTTTTTGGCCAACCAAGCAAGCTTGCAAAGGAAATCTGCACTACAATGAAGTCTCACTTCCCCCCGGTCAAAAGGGCCATCTGAAAAAAGTGTAAAATCCAGAAAGGCAGGACAGGCCATGGAGAACTGGGAGCCTTGTTATGCTGATGGGCGGGATGTAAATTGCCAACAGACACTGGGGAGAAGTGTATGGTGTTTCCTGAAACATCTAAAAAACAAAGCAACAGAACCTAGGGCACTTCCACTTATGGTCCTATAGCTTAGGGAAATTAAAATCAAAAAGACACAGCCACCCCAAAGTTTGGAACGGCTCTGTTTACAAGAACCTCGTTTACAGTACAAGTTCAACATCGCAGAAAGTGAAAAATGGATAAAGAAGTTGTGGTATTTACTTACAAAGCAATATCACTCAGCAATGAAATCTATGTCATCAGGCCCTTAGCAGCACAATGAGTGGATTCAGGTATGATGATTCTAACTGAAATAAGTCACACAGAAAAAGAAACATCATAAGATATCAGTAATACACGGAATGTATACTTGGCTACACAGGAACTGAATTACAGAACAGAACAGGGTCTCAAATTTAGAGAACCGACTTATGCTTGCTTAAGGGTAAAGGTGAGTTGGGGTGCTGCATAAAACCAGAGATTGAAATGAGCACAGATAAAGTTCCTTAAGTCAAATATGGAATAGACAAGAGCTATTCCTTGCTCAACGAAATGGACTCAACACCGCATATTAAACGCCTAAGAATGTACCTGACTAGTAAGTATCGTAAAACCTATGGATTGCTATGTCTCCAAAAGAGAATCAAGCATGTGTACAGGGGCATAAACGCAGCAGTGATAGGATTGGAGAGGTTCGGTGAGCAAATGAAGACCCTTTGAAGTCATATTGCATGGTACCCATTACACGGGTCTCAACTCTCCAGGTTTAAGGTATTCTTCCTTCAGCTAAAACATGCACGTGGAAACCAAGTATGATCAACCATGTGAACGGGAGACGTGTTCAAATATGTCTCAGTTTTCCTCCCCTGGTACTCGGGTGCAACATTCCAGACGCTTTACTAACACTCTCCCCACTTGGAGAGTCAGCGCCTTTAACCTCCTGTTTGGCCCAGTTTGCAATTTCTGCGGAAGATGAACAGGAATAGCGAGAACCAATGAGAGGCTAGCTGGAGGTGTCTGGACGGGCAAATTTAACTCTCATTTCCCACCAGGAAGAGGAATTAACCAAAGCCTCAGCGTGCCGTGCCGGAACCAGATTAGGGCCTGAAGCCATCCTGCGGTGTTGCGACCAGGTCACAAGAAGGCGAGTTGAAGAAAGGAGCTCAGGGGCACTGTAATTCACAAACCTGCAGAGTTATAAATGACAGCTATCGTCCAAAAATAGACTGAAGTAAGTCTGCCAAGAGGACTTGAAAGCAGGGCAGAATTGCAGGAAACCGATTTCAGGAGGTAGACTGGAATTGCATTGAAAGCATAGGAAAACAGGCAGAACGTCCACAATGATGCACTTGGCCAAAAAGGGCGTATGCGTTTTTTCCTGAATATATTCAGGAAAAAACGCATACGCCCTTCTTGGCCAACCAAGCAAGCTTGCAAAGGAAATCTGCACTACAATGAAGTCTCACTTCCCCCCGGTCAAAAGGGCCATCTGAAAAAAGTGTAAAATCCAGAAAGGCAGGACAGGCCATGGAGAACTGGGAGCCTTGTTATGCTGATGGGCGGGATGTAAATTGTCAACAGACATTTGGGAGAAGTGTATGGTATTTCCTGAAACATCTAAACAACAAAGCAACAGAGCCTAGGGCACTTCCACTTATGGTCCTATAGCTTAGGGAAATTAAAATCAAAAAGACACAGCCACCCCAAAGTTTGGAACGGCTCTGTTTACAAGAACCTCGTTTACAGTACAAGTTCAACATCGCAGAAAGTGAAAAATGGAGAAAGAAGTTGTGGTATTTACTTACAAAGCAATATCACTCAGCAATGAAATCTGTGTCATCAGGCCCTTAGCAGCACAATGAGTGGATTCAGGTACGATGATTCTAACTGAAATAAGTCACACAGAAAAAGAAACATCATAAGATATCACTAATACACGGAATGTAAACTTGGCTACACAGGAACTGAATTCCAAAACAGAACAGGGTCTCAAATTTAGAAAACCAACTTATGCTTGCTTAAGGGGAAAGGTGAGTTGGGGTGCTGCATAAAACCAGAGATTGAAATGAGCACAGATAAAGTTCCTTAAGCCAAATATGGAATAGACAAGAGCTACTCCTTGCTCAACGAAATGGACTCAACACCCCATATTAAACGCCTAAGAATGTACCTGACTAGTAAGTATCTTAAAACCTATGGATTGCTATGTCTCCAAAAGAGAATCAAGCATGTGTACAGGGGCATAAACGCAGCAGTGATAGGATTGGAGAGGTTCGGTGAGCAAATGAAGACCCTTTGAAGTCATATTGCATGGAACCCATTACACGGGTCTCAACTCTTCAGGTTTAAGGCATTCTTCCTTCAGCTAAAACATGCATGTGGAACCCAGAGTATGATCAACCATGTGAACGGGAGACGTGTTCAAATATGTCTCAGTTTTCCTCCCCTGCTACTCCGGTGCAACATTCCAGACGCTTTAGTAACACTCTACTGACTTGGAGAGTCAGTCCCTTTAACCTCCTGTTTGGCCCAGTTTGCAATTTCTGCGGAAGATGAACAGGAATAGTGAGAACCAATGAGAGACTAGCTGGAGGTGTCTGGATGGGCAAATTTAACTCTCATTTCCCACCAGGAAGAGGAATTAACCAAAGGCTCATCGTGCCATGCCCGAACAAGATTAGGGCCTGAAGCCATCCTGCGGTGTTGCGGCCAGCTCAAAAGAAAGTGAGTTGAAGAAAGGAGCTCAGGGGCACTGTAATTCACAAACCTGCAGAGTTATAAATGACAGCTATCGTCCAAAAATATACTGAAGTAAGGCTGCCAAGAGGACTTGAAAGCGAGGCAGAATTGCAGGAAACCGATTTCAGGAGGTAGACTGGAATTGCATTGAAAGCATAGGAAAAGAGGCAGAACGTGTACAATGATGCACTTGGCCAAAAAGGGCGTATGCGTTTTTTCCTGAATATATTCAGGAAAAAACGCATACGCACTTTTTGGCCAACCAAGCAAACTTGCAAAGGAAATCTGCACTACAATGAAGTCTCACTTCCCCCCGGTCAAAAGGGCCATCTGCAAAAAGTGTAAAATCCAGAAAGGCAGGACAGGCCATGGAGAACTGGGAGCCTTGTTATGCTGATGGGCGGGATGTAAATTGCCAACAGACATTCGGGAGAAGTGTATGGTGTTTCCTGAAACATCTAAACAACAAAGCAACAGAGCCTAGGGCACTTCCACTTATGGTCCTATAGCTTAGGGAAATTAAAATAAAAAAGACACAGCCACCCCAAAGTTTGGAACGGCTCTGTTTACAAGAACCTCCTTTACAGTACAAGTTCAACATCGCAGAAAAATGGATAAAGAAGTTGTGGTATTTACTTACAAAGCAATATCACTCAGCAATGAAATCTATGTCATCAGGCCCTTAGCAGCACAATGAGTGGATTCAGGTATGATGATTCTAACTGAAATAAGTCACACAGAAAAAGAAACATCATAAGATATCAGTAATACACGGAATGTAAACTTGGCTACACAGGAACTGAATTACAGAACAGAACAGGGTCTCAAATTTAGAAAACCAACTTATGCTTCCTTAAGGTTAAAGGTGAGTTGGGGTGCTGCATAAAACCAGAGATCGAAATGAGCACAGATAAAGTTCCTTAAGCCAAATATGGAATAGACAAGAGCTACTCCTTGCTCAACGAAATGGACTCAACACCGCATATTAAACGCCTAAGAATGTACCTGACTAGTAAGTATCTTAAAACCTATGGATTGCTATGTCTCCGAAAGAGCATCAAGCATGTGTACAGGGGCATAAACGCAGCAGTGATAGGATTGGAGAGGTTCGGTGAGCAAATGAAGACCCTTTGAAGTCATTTTACATGGTACCCATTCCACGGCTTTCAACTACCTAGGTTTAAGGTATTCTTCCTACAGCTAAAACATGCATGTGGAACCTAGAATATGATCAACCGTGTGATCGAGAGACGTGTTCAAATATGTCTCAGTTTTCGTACCCTGGTACTCGGGTGCAACGTTCCAGACGCTTTACTAACACTCTCCCGACTTGGAGAGTCAGTCCCTTTAATCTCTTGTTTGGCCCAGTTTGCAATTTCTGCGGAAGATGAACAGGAATAGCGAGAACCAATGAGAGATTGGCTGGAGGTGTCTGGACGGGCAAATTTAACTCTCATTTCCCACCAGGAAGAGAAAATAACCAAGGATCAGCATGCCGTGCCGGAACCAGATTAGGGCCTGAAGCCATCCTGCGGTGTTGCGGCCAGCTCACAAGAAAGCGAGTTGAAGAAAGGAGCTCAGGGGCACTGTAATTCAAAAACCTGCAGAGTTATAAATGACAGCTATCGTCCAAAAATATACTGAAGTAAGGCTGCCAAGAGGACTTGAAAGCGGGGCAGAATTGCAGAAAACCGATTTCAGGAGGTAGACTGGAATTGCATTGAAAGCATAGGAAAAGAGGCAGAACGTCCACAATGATGCACTTGGCCAAAAAGGGCGTATGCGTTTTTTCCTGAATATATTCAGGAAAAAACGCATACGCCCTTTTTGGCCAACCAAGCAAGCTTGCAAAGGAAATCTGCACTACAATGAAGTCTCACTTCCCCCCGGTCAAAAGGGCCATCTGAAAAAAGTGTAAAATCCAGAAAGGCAGGACAGGCCATGGAGAACTGGGAGCCTTGTTATGCTGATGGGCGGGATGTAAATTGCCAAAAGACACTAGGGAGAAGTGTATGGTGTTTCCTGAAACATCTAAAAAACAAAGCAACATAGCCTAGGGCACTTCCACTTATGGTCCTATAGCTTAGGGAAATTAAAATCAAAAAGACACAACCACCCCAAAGTTTGGAACGGCTCTGTTTACAAGAACCTCGTTTACAGTACAAGTTCAACATCGCCGAAAGTGAAAAATGGATAAAGAAGTTGTGGTATTTACTTACAAAGCAATATCACTCAGCAATGAAATCTATGTCATGAGGCCTTAGCAGCACAATGAGTGGATTCAGCTAGGATGATTCTAACTGAAATAAGTCACACAGAAAAAGAAACATCATAAGATATCAGTAATACATGGAATGTAAACTTGGTTACACAGGAACTGAATTACAGAACAGAACAGGGTCTCAAATTTAGAAAACCAACTTATGCTTGCTTAAGGGTAAAGGTGAGTTGGGGTGCTGCATAAAACCAGAGATCGAAATGAGCACAGATAAAGTTCCTTAAGCCAAATATGGAATAGACAAGAGCTACTCCTTGCTCAACGAAATGGACTCAACACCCCATATTAAACGCCTAAGAATGTACCTGACTGGTAAGTATCTTAAAACCTATGGATTGCTATGTCTCCGAAAGAGAATCAAGCATGTGTACAGGGGCATAAACGCAGCAGTGATAGGATTGGAGAAGTTCGGTGAGCAAATGAAGACCCTTTGAAGTCATATTGCATGGTACCCATTACACGGGTCTCAACTCTCCAGGTTTAAGGTATTCTTCCTTCAGCTAAAACATGCATGTGGAACCCAGAGTATGATCAACCGTGTGAACGGGAGACGTGTTCAAATATGTCTCAGTTTTCCTCCCCTGGTACTCGGGTGCACTATTCCAGATGCTTTACTAACACTCTCCCGACTTGGACAGTCAGCGCCTTTAACCTCCTGTTTGGCCCAGTTTGCAATTTCTGCAGAAGATGAACAGGAATAGGGAGAACCAATGAGAGACTAGCTGGAGGTGTCTGGACGGGCAAATTTAACTATCATTTCCCACCAGGAAGAGGAAATAACCAAAGGCTCAGCATGCCATGCCAGAACCAGATTAGGGCCTGAAGCCATCCTGCGGTGTTGCGGCCAGCTCACAAGAAAGCGAGTTGAAGAAAGGAGTTCAAAGGGAACTGTAATTCACAAACCTGCAGAGTTATAAATGACAGCTATCGTCCAAAAATATACTGAAGTAAGGCTGCCAAGAGGACCTGAAAGCGGGGCAGAATTGCAGGAAACCGATTTCAAGAGGTAGACTGGAATTGCATTGAAAGCATAGGAAAAGAGGCAGAACGTCCACAATGATGCACTTGGCCAAAAAGGGCGTATGCGTTTTTACCTGAATATATTCAGGAAAAAACGCATACGCCCTTTTTGGCCTACCAAGCAAGCTTGCAAAGGAAATCTGCACTACAATGAAGTCTCACTTCCCCCCGGTCAAAAGGGCCATCTGAAAAAAGTGTAAAATCCAGAAAGGAAGGACAGGCCATGGAGAACTGGGAGCCTTGTTATGCTGATGGGCGGCATGTAAATTGCCAACAGACACTCGGGAGAAGTGTATGGTGTTTCCTGAAACATCTAAAAAACAAAGCAACAGAGCCTAGGGCACTTCCACTTATGGTCCTATAGCTTAGGGAAATTAAAATCAAAAAGACACAGCCACCCCAAAGTTTGGGACGCCTCTGTTTACAAGAACCTCATTTACCGTACAAGTTCAATATCACAGAAAGTGAAAAATGGATAAAGAACTTGTGGTACTTACGTACAATGCAGTATCACTCAGCAATGAAATCTATGTCATCAGGCCCATAGCAGCATAATGAGTGGTTTCAGGTACGATGATTCTAACTGAAATAATTCACACAGAAAAAGAAACATCATAAGATATCACTAATACACGGAATGTAAACTTGGCTACAGAGGAACTGAATTCCAAAACAGAACAGGGTCTCAAATTTAGAAAAGCAACTTATGCTTGCTTAGGGGAAAGGTGAGTTGGGGTGCTGCATAAAACCAGAGATTGAAATGAGCACAGATAAAGTTCCTTAAGCCAAATATGGAATAGACAAGAGCTACCCCTTGCTCAACGAAATGGACTCAACACCCCATATTAAACGCTTAAGAATGTACCTGACTAGTAAGTATCTTAAAACCTATGGATTACTATGTCTCCAAAAGAGAATCAAGCGTGTGTACACGGGCAAAAATGCAGCAGTGATAGGATTGGAGAGGTTCGGTGAGCAAATGAAGACCGTTTGAAGTCATATTGCATGGAACCCATTACACGGGTCTCAACTCTCCAGGTTCAAGTTATTCTTCCTTCAGCTAAAACATGCATGTGGAACCCAGAGTATGATCAACCGTGTGAACGGGAGACGTGTTCAAATATGTCTCAGTTTTCCTCCCCTGGAACTCGGGTGCAACATTCCAGACGCTTTACTAACACTCTCCCCACTTGGAGAGTCAGCGCCTTTAACCTCCTGTTTGGCCCAGTTTGCAATTTCTGCGGAAGATGAACAGGAATTGGGAGAACCAATGACAGATAGCTGGAGGTGTCTGGACGGGCAAATTTAACTCTCATTTCCCACCAGGAAGAGAAAATAACCAAAGGCTCAGCGTGCCGTGCCGGAAGCAGATTAGGGCCTGAAGCCATCCTGCGGTGTTGCGGCCAGCTCAAAAGAAAGCGAGTTGAAGAAAGGAGCTCAGGGGCACTGCAATTCACAAACCTGCAGAGTTATAAATGACAGCTATCGTCCAAAAATAGACTGAAGTAAGGCTGCCAAGAGGACTTGAAAGCGGGGCAGAATTGCAGGAAACCGATTTCAGGAGGTAGACTGGAATTGCATTGAAAGCATAGGAAAAGAGGCAGAACGTCCACAATGATGCACTTGGCCAAAAAGGGCGTATGCGTTTTTTCCTGAATATATTCAGGAAAAAACGCATACGCCCTTTTTGGCCCACCAAGCAAGCTTGCAAAGGAAATCTGCACTACAATGAAGTCTCACTTCCCCCCGGTCAAAAGGGCCATCTGAAAAAAGTGTAAAATCCAGAAAGGCAGGACAGGCCATGGAGAACTGGGAGCCTTGTTATGCTGATGGGCGGGATGTAAATTGCCAACAGACACTCGGGAGAAGTGTATGGTGTTTCCTGAAACATCTAAAAAACAAAGCAACAGAGCCTAGGGCACTTCCACTTATGGTCCTATAGCTTAGGGAAATTAAAATCAAAAAGACACAGCCACCCCAAAGTTTGGAACGGCTCTGTTTACAAGAACCTCATTTACAGTACAAGTTCAACATCGCAGAAAGTGAAAAATGGATAAAGAAGTTGTGGTATTCACTTACAAAGCAATATCACTCAGCAATGAAATCTATGTCATCAGGCCCTTAGCAGAACAATGAGTGGATTCAGGTATGATGATTCTAACTGAAATAAGTCACAGAGAAAAAGAAACATCATAAGATATCAGTAATACACGGAATGTAAACTTGGCTACACAGGAACTGAATTACAGAACAGAACAGGGTCTCAAATTTAGAAAACCAACTTATGCTTGCTTAAGGGGAAAGGTGAGTTGGGGTGCTGCATAAAACCAGAGATCGAAATGAGCACAGATAAAGTTCCTTAAGCCAAATATGGAATAGACAAGACCTACTCCTTGCTCAACGAAATGGACTCAACACCGCATATTAAACGCCTAAGAATGTACCTGACTAGTAAGTATCTTAAAACCTATGGATTGCTATGTCTCCGAAAGAGAATCAAGCATGTGTACAGGGGCATAAACGCAGCAGTGATAGGATTGGAGAGGTTCGGTGAGCAAATGAAGACCCTTTGAAGTCATATTGCATGGTACCCATTCCACGGCTTTCAACTACCCAGGTTTAAGGTATTCTTCCTTCAGCTAAAACATGCATGTGGAACCTAGAGTATGATCAACCATGTGATCAGGAGACGTGTTCAAATATGTCTCAGTTTTTGTACCCTGGTACTCGGGTGCACCATTCCAGATGCTTTACTAAAACTCTCCCCACTTGGAGAGTCAGCGCCTTTAACCTCCTGTTTGGCCCAGTTTGCAATTTCTACGGAAGATGAAAAGGAATAGGGAGAACCAATGAGAGACTAGCTGGAGGTGTCTGGACGGGCAAATTTAACTCTCATTTACCACCAGGAAGAGGAAATAACCAAAGGCTCAGCGTGCCGTGCCGGAACCAGATTAGGGCCTGAAGCCATCCTGCGGTGTTGCGGCCAGCTCACAAGAAAGCGAGTTGAAGAAAGGAGCTCAGGGGCACTGTAATTCACAAACCTGCAGAGTTATAAATGACAGCTATCGTCCAAAAATATACTGAAGGAAGGCTGCCAAGAGGACTTGAAAGCGGGGCAGAATTGCAGGAAACCGATTTCAGGAGGTAGACTGGAATTGCATTGAAAGCATAGGAAAAGAGGCAGAACGTCCACAATGATGCACTTGGCCAAAAAGGGCGTATGCGTTTTTTCCTGAATATATTCAGGAAAAAACGCATACGCCCTTTTTGGCCAACCAAGCAAGCTTGCAAAGGAAATCTGCACTACAATGAAGTCTCACTTCCCCCCGGTCAAAAGGGCCATCTGAAAAAAGTGTAAAATCCAGAAAGGCAGGACAGGCCATGGAGAACTGGGAGCCTTGTTATGCTGATGGGCGGGATGTAAATTGCCAACAGACACTCGGGAGAAGTGTATGGTGTTTCCTGAAACATCGAAAAAACAAAGCAACAGAGCCTAGGGCACTTCCACTTATGGTCCTACAGCTTAGGGAAATTAAAATCAAAAAGACACAGCCACCCCAAAGTTTGGAATGGCTCCGTTTACAAGAACCTCGTTTACATTACAAGTTCAACATCTCAGAAAGGGAAAAATGGATAAAGAAGTTGTGGTATTTACTTACAAAGCAATATCACTCAACAATGAAATCTGTGTCATCAGGCCCTTAGCAGCACAATGAGTGGATTCAGGTATGATGATTCTAACTGAAATAAGTCACACAGAAAAAGAAACATCATAAGATATCAGTAATACACGGAATGTAAACTTGGCTACACAGGAACTGAATTACAGAACAGAACAGGGTCTCAAATTTAGAAAACCAACTTATGCTTGCTTAAGTGGAAAGGTGAGTTGGGGTGCTGCATAAAACCAGAGATCGAAATGAGCACAGATAAAGTTCCTTAAGCCAAATATGGAATAGACAAGAGCTACTCCTTGCTCAACGAAATGGACTCAACACCGCATATTAAACGCCTAAGAATGTACCTGACTAGTAAGTATCTTAAAACCTATGGATTGCTATGTGTCTGAAAGAGAATCAAGCATGTGTACAGGGGCATAAACACAGCCGTGATAGGATTGGAGAGGTTCGGTGAGCAAATGAAGACCCTTTGAAGTCATATTGCATGGTACCCATTCCACGGCTTTCAACTAACCAGGTTTAAGGTATTCTTCCTTCAGGTAAAACATGCATGTGGAACCTAGAGTATGATCAACCATGTGATCGGGAGACGTGTTCAAATATGTCTCAGTTTTTGTACCCTGGTACTCGGGTGCAACATTCCAGATGCTTTACTAACACACTCCCCACTTGGAGAGTCAGCGCCTTTAACCTCCTGTTTGGCCCAGTTTGCAATTTCTGCGGAAGATGAACAGGAATAGCGAGAACCAATGAGAGACTAGCTGGAGGTGTCTGGACGGGCAAATTTAACACTCATTTCCCACCAGGAAGAGGAAATAACCAAAGGCTCAGCGTGCCGTGCCGGAAGCAGATTAGGGCCTGAAGCCATCCTGCGGTGTTGCGGCCAGCTCACAAGAAAGCGAGTTGAAGAAAGGAGCTCAGGGACACTGTAATTCACAAACCTGCAGAGTTATAAATGACAGCTATCGTCCAAAAATATACTGAAGTAAGGCTGCCAAGAGGACTTGAAAGCGGGGCAGAATTGCAGGAAACCGATTTCAGGAGGTAGACTGGAATTGCATTGAAAGCATAGGAAAAGAGGCAGAACGTCCACAATGATGCACTAGGCCAAAAAGGGCGTATGCGTTTTTTCCTGAATATATACAGGTAAAAACGCATATGCCCGTTCGGCCAACCAAGCAAGCTTGCAAAGGAAATCCGCACTACAATGAAGTCTCACTTCCCCCCGGTCAAAAGGGCCATCTGAAAAAAGTGTAAAATCCAGAAAGGCAGGACAGGCCATGGAGAACTGGGAGCCTTGTTATGCTGATGGGCGGGATGTAAATTGCCAACAACCACTCGGGAGAAGTGTATGGTGTTTCCTGAAACATCTAAAAAACAAAGCAACAGAGCCTAGGGCACTTCCACTTATGGTCCTATAGCTTAGGGAAATTAAAATCAAAAAGACACAGCCACCCCAATGTTTGGGACGCCTCTGTTTACAAGAACCTCGTTTACCGTACAAGTTCAATATCACAGAAAGTGAAAAATGGATAAAGAACTTGTGGTACTTACGTACAATGCAGTATCACTCAGCAATGAAATCTATGTCATCAGGCCCGTAGCAGCATAATGAGTGGATTCAGGTACGATGATTCTAACTGAAATAAGTCACACAGAAAAAGAAACATCATAAGATATCAGTAATACACGGAATGTAAACTTGGCTACAGAGGAACTGAATTCCAAAACAGAACAGTGTCTCAAATTTAGAAAACCAACTTATGCTTGCTTAAGGGGAAAGGTGAGTTGGGGTGCTGCATAAAACCAGAGATTGAAATGAGCACAGATAAAGTTCCTTAAGCCAAATATGGAATAGACAAGAGCTACTCCTTGCTCAGCGAAATGGACTCAACACCCCATATTAAACGCCTAAGTATGTACCTGACTAGTAAGTATCTTAAAACCTATGGATTGCCATGTCTCCAAAAGAGAATCAAGCGTGTGTACAGGGGCATAAACGCAGCAGTGATAGGATTGGAGAGGTTCGGTGAGCAAATGAAGACCCTTTGAAGTCATATTGCATGGTACCCATTACAAGGGTCTCAACTCTCCAGGTTTAAGGTATTCTTCCTTCAGCTAAAACATGCATGTGGAACCCAGAGTATGATGAACCGTGTGAACCGGAGACGTGTTCAAATATGTCTCAGTTTTCCTCCCCTGGTACTCGGGTGCAACATTCCAGACGCTTTACTAACACTCTCCCCACTTGGAGAGTCAGCGCCTTTAACCTCCTGTTTGGCCCAGTTTGCAATTTCTGCGGAAGATGAACAGGAATAGGGAGAACCAATGAGAGACTAGCTGGAGGTGTCTGGACGGGCAAATTTAACTCTCATTTCGCACCAGGAAGAGGAAATAACCAAAGGCTCAGCATGCCGTGCCGGAACCAGATTAGGGCCTGAAGCCATCCTTCGGTGTTGCGGCCAGCTCAAAAGAAAGTGAGTTGAAGAAAGGAGCTCAGGGGCACTGTAATTCACAAACCTGCAGAGTTATAAATGACAGCTATCGTCCAAAAATGTACTGAAGTAAGGCTGCCAAGAGGACTTGAAAGCAGGGCAGAATTGCATGAAACCAATTTCAGGAGGTAGACTGGAATTGCATTGAAAGCATAGGAAAAGAGGCAGAACGTCCACAATGATGCACTTGGCCAAAAAGGGCGTATGCGTTTTTTCCTGAATATATACAGGTAAAAACGCATATGCCCGTTCGGCCAACCAAGCAAGCTTGCAAAGGAAATCCGCACTACAATGAAGTCTCACTTCCCCCCGGTCAAAAGGGCCATCTGAAAAAAGTGTAAAATCCAGAAAGGCAGGACAGGCCATGGAGAACTGGGAGCCTTGTTATGCTGATGGGCGGGATGTAAATTGCCAACAACCACTCGGGAGAAGTGTATGGTGTTTCCTGAAACATCTAAAAAACAAAGCAACAGAACCTAGGGCACTTCCACTTATGGTCCTATAGTTTAGGGAAATTAAAATCAAAAAGACACAGCCACCCCAAAGTTTGTAATGGCTCTGTTTACAAGAACCTCGTTTACAGTACAAGTTCAACATCGCAGTAAGTGAAAAATGGATAAAGAAGTTGTGGTATTTACTTACAAAGCAATATAACTCAGCAATGAAATCTGTGTCATCAGGCCCTTAGCAGCACAATGAGTGGATACAGGTATGATGATTCTAACTGAAATAAGTCACACAGAAAAAGAAACATCATAAGATATCAGTAATACACGGAATGTAAACTTGGCTACACAGGAACTGAGTTAAAGAACAGAACAGGGTCTCAAATTTAGAAAACCAACTTATGCTTGCTTAAGGTTAAAGGTGAGTTGGGGTGCTGCATAAAACCAGAGATCGAAATGAGCACAGATAAAGTTCCTTAAGCCAAATATGGAATAGACAAGAGCTACTCCTTGCTCAACGAAATGGACTCAACACCCCATATTAAACGCCTGAGAATGTACCTGACTAGTAAGTATCTTAAAACCTATGGATTGCTATGTCTCCAAAAGAGAATCAAGCGTGTGTACAGGGGCATAAACGCAGCAGTGATAGGATTGGAGAGGTTCGGTCAGCAAATGAAGACCCTTTGAAGTCATATTGCATGGTACCCATTACACGGGTCTCAACTCTCCAGGTTTAAGGTATTCTTCCTTCAGCTAAAACATGCATGTGGAATCCAGAGTATGATCAACCGTGTGAACGGGAGACGTGTTCAAATATGTCTCAGTTTTCCTCCCTTGCTACTCGGGTGCAACATTCCAGACACTTTACTAACACTCTCCCCACTTGGAGAATCTGCGCCTTTAACCTCCTGTTTGGCCCAGTTTGCAATTTCTGCGGAAGATGAACAGGAATAGGGAGAACCAATGAGAGACTAGCTGGAGGTGTCTGGACGGGCAAATTTAACTCTCATTTCCCACCAGGAAGAGGAAATAACCAAAGGCTCAGCGTGCCGTGCCGGAAACAGATTAGGGCCTGAAGCCATCCTTCGGTGTTGCGGCCAGCTCAAAAGAAAGTGAGTTGAAGAAAGGAGCTCAGGGGCACTGTAATTCACAAAACTGCTGTGTTATAAATGACAGCTATCGTCCAAAAATATACTGAAGTAAGGCTGCCAAGAGGACCTGAAAGCGGGGCAGAATTGCAGGAAACCGATTTCAGGAGGTAGACTGGAATTGCATTGAAAGCATAGGAAAAGAGGCAGAACGTCTACAATGATGCACTTGGCCAAAAAGGGCGTATGCGTTTTTTCTGAATATATTCAGGAAAAAACGCATACGGCCTTTTTGGCCAACCAAGCAAGCTTGCAAAGGAAATCTGCACTACAATGAAGTCTCACTTCCCCCCGGTCAAAAGGGCCATCTGAAAAAAGTGTAAAATCCAGAAAGGCAGGACAGGCCATGGAGAACTGGGAGCCTTGTTATGCTGATGGGCGGGATGTAAATTGCCAACAGACACTCCGGAGAAGTGTATGGTGTTTACTGAAACATCTAAAAAACAAAGCAACAGAGCCTAGGGCACTTCCACTTATGGTCCTATAGCTTAGGGAAATTAAAATAAAAAAGACACAGCCACCCCAATGTTTGGAACGGCTCTGTTTACAAGAACCTCGTTTACAGTACAAGTTCAACATCGCAGAAAGTGAAAAATGGATAAAGAAGTTGTGGTATTTACTTACAAAGCAATATCACTCAGGAATGAAATCTATGTCATCAGGCCCTTAGCAGCACAATGAGTGGATTCAGGTATGATGATTCTAACTGAAATAAGTCACACAAAAAAAGAAACATCATAAGATATCAGTAATACACGGAATGTAAACTTGGCTACACAGAAACTGAATTACAGAACAGTACAGGGTCTCAAATTTAGAAAACCAACTTATGCTTGCTTAAGGGGAAAGGTGAGTTGGGGTGCTGCATAAAACCAGAGATTGAAATGAGCACAGATAAAGTTCCTTAAGCCAAATATGGAATAGACAAGAGCTACTCCTTGCTCAACGAAATGGACACAACACCCAATATTAAACGCCTAAGAATGTACCTGACTAGTAAGTATCTTAAAACCTATGGATTGCTATGTCTCCGAAAGAGAATCAAGCGTGTGTACAGGGGCATAAACACAGCAGTGATAGGATTGGAGAGGTTCGGTGAGCAAATGAAGACCCTTTGAAGTCATATTGCATGGTACCCATTGCACGGGTCTCAACTCTCCAGGTTTAAGGTATTCTTCCTTCAGCTAAAACATGCATGTGGAACCCAGAGTATGATCAACCGTGTGAACGGGAGACGTGTTCAAATATGCCTCAGTTTTCCTCCCCTGGTACTCGGGTGCAACATTCCAGACGCTTTACTAACACTCTCCCCACTTGGAGAGTCAGCGCCTTTAGCCTCCTGTTTGGCCCAGTTTGCAATTTCTGCGGAAGATGAACAGGAATAGCGAGAACCAATGAGAGACTAGCTGGAGGTGTCTGGACGGGCAAATTTAACTATCATTTCCCACCAGGAAGAGGAATTAACCAAAGCCTCAGCGTGCCGTGCCGGAACCAGATTAGGGCCTGAAGCCATCCTGCGGTGTTGCGGCCAGGTCACAAGAAAGCGAGTTGAAGAAAGGAGCTCAGGGGCACTGTAATTCACAAACCTGCAGAGTTATAAATGACAGCTATCGTCCAAAAATATACTGAAGTAAGGCTGCCAAGAGGACTTGAAAGCGGGGAAGAATTGCAGGAAACCGATTTCAGGAGGTAGACTGGAATTGCATTGAAAGCATATGAAAAGAGGCAGAACGTCCACAATGATGCACTTGGCCAAAAAGGGCGTATGCGTTTTTTCCTGAATATATTCAGGAAAAATCGCATACGCCCTTTTTGGCCAACCAAGCAAACTTGCAAAGGAAATCTGCACTACAATGAACTCTCACTTCCCCCCGGTCAAAAGGGCCATCTGAAAAAAGTGTAAAATCCAGAAAGGCAGGACAGGCCATGGAGAACTGGGAGCCTTGTTATGCTGATGGGCGGGATGTAAATTGCCAACAACCACTCGGGAGAAGTGTATGGTGTTTCCTGAAACATCTAAAAAACAAAGCAACAGAGCCTAGGGCACTTCCACTTATGGTCCTATAGCTTAGGGAAATTAAAATCAAAAAGACACAGCCACCCCAAAGTTTGGAACGGCTCTGTTTACAAGAACCTCGTTTACAGTACAAGTTCAACATCGCAGAAAGTGAAAAATAGATAAAGAAGTTGTGGTATTTACTTACAAAGCAATATCACTCAGCAATGAAATCTATGTCATCAGGCCCTTAGTAGCACAATGAGTGGATTCAGGTATGATGATTCTAACTGAAATAAGTCACACAGAAAAAGAAACATCATAAGATATCAGTAATACACGGAATGTAAACTTGGCTACACAGGAACTGAGTTACAGAACAGAACAGGGTCTCAAATTTAGAAAACCAACTTATGCTTGCTTAAGGGTAAAGGGGAGTTGGGGAGCTGCATAAAACCAGAGATTGAAATGAGCAGAGATAAAGTTCCTTAAGCCAAATATGGAATAGACAAGAGCTACTCCTTGCTCAACGAAATGGACTCAACACCGCATATTAAACGCCTAAGAATGTACTTGACTAGTAAGTATCTTAAAACCTATGGATTGCTATGTCTCCGAAAGAGAATCAAGCATGGGTACAGGGGCATAAACGCAGCAGTGATAGGATTGGAGAGGTTCGGTGAGCAAATGAAGACCCTTTGAAGTCATATTGCATGGTACCCATTCCACGGCTTTCAACTACCCAGGTTTAAGGTATTCTTCCTTCAGCTAAAACATGCATGTGGAACCTAGAGTATGATCAACCATGTGATCGGGAGACGTGTTCAAATATGTCTCAGTTTTCGTACCCTGGTACTCGGGTGCAACATTCCAGATGCTTTACTAACACTCTCCCCACTTGGAGAGTCAGCACCTTTAACCTCCTGTTTGACCCAGTTTGCAATTTCTGCGGAAGATGAACAGGAATAGGGAGAACCAATCAGAGACTAGCTGGAGGTGTCTGGACGGGCAAATTTAACTCTCATTTCCCACCAGGAAGAGGAAATAACCAAAGGCTCAGCGTGCCGTGCCGGAAGCAGATTAGGGCCTGAAGCCATCCTGCGGTGTTGCGGCCAGCTCACAAGAAAGCGAGTTGAAGAAAGGAGCTCAGGGACACTGTAATTCACAAACCTGCAGAGTTATAAATGACAGCTATCGTCCAAAAATAGACTGAAGTAAGGCTGCCAAGAGGACTTGAAAGCAGGGCAGAATTGCAGGAAACCGATTTCAGGAGGTAGACTGGAATTGCATTGAAAGCATAGGAAAAGAGGCAGAACGTCCACAAAGATGCACTTGGCCAAAAAGGGCGTATGCGTTTTTTCCTGAATATATTCAGGAAAAAACGCATACGCCCTTTTTGGCCAACCAAGCAAGCTTGCAAAGGAAATCTGCACTACAATGAAGTCTCACTTCCCCCCGGTCAAAAGGGCCATCTGAAAAAAGTGTAAAATCCAGAAAGGCAGGACAGGCCATGGAGAACTGGGAGCCTTGTTATGCTGATGGGCGGGATGTAAATTGCCAACAACCACTCGGGAGAAGTGTATGGTGTTTCCTGAAACATCTAAAAAACAAAGCAACAGAGCCTAGGGCAATTCCACTTATGGTCCTATAGCTTAGGGAAATTAAAATCAAAAAGACACAGCCACCCCAAAGTTTGGGACGCCTCTGTTTACAAGAACCTCGTTTATCGTACAAGTTCAATATCACAGAAAGTGAAAAATGGATAAAGAACTTGTGGTACTTACGTACAATGCAGTATCACTCAGCAATGAAATCTATGTCATCAGGCCCGTAGCAGCATAATGAGTGGATTCAGGTACGATGATTCTAACTGAAATAAGTCACACAGAAAAAGAAACATCATAAGATATCACTAATACACGGAATGTAAACTTGGCTACACAGGAACTGAATTCCAAAACAGAACAGTGTCTCAAATTTAGAAAACCAACTTATAATTGCTTAAGGGGAAAGGTGAGTTGGGGTGCTGCATAAAACCAGAGATTGAAATGAGCACAGGTAAAGTTCCTTAAGCCAAATATGGAATAGACAAGAGCTACTCCTTGCTCAACGAAATGGACTCAACACCCCATATTAAATGCCTAAGAATGTACCTGACTAGTAAGTATCTTAAAACCTATGGATTGCTATGTCTCCAAAAGAGAATCAAGCGTGTGTACAGGGGCATAAACGCAGCAGTGATAGGATTGGAGAGGTTCGGTGAGCAAATGAAGACCCTTTGAAGTCATATTGCATGGTACCCATTACACGGGTCTCAACTCTCCAGGTTTAAGGTATTCTTCCTTCAGCTAAAAAATGCATGTGGAACCCAGAGTATGATCAACCATGTGAACGGGAGACGTGTTCAAATATGTCTCAGTTTTCCTCCCCTGGTACTCGGGTGCAACATTCCAGACGCTTTACTAACACTCTCCCCACTTGGAGAGTCAGCGCCTTTAACCTCCTGTTTGGCCCAGTTTGCAATTTCTGCGGAAGATGAACAGGAATAGCGAGAACCAATGAGAGACTAGCTGGAGGTGTCTGGACGGGCAAATTTAACTCTCATTTCCCACCAGGAAGAGGAAATAACCAAAGGCTCAGCGTGCCGTGCCGGAACCAGATTAGGGCCTGAAGCCATCCTGCGGTGTTGCGGCCAGGTCACAAGAAAGCGAGTTGAAGAAAGGAGCTCAGGGGCACTGTAATTCACAAACCTGCAGAGTTATAAATGACAGCTATCGTCCAAAAATATACTGAAGTAAGGCTGCCAAGAGGACTTGAAAGCGGGGCAGAATTGCAGGAAACCGATTTCAGGAGGTAGACTGGAATTGCATTGAAAGCATAGGAAAAGAGGCAGAACGTCCACAATGATGCACTTGGCCAAAAAGGGCGTATGCGTTTTTTCCTGAATATATTCCAGAAAAAACGCATACGCCCTTTTTGGCCAACCAAGCAAGTTTGCCAAGGAAATCTGCATTACAATGAAGTCTCACTTCCCCCCAGTCAAAAGGGCCATCTGAAAAAAGTGTAAAATCCAGAAAGGCAGGACAGGCCATGGAGAACTGGGAGCCTTGTTATGCTGATGGGCGGGATGTAAATTGCCAACAGACACTCGGGAGAAGTGTATGGTGTTTCCTGAAACATCTAAAAAACAAAGCAACAGAACCTAGGGCACTTCCACTTATGGTCCTATAGCTTAGGGAAATTAAAATCAAAAAGACACAGCCACCCCAAAGTTTGGGACGCCTCTGTTTACAAGAACCTCGTTTACAGTACAAGTTCAACATCGCAGAAAGTGAAAAATGGATAAAGAAGTTGTGGTATTTACTTACAAAGCAATATCACTCAGCAATGAAATCTATGTCATCAGGCCCTTAGCAGCACAGTGAGTGGATTCAGGTATGATGATTCTAACTGAAATAAGTCACACAGAAAAAGAAACATCATAACATATCAGTAATACACGGAATGTAAACTTGGCTACACAGGAACTCAATTACAGAACAGAACAGGGTCTCAAATTTAGAAAACCAACTTATGCTTGCTTAAGGGGAAAGGTGAGTTGGGATGCTGCATAAAATCAGAGATTGAAATGAGCACAGATAAAGTTCCTTAAGCCAAATATGGAATAGACAAGAGGTACTCCTTGCTCAACGAAATGGACTCAACACACCATATTAAACGCCTAAGAATGTACCTGACTAGTAAGTATCTTAAAACCTATGGATTGCTATGTCTCCAAAAGAGAATCAAGCGTGTATACAGGGGCATAAACGCAGCAGTGATAGGATTGGAGAGGTTCGGTGAGCATATGAAGACCCTTTGAAGTCGTATTACATGGTACCCATTCCACGGGTCTCAACTCTGCAGGTGTAAGGTATTCTTCCTTCAGCTAAAACATGCATGTGGAACCTAGAATATGATCAACCATGTGATCAGGAGACGTGTTCAAATATGTCTCAGTTTTCGTACCCTGGTACTCGGGTGCAACATTGTAGACGCTTTACTAACACTCTCCCGACTTGGAGAGTCAGTCCCTTTAACCTCCTGCTTGGCCCAGTTTGCAATTTCTGCGGAAGATGAACAGGAATAGCGAGAACCAATGAGAGACTAGCTGGAGGTGTCTGGACGGACAAATTTAACTCTCATTTCCCACCAGGAAGAGGAATTAACCAAAGGCTCAGCATGCCATGCCGGAACCAGATTAGGGCCTGAAGCCATCCTGCAGTGTTGCGGCAAGGTCACAAGAAAGCGAGTTGAAGAAAGGAGCTCAGGGGCACTGTAATTCACAAACCTGCAGAGTTATAAATGACAGCTATCGTCCAAAAATATACTGAAGTAAGGCTGCCAAGAGGACTTGAATGTGGGGCAGAATTGCAGGAAACCGATTTCAGGAGGTAGAATGGAACTGCATTGAAAGCATAGGAAAAGAGGCAGAACGTCCACAACGATGCACTTGGCCAAAAAGGGCGTATGCGTTTTTTCCTGAATATATTCAGGAAAAAACGCATACGCCCTTTTTGGCCAACCAAGCAAGCTTGCAAAGGAAATCTGCACTACAATGAAGTCTCACTTCCCCCCGGTCTAAAGGGCCAACTGAAAAAAGTGTAAAATCCAGAAAGGCAGGACAGGCCATGGAGAACTGGGAGCCTTGTTATGCTGATGGGCGGGCTGTAAATTGCCAACAGACACTCGGGAGAAGTGTATGGTGTTTCTGAAACATCTAAAAAACAAAGCAACAGAGCCTAGGGCACTTCCACTTATGGTCCTATAGCTTAGGGAAATTAAAATAAAAAAGACACAGCCACCTCAAAGTTTGGAACGGCTCTGTTTACAAGAAACTCGTTTACAGTACAAGTTCAACATCACAGAAAGTGAAAAATGGATAAAGAAGTTGTGGTATTTACTTACAAAGCAATATCACTCAGCAATGAAATCTATGTCATCAGGCCCTTAGCAGCACAATGAGTGGATTCAGGTATGATGATTCTAACTGAAATAAGTCACACAGAAAAAGAAACATCATAAGATGTCAATAATACACGGAATGTAAACTTGGCTACACAGGAACTGAATTACAGAACAGAACAGGGTCTCAAATTTAGAAAAACAACTTATGCTTGCTTAAGGGGAAAGGTGAGTTGCGGTGCTGCATAAAACCAGAGATTGAAATGAGCACAGATAAAGTTCCTTAAGCCAAACACGGAATAGACAAGAGCTACTCCTTGCTCAACGAAATGGACTCAACACCGCATATTAAATGCCTAAGAATGTACCTGACTAGTAAGTATCTTAAAACCGATGAATTGCTATGTCTCCGAAGAGAATCAAGCATGTGTACAGGGGCATAAACGCAGCAGTGATAGGATTGGAGAGGTTCGGTGAGCAAATGAAGACCCTTTGAAGTCATATTGCATGGTACCCATTCCACGGGTTTCAAGTACCCAGGTTTAAGGTATTCTTCCTTCAGCTAAAACATGCATGTGGAACCTAGAGTATGATCAACCACGTGATAAGGAGACGTGTTCAAATATGTCTCAGTTTTCGTACCCTGGTACTCGGGTGCAACATTCCAGACGCTTTACTAACACTCTCCCCACTTGGAGAGTCAGACCCTTTAACCTCCTGTTTGGCCCAGTTTGCAATTTCTGCGGAAGATGAACAGGAATAGCGAGAACCAATGAGAGACTAGCTGGAGGTGTCTGGACGGGCAAATTTAACTCTCATTTCCCACCAGGAAGAGGAAATAATCAAAGGCTCAGCGTGCTGTGCCGGAACCAGATTAGGGCCTGAAGCCATCCTGCGGTGTTGCGGCCAGGTCACAAGAAAGCGAGTTGAAGAAAGGAGCTCAGGGGCACTGTAATTCACAAACCTGCAGAGTTATAAATGACAGCTATCGTCCAAAAATATACTGAAATAAGGCTGCCAAGAGGACTTGAAAGTGGGGCAGAATTGCAGGAAACCGATTTCAGGAGGTAGACTGGAATTGCATTGAAAGCATAGGAAAAGAGGCAGAACGTCCACAATGATGCACTTGGCCAAAAAGCGCGTATGCGTTTTTTCCTGAATATATTCAGGAAAAAACGCATACGCCCTTTTTGGCCAACCAAGCAAGCTTGCAAAGGAAATCTGCACTACAATGAAGTCTCACTTCCCCCCGGTCAAAAGGGCCATCTGAAAAAAGTGTAAAATCCAGAAAGGCAGGACAGGCCATGGAGAACTGGGAGCCTTGTTATGCTGATGGGCGGGATGTAAACTGCCAACAACCACTCCGGAGAAGTGTATGGTGTTTCCTGAAACATCTAAAAAACAAAGCAACAGAACCTAGGGCACTTCCACTTATGGTCCTATAGCTTAGGGAAATTAAAATAAAAAAGACACAGCCACCCCCAAAGTTTGGAACGGCTCTGTTTACAAGAACCTCGTTTACAGTACAAGTTCAACATCGCAGAAAGTGAAAAATGGATAAAGAAGTTGTGGTATTTACTTACAAAGCAATATCACTCAGCAATGAAATCTGTGTCATCAGGCCCTTAGCAGCACAATGAGTGGATTCAGGTATGATGATTCTAACTGAAATAAGTCACACAGAAAAAGAAACATCATAAGATATCAGTAATACACGGAATGTAAACTTGGCTACACAGGAACAGAATTACAGAACGGAACAGGGTCTCAAATTTAGAAAACCAACTTATTCTTGCTTAAGGGTAAAGGTGAGTTGGGGTGCTGCATAAAACCAGAGATTGAAATGAGCACAGATAAAGTTCCTTAAGCCAAATATGGAATAGACAAGAGCTACTCCTTGCTCAACGAAATGGACTCAACACCCCATATTAAACGTCTAAGAATGTACCTGAGTAGTAAGTATCTTAAAACCTATGGATTGCTATGTCTCCAAAAGAGAATCAAGCGTGTGTACAGGGGCATAAACGCAGCAGTGATAGGATTGGAGAGGTTTGGTGAACAATTGAAGATCCTTTGAAGTCATATTGCATGGTACCCATTACACGGGTCTCAACTCTCCAGGTTTAAGGTATTCTTCCTTCAGCTAAAACATGCATGTGGAATCCAGAGTATGATCAACCGTGTGAATGGGAGACGTGTTCAAATATGTCTCAGTTTTTCTCCCCTAGTACTCAGGTGCAACATTCCAGACGCTTTACTAACACTCTCCCCACTTGGAGAGTCAGCGCCTTTAACCTCCTGTTTGGCCCAGTTTGCAATTTCTGCGGAAGATGAACAGGAATAGCGAGAACCAATGAGAGACTAGCTGGAGGTGTCTGGACGGGCAAATTTAACTCTCATTTCCCACCAGGATGAGGAAAAACCAAAGGCTCAGCATGCCGTGCCGGAAGCAGATTAGGGCCTGAAGCCATCCTGCGGTGTTGCGGCCTGCTCAAAAGAAAGCGAGTTGAACAAAGGAGCTCAGGGGCACTGTAATTCACAAACCTGCAGAGTTATAAATGACAGCTATCGTCCAAAAATAGACTGAAGTAAGGCTGCCAAGAGGACTTGAAAGCGGGGCAGAATTGCAGGAAACCGATTTCAGGAGGTAGACTGGAATTGCATTGAAAGCATAGGAAAAGAGGCAGAACGTCCACAATGATGCACTTGGCCAAAAAGGGCGTATGCGTTTTTTCCTGAATATATTCAGGAAAAAACGCATACGCCCTTTTTGGCCAACCAAGCAAGCTTGCAAAGGAAATCTGCACTACAATGAAGTCTCACTTCCCCCCGGTCAAAAGGGCCATCTGAAAAAAGTGTAAAATCCAGAAAGGCAGGACAGGCCATGGAGAACTGGGAGCCTTGTTATGCTGATGGACGGGATGTATATTGCCAACAGAAACTCGGGAGAAGTGTATGGTGTTTCCTGAAACATCTAAAAAACAAAGCAACAGAGCCTAGGGCACTTCCACTTATGGTCCTATAGCTTAGGGAAATTAAAATCAAAAAGACACAGCCACCCGAAAGTTTGGAACGGCTCTGTTTAAAAGAACCGCGTTTACCATACAAGTTCAACATCGCAGAAAGTGAAAAATGGATAAAGAAGTTGTGGTATTTACTTACAAAGCAATATCACTCAGCAATGAAATCTATGTCATCAGGCCCTTAGCAGCACAATGAGTGGATTCAGGTATGATGATTCTAACTGAAATAAGTCACACAGAAAAAGAAACATCATAAGATATCAGTAATACACGGAATGGAAACTTGGCTACACAGGAACTGAATTACAGAACAGAACAGGGTCTCAAATTTAGAAAACCAACTTATGCTTGCTTAAGGGGAAAGCTGAGTTGGGGTGCTGCATAAAACCAGAGATTGAAATGAGCACAGATAAAGTTCCTTAAGCCAAATATGGAATAGACAAGAGCTACTCCTTGCTCAACGAAATGGACTCAACACCGCATATTAAACGCCTAAGAATGTACCTGACTAGTAAGTATCTTAAAACCTATGGATTGCTATGTCTCCGAAAGAGAATCAAGCATGTGTACAGGGGCATAAATGCAGCAGTGATAGGATTGGAGAGGTTCGGTGCGCAAATGAAGACCCTTTGAAGTCATATTGCATGGTACCCATTCCAAGGGTTTCAACTACCCAGGTTTAAGGTATTCTTCCTTCAGCTAAAACATGCATGTGGAACCTAGAGTATGATCAACCATGTGATCGGGAGACGTGTTCAAATATGTCTCAGGTTTCGTACCCTGCTACTCGGGTGCAACATTCCAGACGCTTTACTAACACTCTCCCGACTTGGAGAGTCAGTCCCTTTAACCTCCTGTTTGGCCCAGTTTGCAATTTCTGCGGAAGATGAACAGGAATAGCGAGAACCAATGAGAGACTAGCTGGAGGTGTCTGGACGGGCAAATTTAACTCTCATTTCCCACCAGGAAGGGGAATTAACCAAAGGCTCAGCGTGCCGTGCCGGAACCAGATTAGGGCCTGAAGCCATCCTGCGGTGTTGCGGTCAGCTCACAAGAAAGCGAGTTGAAGAAAGGAGCTCAGGGGCACTGTAATTCACAAACCTGCAGAGTTATAAATGACAGCTATCGTCCAAAAATATACTGAAGTAAGGCTGCCAAGAGGACTTGAAAGCGGGGCAGAATTGCAGGAAACCGATTTCAGGAGGTAGACTGGAATTGCATTGAAAGCATAGGAAAAGAGGCAGAACGTCCACAATGATGCACTTGGCCAAAAAGGGCGTATGCATTTTTTCCTGAATATATTCAGGAGAAAACGCATACGACCTTTTTGGCCCACCAAGCAAACTTGGAAAGGAAATCTGCACTACAATGAAGTCTCACTTCCCCCCGGTCAAAAGGGCCATCTGAAAAAAGTGTAAAATCCAGAAAGGCAGGACAGGCCATGGAGAACTGGGAGCCTTGTTATGCTGATGGGCGGGATGTAAATTGCCAACAGACACTCGGGAGAAGTGTATGGTGTTTCCTGAAACATCTAAAAAACAAAGCAACAGAGCCTAGGGCACTTCCACTTATGGTCCTATAGCTTAGGGAAATTAAAATAAAAAAGACACAGCCACCCCAAAGTTTGGAACGGCTCTGTTTATAAGAACCTCGTTTACAGTACAAGTTCAACATCGCAGAAAGTGAAAAATGGATAAAGAAGTTGTGGTATTTACTTACAAAGCAATATCACTCAGCAATGAAATCTATGTCATCAGGCCCTTAGTAGCACAATGAGTGGATTCAGGTACGATGATTCCAACTGAAATAAATCACACAGAAAAAGAAACATCATAAGATATCAGTAATACACAGAATGTAAACTTGGCTACACAGGAACTGAATTCCAAAACAGAACAGGGTCTCAAATTTAGAAAACCAACTTATGCTTGCTTAAGGGGAAAGGTGAGTTGGGGTGCTGCATAAAACCAGATATTGAAATGAGCACAGATAAAGTTCCTTAAGCCAAATATGGAATAGACAAGAGCTACACCTTGCTCAATGAAATGGACTCAACACCCCATATTAAACGCCTAAGAATGTACCTGACTAGTAAGTATCTTAAAACCCATGGATTGCTATGTCTCCAAAAGAGAATCAAGCGTGTGTACAGGGGCATAATTGCAGCAGTGATAGGATTGGAGAGGTTCGGTGAGCAAATGTGGACCCTTTGAAGTCACATTGCATGGTACCCGTTCCACGGGTCTCAACTCTCCAGTTTTAATGTATTCTTCCTTCAGCTAAAACATGCATGTGGAACCCTGTTATGATCAACCGTGTGAACGGGAGACGTGTTCAAATATGTCTCAGTTTTCGTACCCTGGTACTCGGGTGCAACATTCCAGACGCTTTACTAACACTCTCCCGACTTGGAGAGTCAGTCCCTTTAACCTCCCATTTGGCCCAGTTTGCAATTTCTGCGGAAGATGAACAGGAATAGCGAGATCCAATGAGAGACTAGCTGGAGGTGTCTGGACGGGCAAATTTAACTCTCATTTCCCACCAGCAAGAGGAATTAACCAAAGGCTCAGCGTGCCGTGCCAGAACCAGATTAGGGCCTGAAGCCATCCTGCGGTGTTGCGGCCAGGTCACAAGAAAGCGAGTTGAAGAAAGCAGCTCAGGGGCACTGTAATTCACAAACCTGCAGAGTTATAAATGACAGCTATCGTCCAAAAATATACTGAAGTAAGGCTGCCAAGAGGACTTGAAAGCGGGGTAGAATTGCAGGAAACCGATTTCAGGAGGTAGACTGGAATTGCATTGAAAGCATAGGAAAAGAGGCAGAACGTCCACAATGATGAACTTGGTCAAAAAGGGCGTATGCGTTTTTTCCTGAATATATTCAGGAAAAAACGCATACGCACTTTTTGGCCAACCAAGCAAGCTTGCAAAGGAAATCTGCACTACAATGAAGTCTCACTTCCCCCGGGTCAAAAGGGCCATCTGAAAAAAGTGTAAAATCCAGAAAGGCAGGACAGGCCATGGAGAACTGGGAGCCTTGTTATGCTGAAGGGCGGGATGTAAATTGCCAACAACCACTCGGGAGAAGTGTATGGTGTTTCCTGAAACATCTAAAAAACAAAGCAACAGAGCCTAGGGCACTTCCACTTATGGTCCTATAGCTTAGGGAAATTAAAATCAAAAAGACACAGCCACCCTAATGTTTGGGACGCCTCTGTTTACAAGAACCTCGTTTACAGTACAAGTTCAACATTGCAGAAAGTGAAAAATGGATAAAGAAGTTGTGGTATTTACTTACAAATCAATATCACTCAGCAATGAAATCTATGTCATCAGGCCCTTAGCAGCACAATAAGTGGATTCAGGTACGATGATCTAACTGAAATAAGTCACACAGAAAAAGAAACATCATAAGATATCAGTAATACACGGAATGTAAACTTGGCTACACAGGAACTGAATTACAGAACAGAACAGTGTCTCAAATTTAGAAAACAAACTTATTCTTGCTTAAGGGTAAAGGTGAGTTGGGGTGCTGCATAAAACCAGAGATTGAAATGAGCACAGATAAAGTTCCTTAAGTCAAATATGGAATAGACAAGAGCTACTACTTGCTCAACGAAATGGACTCAACACCGCATATTAAACGCCTAAGAATGTACCTGACTAGTAAGTATCGTAAAACCAATGGATTGCTATGTCTCCAAAAGAGAATCAAGCATGTGTACAGGGGCATAAACGCAGCAGTGATAGGATTGGAGAGGTTCGGTGAGCAAATGAAGACCCTTTGAAGTCATACTGCATGGTACCCATTACACGGGTCTCAACTCTCCAGGTTTAAGGTATTCTTCCTTCAGCTAAAACATGCATGTGGAACCCAAGTATGATCAACCATGTGAACGGGAGACGTGTTCAAATATGTCTCAGTTTTCCTGCCCTGGTACTCGGGTGCAACATTCCAGATGCTTTACTCACACTCTCCCCACTTGGAGAGTCAGTCCCTTTAACCTCCTGTTTGGCCCAGTTTGCAATTTCTGCGGAACATGAACAGGAATAGGGAGAACCAATGAGAGACTAGCTGGAGGTGTCTGGATGGGCAAATTTAATTCTCATTTCCCACCAGAAAGAGGAAATAACCAAAGGCTCAGTGTGCCGTGCCGAAACCAGACTAGGGCCTGAAGCCATCCTGCGGTGTTGCGGCCAGCTCAAAAGAAAGCGAGTTGAAGAAAGGAGCTCAGGGGCACTGTAATTCACAAACCTGCAGAGTTATAAATGACAGCAATCGTCCAAAAATAGACTGAAGTAAGGCTGCCAAGAGGACTTGAAAGCGGGGCAGAATTGCAGGAAACCGATTTCAGGAGGTAGACTGGAATTGCATTGAAAGCATAGGAAAAGAGGCAGAACGTCCACAATGATGCACTTGGCCAAAAAGGGCGTATGCGTTTTTTCCTGAATATATTCAGGAAAAAACGCATACGCCCTTTTTGGCCAACCAAGCAAGCTTGCAAAGGAAATCTGCACTACAATGAAGTCTCACTTCCCCACGGTCAAAAGGGCCATCTGAAAAAAGTGTAAAATCCAGAAAGGCAGGACAGGCCATGGAGAACTGGGAGCCTTGTTATGCTGAAGGGCGGGATGTAAACTGCCAACAACCACTCGGGAGAAGTGTATGGTGTTTCCTGAAACATCTAAAAAACAAAGCAACAGAGCCTAGGGCACTTCCACTTATGGTCCTATAGCTTAGGGAAATTAAAATCAAAAAGACACAGCCACCCCAAAGTTTGGAACGGCTCTGTTTACAAGAACCTCGTTTACAGTACAAGTTCAACATCGCAGAAAGTGAAAAATGGATAAAGAAGTTGTGGTATTTACTTACAAAGCAATATCACTCAGCAATGAAATCTGTGTCATCAGGCCCTTAGCAGCACAATGAGTGGATTCAGGTATGAAGATTCTAACTGAAATAAGTCACACAGAAAAAGAAACATCATAAGATATCAGTAATACACGGAATGGAAACTTGGCTACACAGGAACTGAATTACAGAACAGAACAGGGTCTCAAATTTAGAAAACCAACTTATGCTTGCTTAAGGGTAAAGGTGAGTTGGGGTGCTGCATAAAACCAGAGATTGAAATGAGCACAGATAAAGTTCCTTAAGCAAAATATGGAATAGACAAGAGCTACTCCTTGCTCAACGATATGGACTCAACGCCGCACATTAAACTCCTAAGAATGTACCTGACTAGAAAGTATCTTAAAACCTATGGATTGCTATGTCTCCGAAAGAGAATCAAGCATGTGTACAGGGGCATAAACGCAGCAGTGATAGGATTGGAGAGGTTCGTGAGCAAATGAAGACCCTTTGAAGTCATATTGCATGGTACCCATTCCACGGGTTTCAAATACCCAGGTTTAAGGTTTTCTTCCTTCAGCTAAAACATGCATGTGGAACCTACAGTATGATCAACCATGTGTTCGGGAGACGTGTTCAAATATGTCTCAGTTTTCGTACCCTGGTACTCGGGTGCAACATTCCAGACGCTTTAGTAACACTCTCCCGACTTGGAGAGTCAGTCCCTTTAACCTCCTGTTTGGCCCAGTTTGCAATTTCTGCGGAAGATGAACAGGAATAGTGAGAACCAATGAGAGACTAGCTGGAGGTGTCTGGACGGGCAAATTTAACTCTCATTTCCCACCAGGAAGAGGAATTAACCAAAGGCTCAGCGTGCCGTGCCGGAACCAGATTAGGGCCTGAAGCCATCCTGCGGTGTTGCGGCCAGGTCACAAGAAAGCGAGTTGAAGAAAGGAGCTCAGGGGCACTGTAATTCACAAACCTGCACAGTTATAAATGACAGCTATCGTCCAAAAATAGACTGAAGTAAGGCTGCCAAGAGGACTTGAAAGCGGGGCAGAATTGCAGGAAACCGATTTCAGGAGGTAGACTGGAATTGCATTGAAAGCATAGGAAAAGAGGCAGAACGTCCACAATGATGCACTTGGCCAAAAAGGGCGTATGCATTTTTTCTTGAATATATTCACGAAAAAACGCATACGCCCTTTTTGGCCAACCAAGCAAGCTTGCAAAGGAAATCTGCACTACAATGAAGTCTCACTTCCCCCCGGTCAAAAGGGCCATCTGAAAAAAGTGTAAAATCCAGAAAGGCAGGACAGGCCATGGAGAACTGGGAGCCTTGTTATGCTGAAGGGCGGGATGTAAATTGCCAACAACCACTCGGGAGAAGTGTATGGTGTTTCCTGAAACATCTAAAAAACAAAGCAACAGAGCCTAGGGTACTTCCACTTATGGTCCTATAGCTTAGGGAATTTAAAATCAAAAAGACACAGCCACCCCAAAGTTTGGAACGGCTCTGTTTACAAGAACCTCGTTTACAGTACAAGTTCAACATCGCAGAAAGTGAAAAATGGATAAAAAAGTTGTGGTATTTACTTACAAAGCAATATTACTCAGCAATGAAATCTGTGTCATCAGGCCCTTAGCAGCACAATGAGTGGATTCAGGTATGATGATTCTAACTGAAATAAGTCACACAGAAAAA
Organism: Stenella coeruleoalba; assembly: GCF_951394435.1. NCBI lineage: Eukaryota > Metazoa > Chordata > Mammalia > Artiodactyla > Delphinidae > Stenella > Stenella coeruleoalba. Next base: position 262,965 of record NW_027646445.1, on the reverse strand, counting down.
GAAACATCATAAGATATCAGTAATACACGGAATGAAACTTGGCTACACAGGAACTGAATTACAGAACAGAACAGGGTCTCAAATTTAGAAAACCAACTTATGCTTGCTTAAGGGTAAAGGTGAGTTGGGGTGCTGCATAAAACCAGAGATTGAAATGAGCACAGATAAAGTTCCTTAAGCCAAATATGGAATAGACAAGAGCTACTCCTTGCTCAACGAAATGGACTCAACACCGCATATTAAACGCCTAAGAATGTACCTGACTAGTAAGTATCTTAAAACCTATGGATTGCTATGTCTCCGAAAGAGAATCAAGCATGTGTACAGGGGCATAAACGCAGCAGTGATAGGATTGGAGAGGTTCGGTGAGCAAATGAAGACCCTTTGAAGTCATATTGCATGGTACCCATTCCACGGGTTTCAACTACCCAGGTTTAAGGTATTCTTCCTTCAGCTAAAACATGCATGTGGAACCTAGAGTATGATCAACCATGTGATCAGGAGACGTGTTCAAATATGTCTCAGTTTTCGTACCCTGGTACTCGGGTGCAACATTCCAGATGCTTTACTAACACTCTCCCGACTTGGAGAGTCAGTCCCTTTAACCTCCTGTTTGGCCCAGTTTGCAATTTCTGCGGAAGATGAACAGGAATAGCGAGAACCAATGAGAGACTAGCTGGAGGTGTCTGGACGGGCAAATTTAACTCTCATTTCCCACCAGGAAGAGGAATTAACCAAATGCTCAGCATGCCGTGCCGGAACCAGATTAGGGCCTGAAGCCATCCTGAGGTGTTTCGGCCAGCTCACAAGAAAGCGAGTTGAAGAAAGGAGCTCAGGGACACTGTAATTCACAAACCTGCAGAGTTATAAATGACAGCTATCGTCCAAAAATATACTGAAGTAAGGCTGCCAAGAGGACTTGAAAGCGGGGCAGAATTGCAGGAAACCGATTTCAGGAGGTAGACTGGAATTGCATTGAAAGCATAGGAAAAGAGGCAGAACGTCCACAATGATGCACTTGGCCTAAAAGGGCGTATGCGTTTTTTCCTGAATATATTCAGGAAAAAAAGCATACGCCCTTTTTGGCCAAGCAAGCAAACTTGCAAAGGAAATCTGCACTACAATGAAGTCTCACTTCTCCCCGGTCAAAAGGGCCATCTGAAAAAAGTGTAAAATCCAGAAAGGCAGGACAGGCCATGGAGAACTGGGAGCCTTGTTATGCTGATGAGCGGGATGTAAACTGCCAACAGACACTCAGGAGAAGTGTATGGTGTTTCCTGAAACATCTAAAAAACAAAGCAACAGAGCCTAGGGCACTTCCACTTATGGTCCTATAGCTTAGGGAAATTAAAATCAAAAAGACACAGCCACCCCAAAGTTTGGGACGCCTCCGTTTACAAGAACCTCGTTTACCGTACAAGTTCAATATCACAGAAAGTGAAAAATGGATAAAGAACTTGTGGTACTTACGTACAATGCAGTATCACTCAGCAATGAAATCTATGTCATCAGGCCCGTAGCAGCATAATGAGTGGATTCAGATACGATGATTCTAACTGAAATAAGTCACACAGAAAAAGAAACATCATAAGATATCACTAATACACGGAATGTAAACTTGGCTACACAGGAACTGCATTCCAAAACAGAACAGGGTCTCAAATTTAGAAAACCAACTTATGCTTGCTTAAGGGGAAAGGTGAGTTGGGGTGCTGCATAAAACCAGAGATTGAAATGAGCACAGACAAAGTTCCTTAAGCCAAATATGGAATAGACAAGAGCTACTCCTTGCTCAACGAAATGGACTCAAAACCCCATATTAAACGCCTAAGAATGTACCTGACTAGTAAGTATCTTAAAACCTATGGATTGGTATGTCTCCAAAATTGAATCAAACGTGTGTACAGGGGCATAAACGCAGCAGTGATAGGATTGGAGAGGTTCGGTGAGCAAATGAAGACCCTTTGAAGTCATATTGCATGGTACCCATTCCACGGGTCTCAACTCTCCAGGTTTAAGGTATTCTTCCTTCAGCTAAAACATGCATGTGGAACCCAGAGTATGATCAACCATGTGATCGGGAGACGTGTTCAAATATGTCTCAGTTCTCCTCCCCTGGTACTCGGGTGCAACATTCCAGACGCTTTACTAACACTCTCCCCATTTGGAGAGTCAGTGCCTTTAACATCCTGGTTGGCCCAGTTTGCAATTTCTGCGGAAGATGAACAGGAATAGTGAGAACCAATGAGAGGCTAGCTGGAGGTGTCTGGACGGGCAAATTTAACTCTCATTTCCCACCAGGAAGAGGAAATAACCAAAGGCTCAGCGTGCCGTGCCGGAACCAGATTAGGGCCTGAAGCCATCGTGCGGTGTTGCGGCCAGCTCACAAGAAAGCGAGTTGAAGAAAGGAGCTCAGGGGCACTGTAATTCACAAACCTGCAGAGTTATAAATGACAGCTATCGTCCAAAAATAGACTGAAGTAAGGCTGCCAAGAGGACTTGAAAGCGGGGCAGAATTGCAAGAAACCGATTTCAGGAGGTAGACTGGAATTGCATTGAAAGCATAGGAAAAGAGGCAGAACGTCCACAATGATGCACTTGGCCAAAAAGGGTGTATGCGTTTTTTCCTGAATATATTCAGGAAAAAACGCATACGCCCTTTTTGGCCAACCAAGCAAGCTTGCAAAGGAAATCTGCACTACAATGAAGTCTCACTTCCCCCCGGTCAAAAGGGCCATCTGAAAAAAGTGTAAAATCCAGAAAGGCAGGACAGGCCATGGAGAACTGGGAGCCTTGTTATGCTGATGGGCGGGATGTAAACTGCCAACAACCACTCCGGAGAAGTGTATGGTGTTTCCTGAAACATCTAAAAAACAAAGCAACAGAACCTAGGGCACTTCCACTTATGGTCCTATAGCTTAGGGAAATTAAAATAAAAAAGATACAGCCACCCCAAAGTTTGGAACGGCTGTGTTTACAAGAACCTCGTTTACAGTACAAGTTCAACATCGCAGAAAGTGAAAAATGGATAAAGAAGTTGTGGTATTTACTTACAAAGCAATATCACTCAGCAATGAAATCTGTGTCATCAGGCCCTTAGCAGCACAATGAGTGGATTCAGGTATGATGATTCTAACTGAAATAAGTCACACAGAAAAAGAAACATCATAAGATATCAGTAATACACGGAATGTAAACTTGGCTACACAGGAACAGAATTACAGAACGGAACAGGGTCTCAAATTTAGAAAACCAACTTATGCTTGCTTAAGGGTAAAGGTGAGTTGGGGTGCTGCATAAAACCAGAGATTGAAATGAGCACAGATAAAGTTCCTTAAGCCAAATATGGAATAGACAAGAGCTACTCCTTGCTCAATGAAATGGACTCAACACCGCATATTAAACGCCTAAGAATGTACCTGACTAGTAAGTATCTTAAAACCTATAGATTGCTATGTCTCCAAAAGAGAATCAAGCATGTGTACAGAGGCATAAACGCAGCAGTGATAGGATTGGAGAGGTTCGGTGAGCAAATGAAGACCCTTTGAAGTCATATTGCATGGTACCCATTCCACGGGTCTCAACTCTCCAGGTTTAAGGTATTCTTCCTTCAGCTAAAACATGCATGTGGAACCCAGAGTATGATCAACCATGTGATCGGGAGACGTGTTCAAATATGTCTCAGTTTTCCTCCCCTGGTACTCGGGTGCAACATTCCAGACGCTTTACTAACACTCTCCCCACTTGGAGAGTCAGCGCCTTTAACCTCCTGTTTGGCCCAGTTTGCAATTTCTGCGGAAGATGAACAGGAATAGCGAGAACCAATGAGAGGCTAGCTGGAGGTGTCTGGACGGGCAAATTTAACTCTCATTTCCCACCAGGAAGAGGAAATAACCAAAGGCTCAGCGTGCCGTGCCGGAACCAGATTAGGGCCTGAAGCCATCCTGCGGTGTTGCGGCCAGCTCACAAGAAAGCGAGTTGAAGAAAGGAGCTCAGGGGCACTGTAATTCACAAACCTGCAGAGTTATAAATGACAGCTATCGTCCAAAAATAGACTGAAGTAAGGCTGCCAAGAGGACTTGAAAGCGGGGCAGAATTGCAGGAAACCGATTTCAGGAGGTAGACTGGAATTGCATTGAAAGCATAGGAAAAGAGGCAGAACGTCCACAATGATGCACTTGGCCAAAAAGGGCGTATGCGTTTTTTCCTGAATATATTCAGGAAAAAACGCATACGCCCTTTTTGGCCAACCAAGCAAGCTTGCAAAGGAAATCTGCACTACAATGAAGTCTCACTTCCCCCCGGTCAAAAGGGCCATCTGAAAAAAGTGTAAAATCCAGAAAGGCAGGACAGGCCATGGAAAACTGGGAGCCTTGTTATGCTGATGGGCGGGATGTAAACTGCCAACAACCACTCCGGAGAAGTGTATGGTGTTTCCTGAAACATCTAAAAAACAAAGCAACAGAACCTAGAGCACTTCCACTTATGGTCCTATAGCTTAGAGAAATTAAAATAAAAAAGACACAGCCACCCCAAAGTTTGGAACGGCTCTGTTTACAAGAACCTCGTTTACAGTACAAGTTCAACATCACAGAAAGTGAAAAATGGATAAAGAAGTTGTGGTATTTACTTACAAAGCAATATCACTCAGCAATGAAATCTGTGTCATCAGGCCCTTAGCAGCACAATGAGTGGATTCAGGTATGATGATTCTAACTGAAATAAGTCACACAGAAAAAGAAACATCATAAGATATCAGTAATACACGGAATGTAAACTTGGCTACACAGGAACAGAATTGCAGAACGGAACAGGGTCTCAAATTTAGAAAACCAACTTATTCTTGATTAAGGGTAAAGGTGAGTTGGGGTGCTGCATAAAACCAGAGATTGAAATGAGCACAGATAAAGTTCCTTAAGTCAAATATGGAATAGACAAGAGCTACTCCTTGCTCAACGAAATGGACTCAACACCGCATATTAAACGCCTAAGAATGTACCTGACTAGTAAGTATCTTAAAACCTATGGATTGCTATGTCTCCGAAAGAGAATCAAGCATGTGTACAGGGGCATAAACGCAGCAGTGATAGGATTGGAGATGTTCGGTGAGCAAATGAAGACCCTTTGAAGTCATATTGCATGGTACCCATTACACGGGTCTTAACTCTCCAGGTTTAAGGTATTCTTCCTTCAGCTAAAACATGCATGTGGAACCCAAGTATGATCAACCATGTGAACGGGAGACGTGTTCAAATATGTCTCAGTTTTCCTCCCCTGGTACTCGGGTGCAACATTACAGACGCTTTACTAACACTCTCCCCACTTGGAGAGTCAGCGCCTTTAACCTCCTGTTTGGCCCAGTTTGCAATTTCTGCGGAAGATGAACAGGAATAGCGAGAACCAATGAGAGACTAGCTGGAGGTGTCTGGACGGGCAAATTTAACTCTCATTTCCCACCAGGAAGAGGAAATAATCAAAGGCTCAGCGTGCCGTGCCGGAACCAGATTAGGGCCTGAAGCCATCCTGCGGTGTTGCGGCCAGGTCACAAGAAAGCGAGTTGAAGAAAGGAGCTCAGGGGCACTGTAATTCACAAACCTGCAGAGTTATAAATGACAGCTATCGTCCAAAAATATACTGAAATAAGGCTGCCAAGAGGACTTGAAAGTGGGGCAGAATTGCAGGAAACCGATTTCAGGAGGTAGACTGGAATTGCATTGAAAGCATAGGAAAAGAGGCAGAACGTCCACAATGATGCACTTGGCCAAAAAGGGCGTATGCGTTTTTTCCTGAATATATTCAGGAAAAAACGCATACGCCCTTTTTGGCCAACCAAGCAAGCTTGCAAAGGAAATCTGCACTACAATGAAGTCTCACTTCCCCCCGGTCAAAAGGGCCATCTGAAAAAAGTGTAAAATCCAGAAAGGCAGGACAGGCCATGGAGAACTGGGAGCCTTGTTATGCTGATGGGCGGGATGTAAATTGCCAACAACCACTCGGGAGAAGTGTATGGTGTTTCCTGAAACATCTAAAAAACAAAGCAACAGAACCTAGGGCACTTCCACTTATGGTCCTATAGCTTAGGGAAATTAAAATAAAAAAGACACAGCCACCCCAAAGTTTGGAATGGCTCTGTTTACAAGAACCTCGTTTACAGTACAAGTTCAACATCGCAGAAAGTGAAAAATGGATAAAGAAGTTGTGGTATTTACTTACAAAGCAATATCACTCAGCAATGAAATCTGTGTCATCAGGCCCTTAGCAGCACAATGAGTGGATTCAGGTATGATGATTCTAACTGAAATAAGTCACACAGAAAAAGAAACATCATAAGATATCAGTAATACACGGAATGTAAACTTGGCTACACAGGAACAGAATTACAGAACGGAACAGGGTCTCAAATTTAGAAAACCAACTTATTCTTGCTTAAGGGTAAAGGTGAGTTGGGGTGCTGCATAAAACCAGAGATTGAAATGAGCACAGATAAAGTTCCTTAAGTCAAATATGGAATAGACAAGAGCTACTCCTTGCTCAACGAAATGGACTCAACACCGCATATTAAACGCCTAAGAATGTACCTGACTAGTAAGTATCTTAAAACCTATGGATTGCTATGTCTCTGAAAGAGAATCAAGCATGTGTACAGGGGCATAAACGCAGCAGTGATAGGATTGGACAGGTTCGGTGAGCAAATGAAGACCCTTTGAAGTTATATTGCATGGTACCCATTACACGGGTCTTAACTCTCCAGGTTTAAGGTATTCTTCCTTCAGCTAAAACATGCATGTGGAACCCAAGTATGATCAACCATGTGAACGGGAGACGTGTTCAAATATGTCTCAGTTTTCCTCCCCTGGTACTCGGGTGCAACATTCCAGACGCTTTACTAACACTCTCCCCACTTGGAGAGTCAGCGCCTTTAACCTCCTGTTTGGCCCAGTTTGCAATTTCTGCGGAAGATGAACAGGAATAGCGAGAACCAATGAGAGACTAGCTGGAGGTGTCTGGACGGGCAAATTTAACTCTCATTTCCCACCAGGAAGAGGAAATAATCAAAGGCTCAGCGTGCCGTGCCGGAACCAGATTAGGGCCTGAAGCCATCCTGCGGTGTTGCAGCCAGGTCACAAGAAAGCGAGTTGAAGAAAGGAGCTCAGGGGCACTGTAATTCACAAACCTGCAGAGTTATAAATGACAGCTATCGTCCAAAAATATACTGAAATAAGGCTGCCAAGAGGACTTGAAAGTGGGGCAGAATTGCAGGAAACCGATTTCAGGAGGTAGACTGGAATTGCATTGAAAGCATAGGAAAAGAGGCAGAACGTCCACAATGATGCACTTGGCCAAAAAGGGCGTATGCGTTTTTTCCTGAATATATTCAGGAAAAAACGCATACGCCCTTTTTGGCCAACCAAGCAAGCTTGCAAAGGAAATCTGCACTACAATGAAGTCTCACTTCCCCCCGGTCAAAAGGGCCATCTGAAAAAAGTGTAAAATCCAGAAAGGCAGGACAGGCCATGGAGAACTGGGAGCCTTGTTATGCTGATGGGCGGGATGTAAATTGCCAACAACCACTCGGGAGAAGTGTATGGTGTTTCCTGAAACATCTAAAAAACAAAGCAACAGAACCTAGGGCACTTCCACTTATGGTCCTATAGTTTAGGGAAATTAAAATCAAAAAGACACAGCCACCCCAAAGTTTGGATCGGCTCTGTTTACAAGAACCTCGTTTACAGTACAAGTTCAACATCGCAGAAAGTGAAAAATGGATAAAGAAGTTGTGGTATTTACTTACAAAGCAATATCACTCAGCAATGAAATCTGTGTCATCAGGCCCTTAGCAGCACAATGAGTGGATTCAGGTATGATGATTCTAACTGAAATAAGTCACACAGAAAAAGAAACATCATAAGATATCAGTAATACACGGAATGTAAACTTGGCTACACAGGAACTGAATTACAGAACAGAACAGGGTCTCAAATTTAGAAAACCAACTTATGCTTGCTTAAGGGTAAAGGTGAGTTGGGGTGCTGCATAAAACCAGAGATTGAAATGAGCACAGATAAAGTTCCTTAAGTCAAATATGGAATAGACAAGAGCTACTCCTTGCTCAACGAAATGGACTCAACACCGCATATTAAACGCCTAAGAATGTACCTGACTAGTAAGTATCTTAAAACCTATGGATTGCTATGTCTCCGAAAGAGAATCAAGCATGTGTACAGGGGCATAAACGCAGCAGTGATAGGATTGGACAGGTTCGGTGAGCAAATGAAGACCCTTTGAAGTCATATTGCATGGTACCCATTACACGGGTCTTAACTCTCCAGGTTTAAGGTATTCTTCCTTCAGCTAAAACATGCATGTGGAACCCAAGTATGATCAACCATGTGAATGGGAGACGTGTTCAAATATGTCTCAGTTTTCCTCCCCTGGTACTCGGGTGCAACATTCCAGACGCTTTACTAACACTCTCCCCACTTGGAGAGTCCGCGCCTTTAACCTCCTGTTTGGCCCAGTTTGGAATTTCTGCGGAAGATGAACAGGAATAGCGAGAACCAATGAGAGACTAGCTGGAGGTGTCTGGACGGGCAAATTTAACTCTCATTTCCCACCAGGAAGAGGAAATAACCAAAGGCTCAGAGTGCCGTGCCGGAACCAGATTAGGGCCTGAAGCCATCCTGCGGTGTTGCGGCCAGGTCACAAGAAAGCGAGTTGAAGAAAGGAGCTCAGGGGCACTGTAATTCACAAACCTGCAGAGTTATAAATGACAGCTATCGTCCAAAAATATACTGAAATAAGGCTGCCAAGAGGACTTGAAAGTGGGGCAGAATTGCAGGAAACCGATTTCAGGAGGTAGACTGGAATTGCATTGAAAGCATAGGAAAAGAGGCAGAACGTCCACAATGATGCACTTGGCCAAAAAGGGCGTATGCGTTTTTTCCTGAATATATTCAGGAAAAAATATTCAGGAATATATTCAGGAATATATTCAGGAAAAAATATTCAGGAATATATTCAGGAAAAAACGCATACGCCCTTTTTGGCCAACCAAGCAAGCTTGCAAAGGATATGTGCACTACAATGAAGTCTCACTTCCCCCCTGTCAAAAGGGCCATCTGAAAAAAGTGTAAAATCCAGAAAGGCAGGACAGGCCATGGAGAACTGGGACCTTGTTATGCTGATGGGCGGGATGTAAATTGCCAACAGACACTCCGGAGAAGTGTATGGTGTTTCCTGAAACATCTAAAATACAAAGCAACAGAGCCTAGGGCACTTCCACTTATGGTCCTATAGCTTAGGGAAATTAAAATCAAAAAGACACAGCCACCGCAAAGTTTGGGACGCCTCTGTTTACAAGAACCTCGTTTACAGTACAAGTTCAACATCTCAGAAAGTGAAAAATGGATAAAGAAGTTATGGTATTTACTTACAAAGCAATATCACTCAGCAATGAAATCTGTGTCATCAGGCCCTTAGCAGCACAATGAGTGGATTCAGGTATGATGATTCTAACTGAAATAAGTCACACAGAAAAAGAAACATCATAAGATATCAGTAATACACGGAATGGAAACTTGGCTACACAGGAACTGAATTACAGAACAGAACAGGGTCTCAAATTTAGAAAACCAACTTATGCTTCCTTAAGGTTAAAGGTGAGTTGGGGTGCTGCATAAAACCAGAGATTGAAATGAGCACAGATAAAGTTCCTTAAGCCAAATATGGAATAGACAAGAGCTACTCCTTGCTCAACGAAATGGACTCAACACCCCATATTAAATGCCTAAGAATGTACCTGACTAGTAAGTATCTTAAAACCTATGGATTGCTATGTCTCCGAAAGAGAATCAAGCATGTGTACAGGGGCATAAACGCAGCAGTGATAGGATTGGAGAGTTTCGGTGAGCAAATGAAGACCCTTTGAAGTCATATTGCATGGTACCCATTCCACGGGTTTCAACTACCCAGGTTTAAGGTATTCTTCCTTCAGCTAAAACATGCATGTGGAACCTAGAGTATGATCAACCATGTGATCGGGAGACGTGTTCAAATATGTCTCAGTTTTCGTACCCTGGTACTCAGGTGCAACATTCCAGACGCTTTACTAACACTCTCCCGACTTGGAAAGTCAGTCCCTTTAACCTCCTGTTTGGCCCAGTTTGCAATTTCTGCGGAAGATGAACAGGAATAGCGAGAACCAATGAGAGGCTAGCTGGAGGTGTCTGGACGGGCAAATTTAACTCTCATTTCCCACCAGGAAGAGGAATTAACCAAAGGCTCAGCGTGCCGGGCAAGAACCAGATTAGGGCCTGAAGCCATCCTGCGGTGTTGCGGCCAGGTCACAAGAAAGCGAGTTGAAGAAAGGAGCTCAGGGGCACTGTAATTCACAAACCTGCAGAGTTATAAATGACAGCTATCGTCCAAAAATATACTGAAGTAAGGCTGCCAAGAGGACTTGAAAGTGGGGCAGAATTGCAGGAAACCGATTTCAGGAGGTAGACTGGAATTGCATTGAAAGCATAGGAAAAGAGGCAGAACGTCCACAATGATGCACTTGGCCAAAAAGGGCGTATGCGTCTTTTCCTGAATATATTCAGGAAAAAACGCATACGCCCTTTTTGGCCAACCAAGCAAGCTTGCAAAGGAAATCTGCACTACAATGAAGTCTCACTTCCCCCCGGTCAAAAGGGCCATCTGAAAAAAGTGTAAAATCCAGAAAGGCAGGACAGGCCATGGAGAACTGGGAGCCTTGTTATGCTGATGGGCGGGATGTAAATTGCCAACAGACACTCCGGAGAAGTGTATGGTGTTTCCTGAAACATCTAAAAAACAAAGCAACAGAGCCTAGGGCACTGCCACTTATGGTCCTATAGCTTAGGGAAATTAAAATCAAAAAGACACAGCCACCCCAAAGTTTGGGACGCCTCTGTTTACAAGAACCTCGTTTACAGTACAAGTTCAACATCGCAGAAAGTGAAAAATGGATAAAGAAGTTGTGGTATTTACTTACAAAGCAATATCACTCAGCAATGAAATCTATGTCATCAGGTCCTTAGCATCACAATGAGTGGAATCAGGTATGATGATACTAACTGAAATAAGTCACACAGAAAAAGAAACATCATAAGATATCAGTAATACACGGAATGTATACTTCGCTACACAGGAACTGAATTACAGAACAGAACAGGGTCTCAAATTTAGAAAACCAACTTATGCTTGCTTAAGGGTAAAGGTGAGTTGGGGTGCTGCATAAAACCAGAGATTGAAATGAGCACAGATAAAGTTCCTTAAGTCAAATATGGAATAGACAAGAGCTACTCCTTGCTCAACGAAATGGACTCAACACCGCATATTAAACGCTTAAGAATGTACCTGACTAGTAAGTATCGTAAAACCTATGGATTGCTATGTCTCCGAAAGAGAATCAAGCATGTGTACAGGGGCATAAACGCAGCAGTGATAGGATTGGAGAGGTTCGGTGAGCAAATGAAGACCCTTTGAAGTCATATTGCATGGTACCCATTACACGGGTCTCAACTCTCCAGGTTTAAGGTATTCTTCCTTCAGCTAAAACATGCATGTGGAACCCAAGTATGATCAACCATGTGAACGGGAGACGTGTTCAAATATGTCTCAGTTTTCCTCCCCTGGTACTCGGGTGCAACATTCCAGACGCTTTACTAACACTCTCCCCACTTGGAGAGTCAGCGCCTTTAACCTCCTGTTTGGCCCAGTTTGCAATTTCTGTGGAAGATGAACAGGAATAGCGAGAACCAATGAGAGGCTAGCTGGAGTTGTCTGGACGGGCAAATGAAACTCTCATTTCCCACCAGGAAGAGGAAATAACCAAAGGCTCAGCGTGTGTACCGGAACCAGATTAGGGCCTGAAGCCATCCTGCGGTGTTGCGGCCAGCTCAAAAGAAAGCGAGTTGAAGAAAGGAGCTCAGGGGCACTGTAATTCACAAACCTGCAGAGTTATAAATGACAGCTGTCATCCAAAAATATACTGAAGTAAGGCTGCCAAGAGGACTTGAAAGCGGGGCAGAATTGCAGGAAACCGATTTCAGGAGGTAGACTGGAATTGCATTGAAAGCATAGGAAAAGAGGCAGAACGTCCACAATGATGCACTTGGCCAAAAAGGGCGTATGCGTTTTTTCCTGAATATATTCAGGAAAAAACGCATACGCCCTTTTTGGCCAACCAAGCAAGCTTGCAAAGGAAATCTGCACTACAATGAAGTCTCACTTCCCCCTGGTCAAAAGGGCCATCTGAAAAAAGTGTAAAATCCAGAAAGGCAGGACAGGCCATGGAGAACTGGGAGCCTTGTTATGCTGATGGGCGGGATGTAAATTGCCAACAGACACTGGGGAGAAGTGTATGGTGTTTCCTGAAACATCTAAAAAACAAAGCAACAGAACCTAGGGCACTTCCACTTATGGTCCTATAGCTTAGGGAAATTAAAATCAAAAAGACACAGCCACCCCAAAGTTTGGAACGGCTCTGTTTACAAGAACCTCGTTTACAGTACAAGTTCAACATCGCAGAAAGTGAAAAATGGATAAAGAAGTTGTGGTATTTACTTACAAAGCAATATCACTCAGCAATGAAATCTGTGTCATCAGGCCCTTAGCAGCACAATGAGTGGATTCAGGTATGATGATTCTAGCTGAAATAAGTCAAACAGAAAAAGAAACATCATAAGATATCAGTAATACACGGAATGTAAACTTGGCTACACAGGAACTGAATTACAGAACAGAACAGGGTCTCAAATTTAGAAAACCAACTTATGCTTGCTTAAGGGGAAAGGTGAGTTGGGGTGCTGCATAAAACCAGAGATTGAAATGAGCACAGATAAAGTTCCTTAAGTCAAATATGGAATAGACAAGAGCTACTCCTTGCTCAAGGAAATGGACTCAACACCGCATATTAAACGCCTAAGAATGTACCTGACTAGTAAGTATCTTAAAACCTATGGATTGCTATGTCTCCGAAAGAGAATCAAGCATGTGTACAGGGTCATAAACGCAGCAGTGATAGGATTGGACAGGTTCGGTGAGCAAATGAAGACCCTTTGAAGTCATATTGCATGGTACCCATTACACGGGTCTTAACTCTCCAGGTTTAAGGTATTCTTCCTTCAGCTAAAACATGCATGTGGAACCCAAGTATGATGAACCATGTGAACGGGAGACGTGTTCAAATATGTCTCAGTTTTCCTCCCCTGGTACTCGGGTGCAACATTCCAGATGCTTTACTAACACTCTCCCCACTTGGAGAGTCAGCGCCTTTAACCTCCTGTTTGGCCCAGTTTGCAATTTCTGCGGAAGATGAACAGGAATAGCGAGAACCAATGAGAGACTAGCTGGAGGTGTCTGGACGGGCAAATTTAACTCTCATTTCCCACCAGGAAGAGGAAATAACCAAAGGCTCAGCGTGCCGTGCCGGAACCAGATTAGGGCCTGAAGCCATCCTGCGGTGTTGCGGCCAGGTCACAAGAAAGCAAGTTGAAGAAAGGAGCTCAGGGGCACTGTAATTCACAAACCTGCAGAGTTATAAATAACAGCTATCGTCCAAAAATAGACTGAAGTAAGGTTGCCAAGAGGACTTGAAAGCGGGGCAGAATTGCAGGAAACCGATTTCAGGAGGTAGACTGGAATTGCATTGAAAGCATAGGAAAAGAGGCAGAACGTCCACAATGATGCACTTGGCCAAAAAGGGCGTATGAGTTTTTTCCTGAATATATTCAGGAAAAAACGCATACGCCCTTTTCGGCCAACCAAGCAAGCTTGCAAAGGAAATCTGCACTACAATGAAGTCTCACTTACCCCCGGTCAAAAGGGCCATCTGAAAAAAGTGTAAAATCCAGAAAGGCAGGACAGGCCATGGAGAACTGGGAGCCTTGTTATGCTGATGGGCGGGATGTAAATTGCCAACAGACACTCGGTAGAAGTGTATGGTGTTTCCTGAAACATCTAAAAAACAAAGCAACAGAGCCTAGGGCACTGCCACTTATGGTCCTATAGCTTAGGGAAATTAAAATCAAAAAGACACAGCCACCCCAAAGTTTGGGACGCCTCTGTTTACAAGAACCTCGTTTACAGTACAAGTTCAACATCGCAGAAAGTGAAAAATGGATAAAGAAGTTGTGGTATTTACTTACAAAGCAATATCACTCAGCAATGAAATCTATGTCATCAGGCCCTTAGCAGCACAATGAGTGGATTCAGGTATGATGATTCTAACTGAAATAAGTCACACAGAAAAAGAAACATCATAAGATATCAGTAATACACGGAATGTATACTTGGCTACACAGGAACTGAATTACAGAACAGAACAGGGTCTCAAATTTAGAAAACCGACTTATGCTTGCTTAAGGGTAAAGGTGAGTTGGGGTGCTGCATAAAACCAGAGATTGAAATGAGCACAGATAAAGTTCCTTAAGTCAAATATGGAATAGACAAGAGCTATTCCTTGCTCAACGAAATGGACTCAACACCGCATATTAAACGCCTAAGAATGTACCTGACTAGTAAGTATCGTAAAACCTATGGATTGCTATGTCTCCAAAAGAGAATCAAGCATGTGTACAGGGGCATAAACGCAGCAGTGATAGGATTGGAGAGGTTCGGTGAGCAAATGAAGACCCTTTGAAGTCATATTGCATGGTACCCATTACACGGGTCTCAACTCTCCAGGTTTAAGGTATTCTTCCTTCAGCTAAAACATGCACGTGGAACCCAAGTATGATCAACCATGTGAACGGGAGACGTGTTCAAATATGTCTCAGTTTTCCTCCCCTGGTACTCGGGTGCAACATTCCAGACGCTTTACTAACACTCTCCCCACTTGGAGAGTCAGCGCCTTTAACCTCCTGTTTGGCCCAGTTTGCAATTTCTGCGGAAGATGAACAGGAATAGCGAGAACCAATGAGAGGCTAGCTGGAGGTGTCTGGACGGGCAAATTTAACTCTCATTTCCCACCAGGAAGAGGAAATAACCAAAGGCTCCGCGTGCCGTACCGGAACCAGATTAGGGCCTGAAGCCATCCTGCGGTGTTGCGGCCAGCTCAAAAGAAAGCGAGTTGAAGAAAGGAGCTCAGGAGCACTGTAATTCACAAACCTGCAGAGTTATAAATGACAGCTGTCGTCCAAAAATATACTGAAGTAAGGCTGCCAAGAGGACTTGAAAGCGGGGCAGAATTGCAGGAAACCGATTTCAGGAGGTAGACTGGAATTGCATTGAAAGCATAGGAAAAGAGGCAGAACGTCCACAATGATGCACTTGGCCAAAAAGGGCGTATGCGTTTTTTCCTGAATATATTCAGGAAAAAATATTCAGGAATATATTCAGGAATATATTCAGGAAAAAATATTCAGGAATATATTCAGGAAAAAACGCATACGCCCTTTTTGGCCAACCAAGCAAGCTTGCAAAGGATATGTGCACTACAATGAAGTCTCACTTCCCCCCTGTCAAAAGGGCCATCTGAAAAAAGTGTAAAATCCAGAAAGGCAGGACAGGCCATGGAGAACTGGGACCTTGTTATGCTGATGGGCGGGATGTAAATTGCCAACAGACACTCCGGAGAAGTGTATGGTGTTTCCTGAAACATCTAAAATACAAAGCAACAGAGCCTAGGGCACTTCCACTTATGGTCCTATAGCTTAGGGAAATTAAAATCAAAAAGACACAGCCACCCCAAAGTTTGGAACGCCTCTGTTTACAAGAACCTCATTTACAGTACAAGTTCAACATTGCAGAAAGTGAAAAATGGATAAAGAAGTTGTGGTATTTACTTACAAAGCAATATCACTCAGCAATGAAATCTATGTCATCAGGCCCTTAGCAGCACAATGAGTGGATTCAGGTATGATGATTCTAACTGAAATAAGTCACACAGAAAAAGAAACATCATAAGATATCAGTAATACACGGAATGTAAACTTGGCTACACAGGAACTGAATTACAGAACAGAACAGGGTCTCAAATTTAGAAAACCATCTTATGTTTGCTTAAGGGGAAAGGTGAGTTGGGGTGCTGCATAAAACCAGAGATTGAAATGAGCACAGATAAAGTTCCTTAAGCCAAATATGGAATAGACAAGAGCTACTCCTTGCTCAAGGAAATGGACTCAACACCCCATATTAAACGCCTAAGAATGTACCTGACTAGTAAGTATCGTAAAACCTATGGATTGCTATGTCTCCGAAAGAGAATCAAGCATGTGTACAGGGGCATAAACGCAGCAGTGATAGGATTGGAGAGGTTCGTGAGCAAATGAAGACCCTTTGAAGTCATATTGCATGGTACCCATTCCAAGGGTTTCAACTACCCAGGTTTAAGGTATTCTTCCTTCAGCTAAAACATGCATGTGGAACCTAGAGTATGATCAACCATGTGATCGGGAGACGTGTTCAAATATGTCTCAGTTTTCGTACCCTGGTACTCGGGTGCAACATTCCAGACGCTTTACTAACACTCTCCCGACTTGGAGAGTCAGCGCCTTTAACCTCCTGTTTGGCCCAGTTTGCAATTTCTGCGGAAGATGAACAGGAATAGCGAGAACCAATGAGAGACTAGCTGGAGGTGTCTGGACGGGCAAATTTAACTCTCATTTCCCACCAGGAAGAGGAATTAACCAAAGGCTCAGCGTGCCGTGCCGGAACCAGATTAGGGCCTGAAGCCATCCTGCGGTGTTGCGGCCAGGTCACAAGAAAGTGAGTTGAAGAAAGGAGCTCAGGGGCACTGTAATTCACAAACCTGCAGAGTTATAAATGACAGCTATCGTCCAAAAATAGACTGAAGTAAGGCTGCCAAGAGGACTTGAAAGCGGGGCAGAATTGCAGGAAACCGATTTCAGGAGGTAGACTGGAATTGCATTGAAAGCATAGGAAAAGAGGCAGAACGTCCACAATGATGCACTTGGCCAAAAAGGGCGTATGCGTTTTTTCCTGAATATATTCAGGAAAAAACGCATACGCCCTTTTTGGCCAACCAAGCAAGCTTGCAAAGGAAATCTGCACTACAATGAAGTCTCACTTCCCCCCGGTCAAAAGGGCCATCTGAAAAAAGTGTAAAATCCAGAAAGGCAGGACAGGCCATGGAGAACTGGGAGCCTTGTTATGCTGAAGGGCGGGATGTAAATAGCCAATAACCACTCGGGAGAACTGTATGGTGTTTCCTGAAACATCTAAAAAACAAAGCAAAAGAGCCTAGGGCACTTCCACTTATGGTCCTATAGCTTAGGGAATTTAAAATCAAAAAGACACAGCCACCCCAAAGTTTGGAACGGATCTGTTTACAAGAACCTCGTTTACAGTACAAGTTCAACATCGCAGAAAGTGAAAAATGGATAAAAAAGTTGTGGTATTTACTTACAAAGCAATATCACTCAGCAATGAAATCTGTGTCATCAGGCCCTTAGCAGCACAATGAGTGGATTCAGGTATGATGATTCTAACTAAAATAAGTCACACAGAAAAAGAAACATCATAAGATATCAGTAATACACGGAATGTAAACTTGGCTACACAGGAACTGAATTACAGAACAGAACAGGGTCTCATATTTAGAAAACCAACTTATGCTTGCTTAAGGGTAAAGGTGAGTTGGGGTGCTGCATAAAACCAGAGATTGAAATGAGCACAGATAAAGTTCCTTAAGCCAAATATGGAATAGAAAAGAGCTACTCCTTGCTCAACGAAATGGACTCAACACCGCATATTAAACGCCTAAGAATGTACCTGACTAGTAAGTATCTTAAAACCTATGGATTGCTATGTCTCCAAAAGAGAATCAAGCGTGTGTACAGGGGCATAAACGCAGCAGTGATAGGATTGGAGAGGTTCGGTGAGCAAATGAAGACCCTTTGAAGTCATATTGCATGGTACCCATTACACGGGTCTCAACTACCCAGGTTTAAGGTATTCTTCCTTCAGCTAAAACATGCATGTGGAACCTAGAGTATGATCAACCGTGTGAACGGGAGACGTGTTCAAATATGTCTCAGTTTTCCTCCCCTGGTACTCGGGTGCAACATTCCAGACGCTTTACTAACACTCTCCCCACTTGGAGAGTCAGCGCCTTTAACCTCCTGTTTGGCCCAGTTTGCAATTTCTGCGGAAGATGAACAGGAATAGCGAGAACCAATGAGAGGCTAGCTGGAGGTGTCTGGACGGGCAAATTTAACTCTCATTTCCCACCAGGAAGAGGCATTAACCAAAGGCTCAGCGTGCCATGCCGGAACCACATTAGGGCCTGAGGACATCCTGCGGTGTTGCGGGCAGCTCACAAGAAAGCGAGTTGAAGAAAGGAGCTCAGGGGCACTGTAATTCACAAACCTGCAGAGTTATAAATGACAGCTATCGTCCAAAAATATACTGAAGTAAGGCTGCCAAGAGGACTTGAAAGCGGGGCAGAATTGCAGGAAACCGATTTCAGGAGGTAGACAGGAATTGCATTTCAAGCATAGGAAAACAGGCAGAACGTCCACAGTGATGCACTTGGCCAAAAATGGCGTATGCATTTTTTCCTGAATATATTCAGGAAAAAACGCATACGCCCTTTTTGGCCAACCAAGCAAGCTTGCAAAGGAAATCTGCACTACAATGAAGTCTCACTTCCCCCCGGTCAAAAGGGCCATCTGAAAAAAGTGTAAAATCCAGAAAGGCAGGACAGGACATGGAGAACTGGGAGCCTTGTTATGCAGATGGGCGGGATGTAAATTGCCAACAGCCACTCCGGAGAAGTGTATGGTGTTTTCTGAAACATCTAAAAAACAAAGCAACAGAGCCTAGTGCACTTCCACTTATGGTCCTATAAATTAGGGAAATTAAAATCAAAAAGACACAGCCACCTCAAAGTTTGGGATGCCTCTGTTTACAAGCCCCTCGTTTACCGTACAAGTTCAATATCACAGAAAGTGAAAAATGGATAAAGAACTTGTGGTACATACGTACAATGCTGTATCACTCAGCAATGAAATCTATGTCATCAGGCCCGTAGCAGCATAATGAGTGGATTCAGGTACGATGATTCTAACTGAAATAAGTCACACAGAAAAAGAAGCATCATAAGATATCACTAATACACGGAATGTAAACTTGGCTACACAGGAACTGAATTCTAAAACAGAACAGGTTCTCAAATTTAGAAAACCAACTTATGCTTGCTTAAGGGGAAAGGTGAGTTGGGTTGCTGCATAAAACCAGAGATTGAAATGAGCACAGATAAAGTTCCTTAAGCCAAATATGGAATAGACAAGAGCTACTCCTTGCTCAACGAAATGGACTCAACACCGCATATTAAACGCCTAAGAATGTACCTGACTAGTAAGTATCTTAAAACCTATGGATTGCTATGTCTCTGAAAGAGAATCAAGCATGTGTACAGGGGCACAAACGCAGCAGTGATAGGATTGGAGAGGTTCGGTGAGCAAATGAAGACCCTTTGAAGTCATATTGCATGGTACCCATTCTACGGGTTTCAACTACCCAGGTTTAAGGTATTCTTCCTTCAGATAAAACATGCATGTGGAACCTAGAGTATGATCAACCATGTGATCGGGAGACGTGTTCAAATATGTCTCAGTTTTCGTACCCTGGTACTCGGGTGCAACATTCCAGACGCTTTACTAACACTCTCCCGACTTGGAGAGTCAGCGCCTTTAACCTCCTGTTTGGCCCAGTTTGCAATTTCTGCGGAAGATGAACAGGAATAGCGAGAACCAATGAGAGGCTAGCTGGAGGTGTCTGGACGGGCAAATTTAACTCTCATTTCCCACCAGGAAGAGGAAATAACCAAAGGCTCAGCGTGCCGTGCCGGAACCAGATTAGGGCCTGAAGCCATCCTGCGGTGTTGCGGCCAGGTCACAAGAAAGCAAGTTGAAGAAAGGAGCTCAGAGGCACTGTAATTCACAAACCTGCAGAGTTATAAATGACAGCTATCGTCCAAAAATAGACTGAAGTAAGGCTGCCAAGAGGACTTGAAAGCGGGGCAGAATTGCAGGAAACCGATTTCAGGAGGTAGACTGGAATTGCATTGAAAGCATAGGAAAAGAGGCAGAACGTCCACAATGATGCACTTGGCCAAAAAGGGCGTATGCGTTTTTTCCTGAATATATTCAGGAAAAAACGCATACGCCCTTTTTGGCCAACCAAGCAAGCTTGCAAAGGAAATCTGCACTACAATGAAGTCTCACTTCCCCCCGGTCAAAAGGGCCATCTGAAAAAAGTGTAAAATCCAGAAAGGCAGGACAGGCCATGGAGAACTGGGAGCCTTGTTATGCTGATGGGCGGGATGTAAATTGCCAACAGACACTTGGGAGAAGTGTATGGTGTTTCCTGAAACATCTAAAAAACAAAGCAACAGAACCTAGGGCACTTCCACTTATGGTCCTATAGCTTAGGGAAATTAAAATCAAAAAGACACAGCCACCCCAAAGTTTGGAACGGCTCTGTTTACAAGAACCTCATTTACAGTACAAGTTCAACATCGCAGAAAGTGAAAAATGGATAAAGAAGTTGTGGTATTTACTTACAAAGCAATATCACTCAGCAATGAAATGTGTGTCATCAGGCCCTTAGCAGCACAATGAGTGGATTCAGGTATGATAATTCTAACTGAAATAAGTCACACAGAAAAAGAAACATCATAAGATATCAGTAATACACGGAATGTAAACTTGGCTACACAGGAACTGAATTACAGAACAGAACAGGGTCTCAAATATAGAAAACCAACTTATGCTTGCTTAAGGGTAAAGGTGAGTTGGGGTGCTGCATAAAACCAGAGATTGAAATGAGCACAGATAAAGTTCCTTAAGTCAAATATGGAATAGACAAGAGCTACTCCTTGCTCAACGAAATGGACTCAACACCGCATATTAAACGCCTAAGAATGTACCTGACTAGTAAGTATCTTAAAACCTATGGATTGCTATGTCTCCGAAAGAGAATCAAGCATGTGTACAGGGGCATAAACGCAGCAGTGATAGGATTGGAGAGGTTCAGTGAGCAAATGAAGACGCTTTGAAGTCATATTGCATGGTACCCATTCCACGGGTCTCAACTCTCCAGGTTTAAGGTATTCTTCCTTCAGCTAAAACATGCATGTGGAACCCAGAGTATGATCAACCATGTGAACGGGAGACATGTTCAAATATGTCTCAGTTTTCCTCCCCTGGTACTGGGGTGCAACATTCCAGACGCTTTACTAACACTCTCCCGAGTTGGAGAGTCAGTCCCTTTAACCTCCTGTTTGGCCCAGTTTGCAATTTCTGCAGAAGATGAACAGGAATAGCGAGAACCAATGAGAGGCTAGCTGGAGGTGTCTGGACGGGCAAATTTAACTCTCATTTCCCACCAGGAAGAGGAATTAACCAAAGGATCAGCATGCCGTGCCGGAACCAGATTAGGGCCTGAAGCCATCCTGTCGTGTTGCGGCCAGGTCACAAGAAAGCGAGTTGAAGAAAGGAGCTCAGGGGCACTGTAATTCACAAACCTGCAGAGTTATAAATGACAGCTATCGTCCAAAAATAGACTGAAGTAAGGCTGCCAAGAGGACTTGAAAGCGGGGCAGAATTGCAGGAAACCGATTTCAGGAGGTAGACTGGAATTGCATTGAAAGCATAGGAAAAGAGGCAGAACGTCCACAATGATGCACTTGGCCAAAAAGGGCGTATGCGTTTTTTCCTGAATATATTCAGGAAAAAACGCATACGCCCTTTTTGGCCAACCAAGCAAGCTTGCAAAGGAAATCTGCACTACAATGAAGTCTCACTTCCCCCCGGTCAAAAGGGCCATCTGAAAAAAGTGTAAAATCCAGAAAGGCAGGACAGGCCATGGAGAACTGGGAGCCTTGTTATGCTGATGGGCGGGATGTAAATTGCCAACAGACACTGGGGAGAAGTGTATGGTGTTTCCTGAAACATCTAAAAAACAAAGCAACAGAGCCTAGGGCACTTCCACTTATGGTCCTATAGCTTAGGGAAATTAATATCAAAAAGACACAGCAACCCCAAAATTTGGGACGGCTCTTTTTACAGGAATCTCTTCTACGGCACAAGTTAAATATCCCAGAGAGCAAATAATGGATAAAGAAGTTGCGGTACTTCTGTACAACAGAATACCACTCAGCAATGAAATCTATGTCACCAGGCCCGTACCAGCATAATGAGTGGATTGAGGCACGATGATTCTAAGTGAAATAAGTCACACAGAAAAAGAAACATCATAAGGTATCACTAATACACGGAATGTGAACTTGGCTACACATGAACTGAATTACAAAACAGAACAGGGTCTCAAGTTTAGAAAACCAACTTATGCCTGCTTAAGGGGGAAGGTGAGTTGGGGTGCTGCATAAAAGCAGAGTTTGAAATTAGCACAGATACCGTTCCATAAGCCAAATATGTAATAGACAAGAGCTACCCCTTGCTCAACGAAATGGATTCAACAATGAGGTATCACCTCACACCTGGTAGAATAGGCATCATTGAAAATCTACAAACAAAAAATGCTGGAAAGGGTGTGGAGAAAAGGAACCCTCTTCCACTATTGTTGGGAATATAAATTGATACAGTCATTATGGAGAACAATATGGAATTTCTTAAGAAACTAACAATAGAATTACCATATGATACAGCAATCCCAGTACTGGACATATACCCAGACAAAACCATAAATCAAAAAGAGTCATTCACCGCAATGTTCATTGCATCACTATTTACAATATCGAGGTAATGGAAGCAACCTAAATGCCCACAGACAGACGAATGCATAAAGCTGTGGTACATATATAAAATGGAATATTACTAAGCCATGAAAAGGAATGAAATTGGGTCATTTGTAGAGACGTCGATGGATCTAGAGACTGTCATACAGAGTGAAGTAAGTCAGAAAGAGAAAAACAAATCTTGTATATTCATGCATATATGTGGAACCTAGAAAAACTGTACAGATTAACCATTTTGCAAGGCATAAATAGAGCAACAGATGTAGACAACAAACGTATGGACAACAAGGGGGGAAAGCTGTTGGGGGGGTGGTAGTGGGAGGAGTTGAGAGACTGGGATTGGCATGTATACATTTATATGTATAAAATAGATAACCAATAAGAACCTGCTGTATAAAAATATAAAATAAAATTCAAAATTAAAAAGAAGTAAAATTTAAAAAATAAAACAGAAAAAACAATTATTCCCTGCACATACATGTATTTATATGAATAAATTATTTCCATGCTTATATCTGTAAATACAAAAAAGAGGAATAAAATCTACCTTGAACCAAAAACGAAAAAGAGAAAAAAACACAGAACCCACCAGTTACACAGAGGAAAACCGTATCAGGGCACTTGCTCCAGTTGTAAACAATTCTGAAGTTGGTCAGTGGTGGGGAATCGTCTCCCATTCAGCCAGCAGCCCCCACGCAACAAGCGTCCTCATTGCAAAGCTGGGGCACTGTGCCGAGGCATCTGTGAGTAAACGTGAGCTGAGCCCCAGGCCAGTTGCTGCTGAACTATTCCCACCCGTCCCAGGTAAAACACCTGAATATATACAAGGACTTGAAAGCCTAGAGGAAGGGCCATAGAGCCACACGAGTGACAGCATGCCGGCCGACTTGGTGCCTGCAGGCCAGCCAGGATGGTCCTGGCCCTGGGTGCTCTTCTGGAAGATTTCCATTTCCCTGCCTGAGATACCCGTCCTGTCCCTGCCCCCACTGCTTTTTTCCTTCCTCTCCTCTGCCCAGGGAGAAATTCCAGCAGCAGGTATGGGTGACACATCCTCTTCTTTAGCAGGTGGCAGCCTGACAACTGCTGCAGAAAGTCCAGCAGAGCCCCACTCACACTGGGCCACCCACAAAGCCGTGGCCTCTCACTCCCTCCCACCAGCCCAGCCCCGAGACTGCTGACAGGGCAGAGAAAATGGCGTCAGGCACGGCTGCAGGGGCTCTTGCTGCCTGGAGTGGTATTTATATTGATCTCAACCCAGGCACACCTGGGGAGGGCTGGCCGGCACGGTAAGGCTGCCCAGGTCAGCCAATCATCACCCCTCAGGGGCTCACAGTTGCAGAAAATGGAACTTGCTGAACCGGCCAGGTCCAAGGAACAGGTGTGGGCTCCTGAGAGTCAGGATAGACAAGGGGCTGCAGCTTTGGCTTGTTTTCTAATCATTTTATCTGGCCCATGAGTGGGAGACAACTTCAAGAAAACCCTCTCCTAATGAGAGGAACCCAGGAGTCAGGGAGAGGAGGGGTGGGTGGTGGTTGGAGACAGAGGCCTGGTGCCCCGGGTGCAGTGGAAGTCTCTGGAAGACCAGGTGGAGGGAGGCCTCACGGAGTGATGCCCAGGGTCACAGACCTGTCGCAGCTGCTGTTTGTTAGTTCAAGTCCTGCTCTGAGGTGCTCTGTGTCAGCTCTGAGCGACAGGTGAGCTGGGGGTGCTCTGCAATGAGGGCTATGTGCACGGTTCCTGTGTGCCCAGCCCTGCCACGGTACCTGCAAGGGTAGCTCTGTATCCTGGGAGGGGCCTGACCACGAGAGCCCCGTGGGCTGGGGTGGGGGTGGGGTACCTGCCCAGGTGAGCTCCATATTCTGGGATTGGTCTGACCACGAGAGCCCCATGGACTGCTGGGGACCTGGTAAAGGATGTCAGGACAGTCAGTGAAGCCACCGAGGATATACCTCCAGTTGCTCCTAATTCCTACACCCTGCTGGTCATTCTACCAACCACCAGGACATGGTATTCTGTATTAGTCTTCAATGATGCCTTCTTTTGTATTCCATTAGTCCCAGAGTCACAAGAAATTTTGGCTTGTGAGTGGCAGGACTCAACATACAACTAAAACAATACTTCCGGGCCGTCTGGCCCCAAGGGTGCAAAAATTCCCACACCATCTTTGGGGAAAGCTTAGCTAAAGACCTAAAAGTTCTACCTCTGGAAAAGGAAACCCTCCTTCAATATGCAGACGACATTCTGATCACCAGCCCTACTAAGGAGGCCTCTGAACTACCAAGCCAATAAAGGATAGAAGTTGTCCAAGAAAAAGCTCAAATATCACAGACTGCGGTGACCTGCCTGGGCTTCATTCTCACAGAAGGTCAGAGAAGCCCATCCCAGGAAAGGGAAGAAACCATTTTCAGCCTTACCCCTTTCTAAAACTAGAAGACAGCTTAGGGGTTCCTGGGGAGGCCAGGGTTTGCTGCTTCTGGATCCCTAACTACAGTCTACTAGCTGGGCCTCTATATGAAACACTGAAAGGAAAAGATGATGATCCTTTTGAATAGAATCCAGAAGTGGCCTTTCAAGAATGGAAAGAGCAGTCAATTCAGACCCTTGCCCTGGAACTCCCTAATTTAGCTAAACCCTTTGACCTTTACATTCCCGGTGAAAGGTGAATCGCCATTGGAGAATTAGTGCAAAAACTGGGACCACTTGAAATGGAACAATGCAAGAATGCCATCCAGGTAGGATAAACTACGGTCACTAAGGGGCTTGGCCCACTGCCACATCTGGCCAAGATACTGGCGGTATCTAAAAACCTGGAAATCAGCAGCCCAAAAGGCCACCTCCCTCCTAAGGGAAAAGGACCCCACGTGGTGATCCTAACCACCAACCATGCCCTGAAGTTGCAGGATTCGCTCCGTGGGCACACCGACCTCGAGTGAGGAGGCCCTCCAACTCCAACATCCAGAGAGATAACCGGGGGCAACAGGGCACCATGACGACTCGTGTGAACATCACTTGACCTGGAGTTTCTCTCATAAAACAACAAGAGTGTGTCCCAAAAGAGTAGACTACTGCTTGCAGGACTTACTGCACCCAGAGGGGAGCTAATAATCTTGGCGGGGGAACAGTATACCACACTGTCACCATAGAAAAGCCTACAGACACCGTGATGATGGTGGCCAATAAGACCGGCTGGACTCCTGTTTACTTCAAAAGGCTGTTGACTCAGTAGCCATCATGGTCCTTGATCACCACTGACCCTGGACTGTCTGGGAGTTGAGCGGGCAGGGCTCTGACACCTGGTGCTGTTTGTACGTTAATTCAGGGGCCTAACTGAAGAAAGCGCAGACTACTGGTCAGAGCATCTAGGCTGGCAGAGACGGTCAGCCTAAGGTGGCCGAACAAATGTGGGGCGGGGTGAAACCGGCCCCCACAGCGTCTCTGCACATCTCTTTCCTGGACCCTTAAAGGTCATTAGAATCTATAACACTTCCAATGCTGGTGCTCAGGTGGACGAGCAGGGAGGCAGGGGTCCTGGGGACAATCAACGTCACCGGGAGGCTGCTGGGGAGAAGCTCTGACCCTCGCCCCAGGGTATGAGGGCTCCCAACTCAGCACTCAGCAGTTACAGAAGAAGGGTCTGCACCCTCAGCACTCCAAGAATGAGGAACGGGACAAAAGGCAGAGGAGGGGTTTGTCCCCAGCAAAGCCCATTAAAAATCCCTGGGAGATAAAAATAGAATCTGGGCAATAAAGTCAAGTCTAACCTTTTTTATCCTTTGTGCTTTGTCTAATTTCACGTGCTCCTAGGGTCCCGCATGCAGAGGTTCCACACCCGGCACTTCAGACCAGATTTCCTAGTGCAGAATGGCTGGGTCGACACCTCAGCTCCTGGGGCCCAGTGCAGACTCCACGATATAGAGCCTGAGCTACAGCCAACCCGGCCCTCGAGAGCTCCGCCGCCTCCCTCCCTCCCACTGACTCTGACAGGATCTCTACACAGCAGCCCAGCCCACAGCCCACGGGGTAGTGCATGCTCTCACCTCTCCATTCTCTGATCAAAATATAAAGTTTCCTTTGCTTGTGAACCAAACTCAGTCTCGATCTGTTGGCCCCAATGACACTGGGCAGGGGGACACTTGTTGGGGTCCACTCTGGAGGATCAGTAACAGAAATTGAGACTATTGTAACCTCAATGAACAGATGTGTGAGCCAAACTGTAGTTAACATAGAACAGTGTATAAGGCTCGGGTAAAATAAGATGTTTTTAACACTTCCATTTGATATTTCCATCACTTTTTATAAGCAAGTTCAGTGAAAAGGTTTGTCTTATTTGTCAGGTCAATATTAGAGAAACGAAGTGATTTCTTTCCAAGGATGTACATCTAATAATCTTGGTTAAAGCTTCAATCTTGTTTTAAATGCTTTTCCATTGAAAATGATACCTCTCTTTCAGCTCCCCCATTTCTGAGAAGTATAAAATCTTATAATTTATTATTACCAAAGGGGAAAGGTGGGAGGAGGGATAAATTAACAGTTTGGAATGAACACATACACACTGCTATGTATAAAATAGATCATCAACAAGGAACTACTGTATAGCACAGGGAACTACACTCAACATTTTGCAATAACCTATAAGGGGAAATAATCTGAAAAAGAATAGATATTTTTATTGACATCATCTATCAATGACAGTTAAAGTGTAGCCTAAGGGAAGCTGGTGGTGAGTGCTTCTGACCCTGAAGACTTCAATCATCTAAAGTTTGGACTCTGCCTACTTCCCAAGGCCCTTAATGAACATATGTGTAGCCGTAGCTTAAAAACTTCCCCAGTTTGGGTTTCGGGGAGACACTGATTTTGAAAAAGCCCTGGTGTTCTCCTTACATGAATGGGACTCTTCCTACTGCTAAAACATGTCTGTCACACCCAGAGGATGGTATACCGTCTGATCGGGAAGAGTTTGGAAAAGGCATCTCATCTCCTCATCTTCTGGTGCTCGGGTTCACCCCTCCAGCGTCTTTACTAACAGTCTCCCCACTTGGAGATGTCAGCACTGTCAACATCCTGTTGCGTACAGTTTGGAATTTGTCCAGAGGATGAAGCGGAAGGATGAGGAACAATGAGAGACAAGTCCTAGGTGTTCAGACAGGCACATGTCACTCTAATTTCCAATCAGGAAGACGAATTGACCAAAGGCTAGGGTTGCCCATGGAAACAGTATAGGGCTTGAGGAAATCCCGCTGCTTTGTGGCCAGTTCCCATAAACACGAGTTGAACAATGGAACTCAGGGGCAGTAAAATTCACAAAACTGCAGAGTTGAAAATATCCATCACTGAAAAATGTCTTGAGGAAAGTCAGAGAAAAGGACTTGTAAGCAAGGGAGAATGGCAGGAAAGGGATTTGAGGAGGTAGAAAGGACTCGCCATTAAGCACAAGAAAAGGAGCTGAACATTGCCAACATTGCAGTTGGCCAAAAAGGGTGTATGCGTTCTTTTCTGTATATATTCAAGAAAAGGGCATACACTTTTTTAGCCAACCAAACAGGTGGGCACTGGAAGTCAATACTACAAAAGATATCACTTCGCATCAGTCAGAAGAGCCATACTCATAAAGCGTAAACAACAGAAATGCAGGACAGGGCAACGAGAAGAGGGAGCCCTGTGAGACTTATAGTGGAAATGTATATTGCCAACGGCCATTCTGGAGAAGTGTATTGTGTTTACTAAAGCATTTAAAAAATGAGCTACAGAGCATAGGGCACTTGCACTCATGGGCGTATATCTTGGGAAAAACAAAAATCGAGAGGACACAGGCACCCCAATGTTTACCCCCTCTCTGTTTAAAAGATCCTCGACTAGGATATAACTTAAATGTCTCTGGAGGGAAAAAATGGATAGAGATGTGGTACTTAGGTAGAGTGGAATATTATTCAGCCTGGAAATCAATGAAATATGGCCAGTTGTAACAACTCCGGAGGAGTTACGTATGATCATTCTAAGTGACAGAATTCAAAAAGAAAAAGACACATATCATAAGATATCACTTAAAGGTGGAATCCAAAATGGCTACACATGAAATAAATTACAAAACAAAAACATAGTCAAATATGTAGAAAACACGCATAAGGCTGCTAAACGGGAAAGGTGGGGAGGGGTGAGGCATCATCCAGGAGGTTGAAATTAGCAAAGATACCATTCCAAATACCAAACTGATAATCAACAAGGCCTACACGGTAGCTAAAAGAACTGCACTCAGCACACTCAAGTCACCGGAAAAGAATATATACGACTGGTAAGAATCTGAAAAAGAATTTATTGATGTCTCTCTGTACGTGAATCAAGTGGATGTACAGCAGCAAGAAACAGAGCTTTGAAAATCAGCTGTAACCAATATAGTAATAAATTGAAAAAAATAAACGACAGAGAGACAGAGAAAACCTCTTACAACTTTTCCTCAGGGACGGTGATGCAACATGGATTGAACACATCTAGACCCACAGCAGGATGAGACATAAGGCTGGAAACTGTTTGCGCTAAGAGAAATGTGAGGTTGGGTGAGGAAATGCACACCCTTTAAAGTAATACTACCTGGTACCCATTCAATGGGTCCCAAATCTGCAGGTTCAAGGGATCTTCCTACAGCTAAAACATGCATGGAAAACTCAGAGGACTGTACACCATGTGATCGGGAGATGTGTCTAAAATGCACCTCATTTATCCTCTCCTGGTGCTCCTGTTCACCATTCCAGCCACGCTACTTAGAATCTCCCCACTTGGAGAATCAGCACATTTAAACTTCTGTTTCACACATTTTGCAAATTGTGAGGAGGATGAACGGGAAGAGGGGGAACCAATGAGAGAAGAGTTGTAGGGGTTTGGACGGGCACATATCACTCTAATTTCCCATTAAGAATAAGAATTAAAGAAAGGCTCAGCCTGCCTCGCCGGAGCCAAAATAGGGCCTGAAGCAATCCTGCGGGTTTGAGGCCAGCTCACAAAAGAGCAACTTAAAAAATGGAGCTCAGGGTCACTGCAATTCACAAACCTGCAGAGTTATAAATGAAAACTAACGTCCAAAAATATGTTGAGGTAAGGCAAAGAAGAGGATCTGAATGCAAGACAGAATTGCAAGAAACAGATTTCAAGAGATAGATTGCACTCGTCTTTAACGCACATGAAAAGCGGCAGAATTTCGACAATGATGCAGTTGGCCCAAAAGGGCGTATGCGTTTTTTCCTGATTATATCCAGGAAAAAACGCATACGCACTTTATGGGCAACGAAGCAAGCAAGCAATGCAAATGTGCACAACAAAGAAGTCTCACTTCCCCCCGGTCAAAAGGGCCATCCTAAAAAATTGTAAAAACCAGAAATGCAGGACAGGCCATGGAGAACAGGGAGCCTTTATACGCTGATGGGCAGTGTGTGAACTGCCGAGAGCCACTCTGGAGAAGTGTATGGTGGTTCCTAAATCATCTAAAAAACAGAGCTACAGAGCATAGGACACTTCCAATCATGGGAGTATATCTAGGGAAGTCTAAAAATCAACAAGACACAAGCACACCACAGTTTAGGGCTACTCTGTTTACAAGAACCTCAACTTCAGTACACCTTAAATATCCCAGGAAAGAGAACAATGGATAAAGAAGATGTGGTACTTATGTACAATGGAATATCTCTTCACCATGAAATCAATGTAATAAGGCTAGTAGAAGGATAAAGAGTGGATTTAGGTCCGATAATACTACTTGAAATAAGTCAAACAGAAAAAGAAACATATCATAAGATATCACTTATAGAGGGAGGGTAAATATGGCTGCACAAGAAATGAATTACAGAACAGAACAGTGTCTCACATTTAGAAAACACACTTATGTCAGCTTAAGGGGAAAGGAGAGGTGGGGTGATGCATAAAACCAGAGTTTGAAATTAGCACAGATACCGTTCAATAAACCAAATAGGTATTAGACAAGATCTACACCTTGCTCAATGAACTGGCCTCAACACACCCTATACACCGCAGAGAAATATATCTGAGTAATAAGAATCTTAAAACCCATGTATTGATATATCTCCATAAGGGAATCAAGTGTGTGCAGAGCGGCACAAACACAGCAGTGAAAAGGAGCTAAACCCCATTATAGAAATAAATTTTAAAAACAAAACGCTGAAACAATGAAAGAGAGAAAAATTCTTACAAAATTCGCTCAGGGGCTGTGATGCAACCTGGATTGACCACATATAAACCCACAGCTGGATAAGACATAAAGCTGGACACTTGGGGCTGACAGGATTGGTGAGCTTTGGTGAGCAACTGCCGAAAGTTTAATGCAATACTTCATGCTACTCATTCCAAGGGTCCCAACACTCCAGGTTGAAGGGAATCTTCCTACAGCTAAACCATGCTTGGGAAACCAAGCGACTGGTATACCATATGATCGGGAAAGGTTTCTAAAACGCACCTCATTTTTCCTCTCCTGGGGCTCCGGATCGACATTCCAGCCGCTTTACTAACAACATCCCCACATGGAGTCAATGCCTTTAA
Source organism: Stenella coeruleoalba (assembly GCF_951394435.1). Classification (NCBI taxonomy): domain Eukaryota; kingdom Metazoa; phylum Chordata; class Mammalia; order Artiodactyla; family Delphinidae; genus Stenella; species Stenella coeruleoalba. Next base: position 231,677 of record NW_027646445.1, on the reverse strand, counting down.
GTTCTGGTATCGCACAGTCTGCAGTTAGTGCAGAGGATGAATGGGAATAGGGGGAACCAGTGAGAAACTAGCTGTAACGGTTTCAATGGGCACATGTCACTCTAATATCACATCAGTAAGAAGAATGAACCAAAGGCACAGCAAGGTGCCCCAGAAGAAAAATAGGGCTTCAAGGAATCCTGTGATTACGGGGCAAGACCACAAAAATAAGAGCTAAAAAATGGAGCTAAGGGCCACGGCAATTCAAAAACCTGCAGAGTTATAAAGGCCAACTATTTTTAAAAAATATATTGAGGTAAGGCTATGAAGAGGCATTGAAAGCAAGGCAGAATTGCAGGAAACCGATTTCAGGAGGTAGACTGGAATTGCATTGAAAACATACGAAGAGAGTCAGAAACTCGACAATGATGCACTTGGCCAAAAAGGGCATATGCGTTTTTTCCTGAATATATTCAGGAAAAAACGCATACGCACTTTTTGGCCAACCAAGCAAGCTTGCAAAGGAAATCTGCACTACAATGAAGTCTCACTTCCACCTGGTCAAAAGGGCCATCTGAAAAAAGTGTAAAATCCATAAAGGCACGACAGGCCATGGAGAACTGGGAGCCTTCTTATGCTGATGGGCGGGATGTAAATTGCCAACAGCTACTCTGGAGAAGTGTATGGTGTTTCCTGAAACATCTAAAAAACAAAGCAACAGAGCCTAGGGCACTTCCACTTATGGTCCTATAGCTTAGGGAAATTAAAATCAAAAAGACACAGCCACCCCAAAGTTTGGGATGCCTCTGTTTACAAGAACCTCGTTTACCGTACAAGTTCAATATCGCAGAAAGTGAAAAATGGATAAAGAACTTGTGGTACTTACGTACAATGCAATATCACTAAGCAATGAAATCTATGTCATCAGGCCCATAGCAGCATAATGAGTGGATTCAGGTATGATGATTCGAACTGAAATAAGTCACACAGAAAAGAAACATCATAAGGTATCACTAATACACAGAATGTGAACTTGGCTACACATGAACTGAATTACAAAACAGAACAGTGTCTCAAGTTTAGAAAACCAACTTATGCTTGCTTAACGGGGAAGGTGAGTTGGGGTGCTGCATAAAACCAGAGATTGAAATGAGCACAGATAAAGTTTCTTAAGCCAAATATGGAATAGACGAGAGCTACTCCTTGCTCAACGAAATGGACTCAACACCCCATATTAAACGCCTAAGAATGTACCTGACTAGTAAGTATCTTAAAACCTATGGATTGCTATGTCTCCAAAAGAGAATCAAGCGTGTGTACAGGGGCATAAACGCAGCAGTGATAGGATTGGAGAGGTTCGGTGAGCAAATGAAGACCCTTTGAAGTCATATTGCATGGTACCCATTCCACGGGTCTCAACTCTCCAGGTTTAAGGTATTCTTCCTTTAGCTAAAACATGCATGTGGAACCCAGAGTATGATCAACCGTGTGAACGGGAGACGTGTTCAAATATGTCTCAGTTTTCCTCCCCTGGTACTCGGGTGCAACATTCCAGACGCTTTACTAACACTCTCCCCACTTGGAGAGTCAGCGTCTTTAACCTCCTCTTTGGCCCAGTTTGCAATTTCTGCGGAAGATGAACAGGAATAGGGAGAACCAATGAGAGACTAGCTGGAGGTGTCTGGACGGGCAAATTTAACTCACATTTCCAACCAGGAAGAGGAAATAACCAAAGGCTCAGCGTGCCATGCCAGAACCAGATTAGGGCCTGAAGCCATCCTGTGGTGTTGCGGACAGGTCACAAGAAAGCGAGTTGAAGAAAGGAGCTCAGGGGCACTGTAATTCACAAACCTGCAGAGTTATAAATGACAGCTATCGTCCAAAAATAGACTGAAGTAAGGCTGCCAAGAGGACTTGAAAGTGGGGCAGAATTGCAGGAAACCGATTTCAGGAAGTAGACTGGAATTGCATTGAAAGCATAGGAAAAGAGGCAGAACGTCCACAATGATGCACTTGGCCAAAAAGGGCGTATCCGTTTTTTCCTGAATATATTCAGGAAAAAACGCATACGCCCTTTTTGGCCAACCAAGCAAGCTTGCAAAGGAAATCTGCACTACAATGAAGTCTCACTTCCCCCCGGTCAAAAGGGCTATCTGAAAAAAGTGTAAAATCCAGAAAGGCAGGACAGGCCATGGAGAACTGGGAGCCTTGTTATGCTGATGGGCGGGATGTAAATTGCCAACAGACACTCCGGAGAAGTGTATGGTGTTTCCTGAAACATCTAAAAAACAAAGCAACAGAGCCTAGGGCACTTCCACTTATGGTCCTATAGCCTAGGGAAATTAAAATCAAAAAGACACAGCCACCCCAAAGTTTGGGACGCCTCCGTTTACAAGAACCTCGTTTACCGTACAAGTTCAATATCACAGAAAGTGAAAAATGGATAAAGAACTTGTGGTATTTACTTACAAAGCAATATCACTCAGCAATGAAATCTGCGTCATCAGGCCCTTAGCAGCACAGTGAGTGGATTCAGGTATGATGATTCTAACTGAAATAAGTCACACAGAAAAAGAAACATCATAAGATATCAGTAATACACGGAATGTAAACTTGGCTACACAGGAACTGAATTACAGAACAGAACAGGGTCTCAAATTTAGAAAACCAACTTATGCTTGCTTAAGGGGAAAGGTGAGTTGGGGTGCTGCATAAAACCAGAGATTGAAATGAGCACAGATAAAGTTCCTTAAGACAAATATGGAATAGACAAGAGCTACTCCTTGCTCAACGAAATGGACTCAACACCGCATATTAAACGCCTAAGAATGTACCTGACTAGTAAGTATCTTAAAACCTGTGGATTGCTATGTCTCCGAAAGAGAATCAAGCATGTGTACAGGGGCATAAACGCAGCAGTGATAGGATTGGAGAGGTTCGGTGAGCAAATGAAGACCCTTTGAAGTCATATTGCATGGTACCCATTAAACGAGTTTCAACTACCCAGATTTAAGGTATTCTTCCTTCAGCTAAAACATGCATGTGGAACCTAGAGTATGATCAACCATGTGATCGGGAGACGTGTTCAAATATGTCTCAGTTTTCGTACCCTGGTACTCGGGTGCAACATTCCAGACGCTTTACTAACACTCTCCCCACTTGGAGAGTCAGCGCCTTTAACCTCCTGTTTGGCCCAGTTTGCAATTTCTGCGGAAGATGAACAGGAATAGCGAGAACCAATGAGAGACTAGCTGGAGGTGTCTGGACGGGCAAATTTAACTCTCATTTCCCACCAGGAAGAGGAATTAAACAAAGGCTCAGCGTGCCGTGCCGGAACCAGATTAGGGCCTGAAGCCATCCTGCGGTGTTGCGGCCAGGTCACAAGAAAGCGAGTTGAAGAAAGGAGCTCAGGGGCACTGTAATTCACAAACCTGCAGAGTTATAAATGACAGCTATCGTCCAAAAATAGACTGAAGTAAGGCTGCCAAGAGGACTTGAAAGCGGGGCAGAATTGCAGGAAACCGATTTCAGGAGGTAGACTGGAATTGCATTGAAAGCATAGGAAAAGAGGCAGAACGTCCACAATGATGCACTTGGCCAAAAAGGGCGTATGCGTTTTTTCCTGAATATATTCAGGAAAAAACGCATACGCCCTTTTTGGCCAACCAAGCAAGCTTTCAAAGGAAATCTGCACTACAATGAAGTCTCACTTCCCCCCGGTCAAAAGGGCCATCTGAAAAAAGTGTAAAATCCAGAAAGGCAGGACAGGCCATGGAGAACTGGGAGCCTTGTTATGCTGATGGGCGGGATGTAAATTGCCAACAACCACTCGGGAGAAGTGTATGGTGTTTCCTGAAACATCTAAAAAACAAAGCAACAGAACCTAGGGCACTTCCACTTATGGTCCTATAGCTTAGGGAAATTAAAATGAAAAAGACACAGCCACCCCAAAGTTTGGAATGGCTCTGTTTACAAGAACCTCGTTTACAGTACAAGTTCAACATCTCAGAAAGTGAAAAATGGATAAAGAAGTTATGGTATTTACTTACAAAGCAATATCACTCAGCAATGAAATCTGTGTCATCAGGCCCTTAGCAGCACAATGAGTGGATTCAGGTATGATGATTCTAACTGAAATAAGTCACACAGAAAAAGAAACATCATAAGATATCAGTAATACACGGAATGTAAACTTGGCTACACAGGAACTGAATTACAGAACAGAACAGGGTCTCAAATTTAGAAAACCAACTTATGCTTGCTTAAGGGGAAAGGTGAGTTGGGGTGCTGCATAAAACCAGAGATTGAAATGAGCACAGATAAAGTTCCTTAAGTCAAATATGGAATAGACAAGAGCTACTCCTTGCTCAACGAAATGGACTCAACACCCCATATTAAACGCCTAAGAATGTACCTGACTAGTAAGTATCGTAAAACCTATGGATTGCTATGTCTCCAAAAGAGAATCAAGCATGTGTACAGGGGCATAAACGCAGCAGTGATAGGATTGGAGAGGTTCGGTGAACAAATGAAGACCCTTTGAAGTCATATTGCATGGTACCCATTACACGGGTCTCAACTCTCCAGGTTTAAGGTATTCTTCCTTCAGCTAAAACATGCATGTGGAACCCAGAGTATGATCAACCATGTGAACGGGAGACGTGTTCAAATATGTCTCAGTTTTCCTCCCCTGGTACTCGGGTGCAACATTCCAGACGCTTTACTAACACTCTCCCCACTTGGACAGTCAGCGCCTTTAATCTCCTGTTTGGCCCAGTTTGCAATTTCTGCGGAAGATGAACAGGAATAGCGAGAACCAATGGAGACTAGCTGGAGGTGTCTGGACGGGCAAATTTAACTCTCATTTCCTACCAGGAAGAGGAATTGACCAAAGGCTCAGCGTGCCATGCCAGAACCAGATTAGGGCCTGAAGCCATCCTGCGGTGTTGCGGCCAGGTCACAAGAAAGCGAGTTGAAGAAAGGAGCTCAGGGGCACTGTAATTCACAAACCTGCAGAGTTATAAATGACAGCTATCGTCCAAAAATAGACTGAAGTAAGGCTGCCAAGAGGACTTGAAAGCGGGGCAGAATTGCAGGAAACCGATTTCAGGAGGTAGACTGGAATTGCATTGAAAGCATAGGAAAAGAGGCAGAACGTCCACAATGATGCACTTGGCCAAAAAGGGCGTATGCGTTTTTTCCTGAATATATTCAGGAAAAAACGCATACGCCCTTTTTGGCCAACCAAGCAAGCTTGCAAAGGAAATCTGCACTACAATGAAGTCTCACTTCCCCCCGGTCAAAAGGGCCATCTGAAAAAAGTGTAAAATCCAGAAAGGCAGGACAGGCCATGGAGAAGTGGGAGCCTTGTTATGCTGATGGGTGGGATGTAAATTGCCAACAACCACTCGGGAGAAGTGTATGGTGTTTCCTGAAACATCTAAAAAACAAAGCAACAGAACCTAGGGCACTTCCACTTATGGTCCTATAGCTTAGGGAAATTAAAATCAAAAAGACACAGCCACCCCAAAGTTTGGAATGGCTCTGTTTACAACAACCTCGTTTACAGTACAAGTTCAACATCGCAGAAAGTGAAAAATGGATAAAGAAGTTGTGGTATTTACTTACAAAGCAATATCACTCAGCAACGAAATCTGTGTCATCAGGCCCTTAGCAGCACAATGAGTGGATTCAGGTATGATGATTCTAACTGAAATAAGTCACACAGAAAAAGAAACATTATAAGATATCAGTAATACACGGAATGGAAACTTGGCTACACAGGAACTGAATTACAGAACAGAACAGGGTCTCAAATTTAGAAAACCAACTTATGCTTGCTTAAGGGTAAATGTGAGTTGGGGTGCTGCATAAAACCAGAGATTGAAATGAGCACAGATAAAGTTCCTTAAGTCAAATATGGAATAGACAAGAGCTACTCCTTGCTCAACGAAATGGACTCAACACCGCATATTAAACGCCTAAGAATGTACCTGACTAGTAAGTATCTTAAAACCTATGGATTGCTATGTCTCCGAAAGAGAATCAAGCATGTGTACAGGGGCATAAACTCAGCAGTGATAGGATTGGAGAGGTTCGGTGAGCAAATGAAGACCCTTTGAAGTCATATTGCATGGTACCCATTCCACGGGTTTCAACTACCCAGGTTTAAGGTATTCTGCCTTCAGCTAAAACATGCATGTGGAACCTAGAGTATGATCAACCATGTGATCGGGAGATGTGTTCAAATATGTCTCAGTTTTCGTACCCTGGTACTCGGGTGCAACATTCCAGACGCTTTACTAACACTCTCCCCACTTGGAGAGTCAGCGCCTTTAACCTCCTGTTTGGCCCAGTTTGCAATTTCTGCGGAAGATGAACAGGAATAGCGAGAACCAATGAGAGACTAGCTGGAGGTGTCTGGACGGGCAAATTTAACTCTCATTTCCCACCAGGAAGAGGAATTAAACAAAGGCTCAGCGTGCCGTGCCGGAACCAGATTAGGGCCTGAAGCCATCCTGCGGTGTTGCGGCCAGCTCAAAAGAAAGCGAGTTGAAGAAAGGAGCTCAGGGGCACTGTAATTCACAAACCTGCAGAGTTATAAATGACAGCTATCGTCCAAAAATAGACTGAAGTAAGGCTGCCAAGAGGACTTTAAATCGGGGCAGAATTGCAGGAAACCTATTTCAGGAGGTAGACTGGAATTGCATTGAAAGCATAGGAAAAGAGGCAGAACGTCCACAATGATGCACTTGGCCAGAAAGGGCGTATGCGTTTTTTCCTGAATATATTCAGGAAAAAACGCATACGCACTTTTTGGCCAACCAAGCAAGCTTGCAAAGGAAATCTGCACTACAATGAAGTCTCACTTCCCCCCGGTCAAAAGGGCCATCTGAAAAAAGTGTAAAATCCAGAAAGGCAGGACAGGCCATGGAGAACTGGGAGCCTTGTTATGCTGATGGGCGGGATGTAAATTGCCAAAAGACACTAGGGAGAAGTGTATGGTGTTTCCTGAAACATCTAAAAAACAAAGCAACAGAGCCTAGGGCACTTCCACTTATGGTCCTATAGCTTAGGGAAATTAAAATCAAAAAGACACAGCCACCCCAAAGTTTGGAACGGCTCTGTTTACAAGAAGCTCGTTTTCAGTACAAGTTCAACATCGCAGAAAGTGAAAAATGGATAAAGAAGTTGTGGTATTTACTTACAAAGCAATATCACTCAGCAATGAAATCTGTGTCATCAGGCCCTTAGCAGCACAATGAGTGGATTCAGGTATGATGATTCTAACTGAAATAAGTCACACAGAAAAAGAAACATCATAAGATATCAGTAATACACGGAATGTAAACTTGGCTACACAGGAACTGAATTACAGAACAGAACAGGGTCTCAAATTTAGAAAACCAACTTATGCTTGCTTAAGGGTAAAGGTGAGTTGGGGTGCTGCATAAAACCAGAGATTGAAATGAGCACAGATAAAGTTCCTTAAGACAAATATGGAATAGACAAGAGCTACTCCTTGCTCAACGAAATGGACTCAACACCGCATATTAAACGCCTAAGAATGTACCTGACTAGTAAGTATCTTAAAACCTGTGGATTGCTATGTCTCCGAAAGAGAATCAAGCATGTGTACAGGGGCATAAACGCAGCAGTGATAGGATTGGAGAGGTTCGGTGAGCAAATGAAGACCCTTTGAAGTCATATTGCATGGTACCCATTAAACGAGTTTCAACTACCCAGGTTTAAGGTATTCTTCCTTCAGCTAAAACATGCATGTGGAACCTAGAGTATGATCAACCATGTGATTGGGAGACGTGTTCAAATATGTCTCAGTTTTCGTACCCTGGTACTCGGGTGCAACATTCCAGACGCTTTACTAACACTCTCCCCACTTGGAGAGTCAGCGCCTTTAACCTCCTGTTTGGCCCAGTTTGCAATTTCTGCGGAAGATGAACAGGAATAGCGAGAACCAATGAGAGACTAGCTGGAGGTGTCTGGACGGGCAAATTTAACTCTCATTTCCCACCAGGAAGAGGAATTAAACAAAGGCTTAGCGTGCCGTGCCGGAACCAGATTAGGGCCTGAAGCCATCCTTCGGTGTTGCGGCCAGGTCACAAGAAAGCGAGTTGAAGAAAGGAGCTCAGGGGCACTGTAATTCACAAACCTGCAGAGTTATAAATGACAGCTATCGTCCAAAAATAGACTGAAGTAAGGCTGCCAAGAGGACTTGAATGCGGGGCAGAATTGTAGGAAACCGATTTCAGGAGGTAGACTGGAATTGCATTGAAAGCATAGGAAAAGAGGCAGAACGTCCACAATGATGCACTTGGCCAAAAAGGGCGTATGCGTTTTTTCCTGAATATATTCAGGAAAAAACGCATACGCCCTTTTTGGCCAACCAAGCAAGCTTTCAAAGGAAATCTGCACTACAATGAAGTCTCACTTCCCCCCGGTCAAAAGGGCCATCTGAAAAAAGTGTAAAATCCAGAAAGGCAGGACAGGCCATGGAGAACTGGGAGCCTTGTTATGCTGATGGGCGGGATGTAAATTGCCAACAACCACTGGGGAGAAGTGTATGGTGTTTCCTGAAACATCTAAAAAACAAAGCAACAGAACCTAGGGCACTTCCACTTATGGTCCTATAGCTTAGGGAAATTAAAATCAAAAAGACACAGCCACCCCAAAGTTTGGAACGGCTCTGTTTACAAGAACCTCGTTTACAGTACAAGTTCAACATCTCAGAAAGTGAAAAATGGATAAAGAAGTTATGGTATTTACTTACAAAGCAATATCACTCAGCAATGAAATCTGTGTCATCAGGTCCTTAGCAGCACAATGAGTGGATTCAGGTATGATGATTCTAACTGAAATAAGTCACACAGAAAAAGAAACATTATAAGATATCAGTAATACACGGAATGGAAACTTGGCTACACAGGAACTGAATTACAGAACAGAACAGGGTCTCAAATTTAGAAAACCAACTTATGCTTGCTTAAGGGTAAATGTGAGTTGGGGTGCTGCATAAAACCAGAGATTGAAATGAGCACAGATAAAGTTCCTTAAGTCAAATATGGAATAGACAAGAGCTACTCCTTGCTCAACGAAATGGACTCAACACCGCATATTAAACGCCTAAGAATGTACCTGACTAGTAAGTATCTTAAAACCTATGGATTGCTATGTCTCCGAAAGAGAATCAAGCATGTGTACAGGGGCATAAACTCAGCAGTGATAGGATTGGAGAGGTTCGGTGAGCAAATGAAGACCCTTTGAAGTCATATTGCATGGTACCCATTCCACGGGTTTCAACTACCCAGGTTTAAGGTATTCTGCCTTCAGCTAAAACATGCATGTGGAACCTAGAGTATGATCAACCATGTGATCGGGAGATGTGTTCAAATATGTCTCAGTTTTCGTACCCTGGTACTCGGGTGCAACATTCCAGACGCTTTACTAACACTCTCCCCACTTGGAGAGTCAGCGCCTTTAACCTCCTGTTTGGCCCAGTTTGCAATTTCTGCGGAAGATGAACAGGAATAGCGAGAACCAATGAGAGACTAGCTGGAGGTGTCTGGACGGGCAAATTTAACTCTCATTTCCCACCAGGAAGAGGAATTAAACAAAGGCTCAGCGTGCCGTGCCGGAACCAGATTAGGGCCTGAAGCCATCCTGCGGTGTTGCGGCCAGCTCAAAAGAAAGCGAGTTGAAGAAAGGAGCTCAGGGGCACTGTAATTCACAAACCTGCAGAGTTATAAATGACAGCTATCGTCCAAAAATAGACTGAAGTAAGGCTGCCAAGAGGACTTTAAATCGGGGCAGAATTGCAGGAAACCTATTTCAGGAGGTAGACTGGAATTGCATTGAAAGCATAGGAAAAGAGGCAGAACGTCCACAATGATGCACTTGGCCAGAAAGGGCGTATGCGTTTTTTCCTGAATATATTCAGGAAAAAACGCATACGCACTTTTTGGCCAACCAAGCAAGCTTGCAAAGGAAATCTGCACTACAATGAAGTCTCACTTCCCCCCGGTCAAAAGGGCCATCTGAAAAAAGTGTAAAATCCAGAAAGGCAGGACAGGCCATGGAGAACTGGGAGCCTTGTTATGCTGATGGGCGGGATGTAAATTGACAAAAGACACTAGGGAGAAGTGTATGGTGTTTCCTGAAACATCTAAAAAACAAAGCAACAGAGCCTAGGGCACTTCCACTTATGGTCCTATAGCTTAGGGAAATTAAAATCAAAAAGACACAGCCACCCCAAAGTTTGGAACGGCTCTGTTTACAAGAAGCTCGTTTTCAGTACAAGTTCAACATCGCAGAAAGTGAAAAATGGATAAAGAAGTTGTGGTATTTACTTACAAAGCAATATCACTCAGCAATGAAATCTGTGTCATCAGGCCCTTAGCAGCACAATGAGTGGATTCAGGTATGATGATTCTAACTGAAATAAGTCACACAGAAAAAGAAACATCATAAGATATCAGTAATACACGGAATGTAAACTTGGCTACACAGGAACTGAATTACAGAACAGAACAGGGTCTCAAATTTAGAAAACCAACTTATGCTTGCTTAAGGGTAAAGGTGAGTTGGGGTGCTGCATAAAACCAGAGATTGAAATGAGCACAGATAAAGTTCCTTAAGACAAATATGGAATAGACAAGAGCTACTCCTTGCTCAACGAAATGGACTCAACACCGCATATTAAACGCCTAAGAATGTACCTGACTAGTAAGTATCTTAAAACCTGTGGATTGCTATGTCTCCGAAAGAGAATCAAGCATGTGTACAGGGGCATAAACGCAGCAGTGATAGGATTGGAGAGGTTCGGTGAGCAAATGAAGACCCTTTGAAGTCATATTGCATGGTACCCATTAAACGAGTTTCAACTACCCAGGTTTAAGGTATTCTTCCTTCAGCTAAAACATGCATGTGGAACCTAGAGTATGATCAACCATGTGATTGGGAGACGTGTTCAAATATGTCTCAGTTTTCGTACCCTGGTACTCGGGTGCAACATTCCAGACGCTTTACTAACACTCTCCCCACTTGGAGAGTCAGCGCCTTTAACCTCCTGTTTGGCCCAGTTTGCAATTTCTGCGGAAGATGAACAGGAATAGCGAGAACCAATGAGAGACTAGCTGGAGGTGTCTGGACGGGCAAATTTAACTCTCATTTCCCACCAGGAAGAGGAAATAACCAAAGGCTTAGCGTGCCGTGCCGGAACCAGATTAGGGCCTGAAGCCATCCTGCGGTGTTGCGGCCAGGTCACAAGAAAGCGAGTTGAAGAAAGGAGCTCAGGGGCACTGTAATTCACAAACCTGCATAGTTATAAATGACAGCTATCGTCCAAAAATATATTGAAGTAAGGCTGCCAAGAGGACTTGAAAGCGGGGCAGAATTGCAGGAAACCGATTTCAGGAGGTAGACTGGAATTGCATTGAAAGCATAGGAAAAGAGGCAGAACGTCCACAATGAGGAACTTGGCCAAAAAGGGCGTATGCGTTTTTTCCTGAATATATTCAGGAAAAAACGCATACGCCCTTTTTGGCCAACCAAGCAAGCTTGCAAAGGAAATCTGCACTACAATGAAGTCTCACATCCCCCCGGTGAAAAGGGCCATCTGAAAAAAGTGTAAAATCCAGAAAGGCAGGACAGGCCATGGAGAACTGGGAGCCTTGTTATGCTGATGGGCGGGATGTAAATTGCCAACAACCACTTGGGAGAAGTGTATGGTGTTTCCTGAAACATCTAAAAAACAAAGCAACAGAACCTAGGGCACTTCCACTTATGGTCCTATAGCTTAGGGAAATTAAAATCAAAAAGACACAGCCACCCCAAAGTTTGGAACAGCTCTGTTTACAAAAACCTCGTTTACAGTACAAGTTCAACATCGCAGAAAGTGAAAAATGGATAAAGAAGTTGTGGTATTCACTTACAAAGCAATATCACTCAGCAATGAAATCTATGTCATCAGGCCCGTAGCAGCACAATGAGTGGATTCAGGTATGATGTTTCTAACTGAAATAAGTCACACAGAAAAAGAAACATCATAAGATATCACTAATACACGGAATGGAAACTTGGCTACACAGGAACTGAATTACAGAACAGAACAGGGTCTCAAATTTAGAAAACCAACTTATGCTTGCTTAAGGGGAAAGGTGAGTTGGGGTGCTGCATAAAACCAGAGATTGAAATGAGCACAGATAAAGTTTCTTAAGCCAAATATGGAATAGACAAGAGCTACTCCTTGCTCAACGAAATGGACTCAACACCGCATATTAAACGCCTAAGAATGTACCTGACTAGTAAGTATCTTAAAACCTATGGATTGCTATGTCTCCGAAAGAGAATCAAGCATGTGTACAGGGGCATAAACGCAGCAGTGATAGGATTGGAGAGGTTCGGTGAGCAAATGAACACCCTTTGAAGTCATATTGCATGGTACCCATTCCACGGGTTTCAACTACCCAGGTTTAAGGTATTCTTCCTTCAGCTAAAACATGCATGTGGAACCTAGAGTATGATCAACCATGTGATCGGGAGACGTGTTCAAATATGTCTCAGTTGTCGTACCCTGGTACTCGGGTGCAACATGCCAAATGCTTTACTAACACTCTCCCGACTTGGAGAGTCAGTCCCTTTAACCTCCTGCTTGGCCCAGTTTGCAATTTCTGCGGAAGATGAACAGGAATAGCGAGAACCAATGAGAAACTAGCTGGAGATGTCTGAACGGGCAAATTTAACTCTCATTTCCCACCAGGAAGAGGAATTAACCAAAGGCTCAGCGTGCCGTGCCGGAACCACATTAGGGCCTGAAGCCATCCTGCGGTGTTGCGGCCAGGTCACAAGAAAGCGAGTTGAAGAAAGGAGCTCAGGGGCACTGTAATTCACAAACCTGCAGAGTTATAAATGACAGCTATCGTCCAAAAATATACTGAAGTAAGGCTGCCAAGAGGACTTGAAAGCGGGGCAGAATTGCAGGAAACCAATTTCAGGAGGTAGACTGGAATTGCATTGAAAGCATAGAAAAAGAGGCAGAATGTCCACAATGATGCACTTGGCCAAAAAGGGCGTATGCGTTTTTTCCTGAATATATTCAGGAAAAAACGCATACGCACTTTTTGGCCAACCAAGCAAGCTTGCAAAGGAAATCTGCACTACAATGAAGTCTCACTTCCCCCCGGTCAAAAGGGCCATCTGAAAAAAGTGTAAAATCCAGAAAGGCAGGACAGGCCATGGAGAACTGGGAGCCTTGTTATGCTGATGGGCGGGATGTAAATTGCCAACAACCACTCGGGAGAAGTGTATGGTGTTTCCTGAAACATCTAAAAAACAAAGCAACAGAGCCTAGGGCACTTCCACTTATGGTCCTATAGCTTAGGGAAATTAAAATCAAAAAGACACAGCCACCCCAAAGTTTGGGAAGCCTCTGTTTACAAGAACCTCGTTTACAGTACAAGTTCAACATCACAGAAAGTGAAAAATGGATAAAGAACTTGTGGTACTACGTACAATGCAGTATCACTCAGCAATGAAATCCATGTCATCAGGCCCGTAGCAGCATAATGAGTGGATTCAGGTATGATGATTCTAACTGAAATAAGTCACACAGAAAAAGAAACATCATAAGATATCAGTAATACACGGAATGGAAACTTGGCTACACAGGAACTGAATTACAGAACAGAACAGGGTCTCAAATTTAGAAAACCAACTTATGCTTGCTTAAGGGGAAAAGTGAGTTGGGGTGCTGCATAAAACCAGAGATTGAAATGAGCAGAGATAAAGTTCCTTAAGCCAAATATGGAATAGACAAGAGCTACTCCTTGCTCAACGAAATGGACTCAACACCGCATATTAAACGCCTAAGAATGTACCTGACTAGTAAGTATCTTAAAACCTATGGATTGCTATGTCTCCGAAAGAGAATCAAGCATGTGTACAGGGGCATAAACGCAGCAGTGATAGGATTGGAGAGGTTCGGTGATCAAATGAAGACCCTTTGAAGTCATATTGCATGGTACCCATTCCACGGGTTTCAACTACCCAGGTTTAAGGTATTCTTCCTTCAGCTAAAACATGCATGTGGAACCTAGAGTATGATCAACCATGTGATCGGGAGACGTGTTCAAATATGTCTCAGTTTTCGTTCCCTGGTACTCGGGTGCAACATGCCAGACGATTTACTAACACTCTCCCAACTTGGAGAGTCAGTCCCTTTAACCTCCTGCTTGGCCCAGTTTGCAATTTCTGCGGAAGATGAACAGGAATAGCGAGAACCAATGAGAGACTAGCTGGAGATGTCTGGACGGGCAAATTTAACTCTCATTTCCCACTAGGAAGAGGAAATAACCAAAGGCTCAGCGTGCCGTGCCGGAACCAGATTAGGGCCTGAAGCCATCCTGCGGTGTTGCGGCCAGGTCACAAGAAAGCGAGTTGAAGAAAGGAGCTCAGGGGCACTGTAATTCACAAACCTGCATAGTTATAAATGACAGCTATCGTCCAAAAATATATTGAAGTAAGGCTGCCAAGAGGACTTGAAAGCGGGGCAGAATTGCAGGAAACCGATTTCAGGAGGTAGACTGGAATTGCATTGAAAGCATAGGAAAAGAGGCAGAACGTCCACAATGAGGAACTTGGCCAAAAAGGGCGTATGCGTTTTTTCCTGAATATATTCAGGAAAAAACGCATACGCCCTTTTTGGCCAACCAAGCAAGCTTGCAAAGGAAATCTGCACTACAATGAAGTCTCACATCCCCCCGGTGAAAAGGGCCATCTGAAAAAAGTGTAAAATCCAGAAAGGCAGGACAGGCCATGGAGAACTGGGAGCCTTGTTATGCTGATGGGCGGGATGTAAATTGCCAACAACCACTTGGGAGAAGTGTATGGTGTTTCCTGAAACATCTAAAAAACAAAGCAACAGAACCTAGGGCACTTCCACTTATGGTCCTATAGCTTAGGGAAATTAAAATCAAAAAGACACAGCCACCCCAAAGTTTGGAACAGCTCTGTTTACAAAAACCTCGTTTACAGTACAAGTTCAACATCGCAGAAAGTGAAAAATGGATAAAGAAGTTGTGGTATTCACTTACAAAGCAATATCACTCAGCAATGAAATCTATGTCATCAGGCCCTTAGCAGCACAATGAGTGGATTCAGGTATGATGATTCTAACTGAAATAAGTCACACAGAAAAAGAAACATCATAAGATATCAGTAATACACGGAATGGAAACTTGCCTACACAGGAACTGAATTACAGAACAGAACAGGGTCTCAAATTTAGAAAACCAACTTATGCTTGCTTAAGGGTAAAGGTGAGTTGGGGTGCTGCATAAAACCAGAGATTGAAATGAGCACAGATAAAGTTCCTTAAGTCAAATATGGAATAGACAATAGCTACTCCTTGCTCAACGAAATGGACTCAACACCGCATATTAAATGCCTAAGAATGTACCTGACTAGTAAGTATCTTAAAACCTATGGATTGCTATGTCTCCGAAAGAGAATCAAGCATGTGTACAGGGGCATAAACGCAGCAGTGATAGGATTGGAGAGGTTCGTGAGCAAATGAAGACCCTTTGAAGTCATATTGCATGGTACCCATTCCACGGGTTTCAACTACCCAGGTTTAAGGTATTCTTCCTTCAGCTAAAACATGCATGTGGAACCTAGAGTATGATCAACCATGTGATCCGGAGACGTGTTCAAATATGTCTCAGTTTTCGTACCCTGGTACTCGGGTGCAACATTCCAGATGCTTTACTAACACTCTCCCCACTTGGAGAGTCAGTCCCTTTAACCTCCTGTTTGGCCCAGTTTGCAATTTCTGTGGAAGATGAACAGGAATAGCGAGAACCAATGAGAGACTAGCTGGAGGTGTCTGGACGGGCAAATTTAACTCTCATTTCCCACCAGGAAGAGGAATTAACCAAAGGCTCAGCATGCCATGCCAGAACCAGATTAGGGCCTGAAGACATCCTGCGGTGTTGCGGCCAGCTCACAAGAAAGCGAGTTGAAGAAAGGAGCTCAGGGGCACTGTAATTCACAAACCTGCAGAGTTATAAATGACAGCTATCGTCCAAAAATATACTGAAGTAAGGCTGCCAAGAGGACTTGAAAGCGGGGCAGAATTGCAGGAAACCGATTTCAGGAGGTAGACTGGAATTGCATTGAAAGCATAGGAAAAGAGGCAGAACGTCCACAATGATGCACTTGGCCAAAAAGGGCGTATGCGATTTTTCCTGAATATATTCAGGAAAAAACGCATACGCCCTTTTTGGCCAACCAAGCAAGCTTGCAAAGGAAATCTGCACTACAATGAAGTCTCACTTCCCCCCGGTCAAAAGGGCCATCTGAAAAAAGTGTAAAATCCAGAAAGGAAGGACAGGCCATGGAGAACTGGGAGCCTTGTTATGCTGATGGGCGGGATGTAAATTGCCAACAACCACTCGGGAGAAGTGTATGGTGTTTCCTGAAACATCTAAAAAACAAAGCAACAGAACCTAGGGCACTTCCACTTATCGTGCTATAGCTTAGGGAAATTAAAATCAAAAAGACACAGCCACCCCAAAGTTTGGAATGGCTCTGTTTACAAGAACCTCGTTTACAGTACAAGTTCAACATCGCAGAAAGTGAAAAATGGATAAAGAAGTTGTGGTATTCACTTACAAAGCAATATCACTCAGCAATGAAATCTATGTCATCAGGCCCTTAGCAGCACAATGAGTGGATTCAGGTATGATGATTCTAACTGAAATAAGTCACACAGAAAAAGAAACATCATAAGATATCAGTAATACACGGAATGGAAACTTGGCTACACAGGAACTGAATTACAGAACAGAACAGGGTCTCAAATTTAGAAAACCAACTTATGCTTGCTTAAGGGTAAAGGTGAGTTGGGGTGCTGCATAAAACCAGAGATTGAAATGAGCACAGATAAAGTTCCTTAAGCCAAATATGGAATAGACAAGAGCTACTCCTTCCTCAACGAAATGGACTCAACACCCCATATTAAACGCCTAAGAATGTACCTGACTAGTAAGTATCTTAAAACCTATGGATTGCTATGTCTCCGAAAGAGAATCAAGCATGTGTACAGGTGCATAAATGCAGCAGTGATAGGATTGGACAGGTTCGGTGAGCAAATGAAGACCCTTTGAAGTCATATTGCATGGTACCCATTCCACGGGTTTCAACTACCCAGGTTTAAGGTATTCTTCCTTCAGCTAAAACATGCATGTGGAACCTAGAGTATGATCAACCATGTGATCGGGAGACGTGTTCAAATATGTCTCAGTTTTCGTTCCCTGGTACTCGGGTGCAACATGCCAGACGATTTACTAACACTCTCCCAACTTGGAGAGTCAGTCCCTTTAACCTCCTGCTTGGCCCAGTTTGCAATTTCTGCGGAAGATGAACAGGAATAGCGAGAACCAATGAGAGACTAGCTGGAGATGTCTGGACGGGCAAATTTAACTCTCATTTCCCACTAGGAAGAGGAAATAACCAAAGGCTCAGCGTGCCGTGCCGGAACCAGATTAGGGCCTGAAGCCATCCTGCGGTGTTGCGGCCAGGTCACAAGAAAGCGAGTTGAAGAAAGGAGCTCAGGGGCACTGTAATTCACAAACCTGCATAGTTATAAATGACAGCTATCGTCCAAAAATATATTGAAGTAAGGCTGCCAAGAGGACTTGAAAGCGGGGCAGAATTGCAGGAAACCGATTTCAGGAGGTAGACTGGAATTGCATTGAAAGCATAGGAAAAGAGGCAGAACGTCCACAATGAGGAACTTGGCCAAAAAGGGCGTATGCGTTTTTTCCTGAATATATTCAGGAAAAAACGCATACGCCCTTTTTGGCCAACCAAGCAAGCTTGCAAAGGAAATCTGCACTACAATGAAGTCTCACATCCCCCCGGTGAAAAGGGCCATCTGAAAAAAGTGTAAAATCCAGAAAGGCAGGACAGGCCATGGAGAACTGGGAGCCTTGTTATGCTGATGGGCGGGATGTAAATTGCCAACAACCACTTGGGAGAAGTGTATGGTGTTTCCTGAAACATCTAAAAAACAAAGCAACAGAACCTAGGGCACTTCCACTTATGGTCCTATAGCTTAGGGAAATTAAAATCAAAAAGACACAGCCACCCCAAAGTTTGGAACAGCTCTGTTTACAAAAACCTCGTTTACAGTACAAGTTCAACATCGCAGAAAGTGAAAAATGGATAAAGAAGTTGTGGTATTCACTTACAAAGCAATATCACTCAGCAATGAAATCTATGTCATCAGGCCCTTAGCAGCACAATGAGTGGATTCAGGTATGATGATTCTAACTGAAATAAGTCACACAGAAAAAGAAACATCATAAGATATCAGTAATACACGGAATGGAAACTTGCCTACACAGGAACTGAATTACAGAACAGAACAGGGTCTCAAATTTAGAAAACCAACTTATGCTTGCTTAAGGGTAAAGGTGAGTTGGGGTGCTGCATAAAACCAGAGATTGAAATGAGCACAGATAAAGTTCCTTAAGTCAAATATGGAATAGACAATAGCTACTCCTTGCTCAACGAAATGGACTCAACACCGCATATTAAATGCCTAAGAATGTACCTGACTAGTAAGTATCTTAAAACCTATGGATTGCTATGTCTCCGAAAGAGAATCAAGCATGTGTACAGGGGCATAAACGCAGCAGTGATAGGATTGGAGAGGTTCGTGAGCAAATGAAGACCCTTTGAAGTCATATTGCATGGTACCCATTCCACGGGTTTCAACTACCCAGGTTTAAGGTATTCTTCCTTCAGCTAAAACATGCATGTGGAACCTAGAGTATGATCAACCATGTGATCCGGAGACGTGTTCAAATATGTCTCAGTTTTCGTACCCTGGTACTCGGGTGCAACATTCCAGATGCTTTACTAACACTCTCCCCACTTGGAGAGTCAGTCCCTTTAACCTCCTGTTTGGCCCAGTTTGCAATTTCTGTGGAAGATGAACAGGAATAGCGAGAACCAATGAGAGACTAGCTGGAGGTGTCTGGACGGGCAAATTTAACTCTCATTTCCCACCAGGAAGAGGAATTAACCAAAGGCTCAGCATGCCATGCCAGAACCAGATTAGGGCCTGAAGACATCCTGCGGTGTTGCGGCCAGCTCACAAGAAAGCGAGTTGAAGAAAGGAGCTCAGGGGCACTGTAATTCACAAACCTGCAGAGTTATAAATGACAGCTATCGTCCAAAAATATACTGAAGTAAGGCTGCCAAGAGGACTTGAAAGCGGGGCAGAATTGCAGGAAACCGATTTCAGGAGGTAGACTGGAATTGCATTGAAAGCATAGGAAAAGAGGCAGAACGTCCACAATGATGCACTTGGCCAAAAAGGGCGTATGCGATTTTTCCTGAATATATTCAGGAAAAAACGCATACGCCCTTTTTGGCCAACCAAGCAAGCTTGCAAAGGAAATCTGCACTACAATGAAGTCTCACTTCCCCCCGGTCAAAAGGGCCATCTGAAAAAAGTGTAAAATCCAGAAAGGAAGGACAGGCCATGGAGAACTGGGAGCCTTGTTATGCTGATGGGCGGGATGTAAATTGCCAACAACCACTCGGGAGAAGTGTATGGTGTTTCCTGAAACATCTAAAAAACAAAGCAACAGAACCTAGGGCACTTCCACTTATCGTGCTATAGCTTAGGGAAATTAAAATCAAAAAGACACAGCCACCCCAAAGTTTGGAATGGCTCTGTTTACAAGAACCTCGTTTACAGTACAAGTTCAACATCGCAGAAAGTGAAAAATGGATAAAGAAGTTGTGGTATTCACTTACAAAGCAATATCACTCAGCAATGAAATCTATGTCATCAGGCCCTTAGCAGCACAATGAGTGGATTCAGGTATGATGATTCTAACTGAAATAAGTCACACAGAAAAAGAAACATCATAAGATATCAGTAATACACGGAATGGAAACTTGGCTACACAGGAACTGAATTACAGAACAGAACAGGGTCTCAAATTTAGAAAACCAACTTATGCTTGCTTAAGGGTAAAGGTGAGTTGGGGTGCTGCATAAAACCAGAGATTGAAATGAGCACAGATAAAGTTCCTTAAGCCAAATATGGAATAGACAAGAGCTACTCCTTCCTCAACGAAATGGACTCAACACCCCATATTAAACGCCTAAGAATGTACCTGACTAGTAAGTATCTTAAAACCTATGGTTTGCTATGTCTCCGAAAGAGAATCAAGCATGTGTACAGGTGCATAAATGCAGCAGTGATAGGATTGGACAGGTTCGGTGAGCAAATGAAGACCCTTTGAAGTCATATTGCATGGTACCCATTCCACGGGTTTCAACTACCCAGGTTTAAGGTATTCTTCCTTCAGCTAAAACATGCATGTGGAACCTAGAGTATGATCAACCATGTGATCGGGAGACGTGTTCAAATATGTCTCAGTTTTCGTTCCCTGGTACTCGGGTGCAACATGCCAGACGATTTACTAACACTCTCCCAACTTGGAGAGTCAGTCCCTTTAACCTCCTGCTTGGCCCAGTTTGCAATTTCTGCGGAAGATGAACAGGAATAGCGAGAACCAATGAGAGACTAGCTGGAGATGTCTGGACGGGCAAATTTAACTCTCATTTCCCACTAGGAAGAGGAAATAACCAAAGGCTCAGCGTGCCGTGCCGGAACCAGATTAGGGCCTGAAGCCATCCTGCGGTGTTGCGGCCAGGTCACAAGAAAGCGAGTTGAAGAAAGGAGCTCAGGGGCACTGTAATTCACAAACCTGCATAGTTATAAATGACAGCTATCGTCCAAAAATATATTGAAGTAAGGCTGCCAAGAGGACTTGAAAGCGGGGCAGAATTGCAGGAAACCGATTTCAGGAGGTAGACTGGAATTGCATTGAAAGCATAGGAAAAGAGGCAGAACGTCCACAATGAGGAACTTGGCCAAAAAGGGCGTATGCGTTTTTTCCTGAATATATTCAGGAAAAAACGCATACGCCCTTTTTGGCCAACCAAGCAAGCTTGCAAAGGAAATCTGCACTACAATGAAGTCTCACATCCCCCCGGTGAAAAGGGCCATCTGAAAAAAGTGTAAAATCCAGAAAGGCAGGACAGGCCATAGAGAACTGGGAGCCTTGTTATGCTGATGGGCGGGATGTAAATTGCCAACAACCACTTGGGAGAAGTGTATGGTGTTTCCTGAAACATCTAAAAAACAAAGCAACAGAACCTAGGGCACTTCCACTTATGGTCCTATAGCTTAGGGAAATTAAAATCAAAAAGACACAGCCACCCCAAAGTTTGGAACAGCTCTGTTTACAAAAACCTCGTTTACAGTACAAGTTCAACATCGCAGAAAGTGAAAAATGGATAAAGAAGTTGTGGTATTCACTTACAAAGCAATATCACTCAGCAATGAAATCTATGTCATCAGGCCCTTAGCAGCACAATGAGTGGATTCAGGTATGATGATTCTAACTGAAATAAGTCACACAGAAAAAGAAACATCATAAGATATCAGTAATACACGGAATGGAAACTTGCCTACACAGGAACTGAATTACAGAACAGAACAGGGTCTCAAATTTAGAAAACCAACTTATGCTTGCTTAAGGGTAAAGGTGAGTTGGGGTGCTGCATAAAACCAGAGATTGAAATGAGCACAGATAAAGTTCCTTAAGTCAAATATGGAATAGACAATAGCTACTCCTTGCTCAACGAAATGGACTCAACACCGCATATTAAATGCCTAAGAATGTACCTGACTAGTAAGTATCTTAAAACCTATGGATTGCTATGTCTCCGAAAGAGAATCAAGCATGTGTACAGGGGCATAAACGCAGCAGTGATAGGATTGGAGAGGTTCGTGAGCAAATGAAGACCCTTTGAAGTCATATTGCATGGTACCCATTCCACGGGTTTCAACTACCCAGGTTTAAGGTATTCTTCCTTCAGCTAAAACATGCATGTGGAACCTAGAGTATGATCAACCATGTGATCCGGAGACGTGTTCAAATATGTCTCAGTTTTCGTACCCTGGTACTCGGGTGCAACATTCCAGATGCTTTACTAACACTCTCCCCACTTGGAGAGTCAGTCCCTTTAACCTCCTGTTTGGCCCAGTTTGCAATTTCTGTGGAAGATGAACAGGAATAGCGAGAACCAATGAGAGACTAGCTGGAGGTGTCTGGACGGGCAAATTTAACTCTCATTTCCCACCAGGAAGAGGAATTAACCAAAGGCTCAGCATGCCATGCCAGAACCAGATTAGGGCCTGAAGACATCCTGCGGTGTTGCGGCCAGCTCACAAGAAAGCGAGTTGAAGAAAGGAGCTCAGGGGCACTGTAATTCACAAACCTGCAGAGTTATAAATGACAGCTATCGTCCAAAAATATACTGAAGTAAGGCTGCCAAGAGGACTTGAAAGCGGGGCAGAATTGCAGGAAACCGATTTCAGGAGGTAGACTGGAATTGCATTGAAAGCATAGGAAAAGAGGCAGAACGTCCACAATGATGCACTTGGCCAAAAAGGGCGTATGCGATTTTTCCTGAATATATTCAGGAAAAAACGCATACGCCCTTTTTGGCCAACCAAGCAAGCTTGCAAAGGAAATCTGCACTACAATGAAGTCTCACTTCCCCCCGGTCAAAAGGGCCATCTGAAAAAAGTGTAAAATCCAGAAAGGAAGGACAGGCCATGGAGAACTGGGAGCCTTGTTATGCTGATGGGCGGGATGTAAATTGCCAACAACCACTCGGGAGAAGTGTATGGTGTTTCCTGAAACATCTAAAAAACAAAGCAACAGAACCTAGGGCACTTCCACTTATCGTGCTATAGCTTAGGGAAATTAAAATCAAAAAGACACAGCCACCCCAAAGTTTGGAATGGCTCTGTTTACAAGAACCTCGTTTACAGTACAAGTTCAACATCGCAGAAAGTGAAAAATGGATAAAGAAGTTGTGGTATTCACTTACAAAGCAATATCACTCAGCAATGAAATCTATGTCATCAGGCCCTTAGCAGCACAATGAGTGGATTCAGGTATGATGATTCTAACTGAAATAAGTCACACAGAAAAAGAAACATCATAAGATATCAGTAATACACGGAATGGAAACTTGGCTACACAGGAACTGAATTACAGAACAGAACAGGGTCTCAAATTTAGAAAACCAACTTATGCTTGCTTAAGGGGAAAGGTGAGTTGGGGTGCTGCATAAAACCAGAGATTGAAATGAGCACAGATAAAGTTCCTTAAGCCAAATATGGAATAGACAAGAGCTACTCCTTGCTCAACGAAATGGACTCAACACCGCATATTAAACGCCTAAGAATGTACCTGACTAGTAAGTATCTTAAAACCTATGGATTGCTATGTCTCCGAAAGAGAATCAAGCATGTGTACAGGGGCATAAATGCAGCAGTGATAGGATTGGAGAGGTTCGGTGAGCAAATGAAGACCCTTTGAAGTCATATTGCATGGTACCCATTCCACGGGTTTCAACTACCCAGGTTTAAGGTATTCTTCCTTCAGCTAAAACATGCATGTGGAACCTAGAGTATGATCAACCATGTGATCGGGAGACATGTTCAAATATGTCTCAGTTTTCGTACCCTGGTACTCGGGTGCAACATTCCAGACGCTTTACTAACACTCTCCCCACTTGGAGAGTCAGTCCCTTTAACCTCCTGTTTGGCCCAGTTTGCAATTTCTGCGGAAGATGAACAGGAGTAGCGAGAACCAATGAGAGACTAGCTGGAGGTGTCTGGATGGGCAAATTTAACTCTCATTTCCCACCAGGAAGAGGAAATAACCAAAGGCTCAGCGTGCCGTGCCGGAACCAGATTAGGGCCTGAAGACATCCTGCGGTGTTGCGGCCAGCTCAAAAGAAAGCGAGTTGAAGAAAGGAGCTCAGGGGCACTGTAATTCACAAACCTGCAGAGTTATAAATGACAGCTATCGTCCAAGAATATACTGAAGTAAGGCTGCCAAGAGGACTTGAAAGTGGGGCAGAATTGCAGGAAACCGATTTCAGGAGGTAGACTGGAATTGCATTGAAAGCATAGGAAAAGAGGCAGAACGTCCACAATGATGCACTTGGCCAAAAAGGGCGTATGCGTTTTTTCCTGAATATATTCAGGAAAAAACGCATACTCCCTTCTTGGCCAACCAAGCAAGCTTGCAAAGGAAATCTGCACTACAATGAAGTCTCACTTCCCCCCGGTCAAAAGGGCCCTCTGAAAAAAGTGTAAAATCCAGAAAGGCAGGACAGGCCATGGAGAACTGGGAGCATTGTTATGCTGATGGGCGGGATGTAAATTGCCAACAGACACTCGGGAGAAGTGTATGGTGTTTCCTGAAACATCTAAAAAACAAAGCAACAGAGCCTAGGGCACTTCCACTTATGGTCCTATAGCTTAGGGAAATTAAAATCAAAAAGACACAGCCACCCCAAAGTTTGGGACGCCTCTGTTTACAAGAACCTCGTTTACCGTACAAGTTCAATATCACAGAAAGTGAAAAATGGATAAAGAACTTGTGGTACTTACGTACAATGCAGTATCACTCAGCAATGAAGTCTATGTCATTAGGCCCGTGGCAGCATAATGAGTGGATTCAGGTACGATGAATCTAACTGAAATAAGTCACACAGAAAAAGAAACATCATAAGATATCAGTAATACACGGAATGGAAACTTGGCTACACAGGAACTGAATTACAGAACAGAAGAGGGTCTCAAATTTAGAAAACCAACTTATGCTTGCTTAAGGGTAAAGGTGAGTTGGGTTGCTGCATAAAACCAGAGATTGAAATGAGCACAGATAAAGTTCCTTAAGCCAAATATGGAATAGACAAGAGCTACTCCTTGCTCAACGAAATGGACTCAACACCGCATATTAAACGCCTAAGAATGTACCTGACTAGTAAGTATCTTAAAACCTATGGATTGCTATGTCTCCGAAAGAGAATCAAGCATGTGTACCGGGGCATAAACGCAGCAGTGATAGGATTGGAGAGGTTCGGTGAGCAAATGAAGACCCTTTGAAGTCATATTGCATGGTACCCATTCCACGCGTCTTAACTCTCCAGGTTTAAGGTATTCTTCCTTCAGCTAAAACCTGCATGGGGAACCCAGAGTATGATCAACCATGTGATCCGGAGACGTGTTCAAATATGTGTCAGTTTTCCTCCCATGGTACTCGGGTGCAACATTCCAGACGCTTTACTAACACTCTCCCGACTTGGAGAGTCAGCGCCTTTAACCTCCTATTTGGCCCAGTTTGCAATTTCTGCGGAAGGTGAACAGGAATAGCGAGAACCAATGAGAGACTAGCTGGAGGTGTCTGGACGGGCAAATTTAACTCTCATTTCCCACCAGGAAGAGGAAATAACCAAAGGATCAGCGTGCCGTGCCGGAAGCAGATTAGGGCCTGAAGCCATCCTGCGGTGTTGCGGCCAGGTCACAAGAAAGCGAGTTGAAGAAAGGAGCTCAGGGGCACTGTAATTCACAAACCTGCAGAGTTATAAATGACAGCTATCGTCCAAAAATATACTGAAGTAAGGCTGCCAAGAGGACTTGAAAGCGGGACAGAATTGCAGGAAACCGATTTCAGGAGGTAGACTGGAATTGCATTGAAAGCATAGGAAAAGAGGCAGAACGTCCACAATGATGCACTTGGCCAAAAAGGGTGTATGCGTTTTTTCCTGAATATATTCAGGAAAAAACGCATACGCACTTTTTGGCCAACCAAGCAAGCTTGCAAAGGAAATCTGCACTACAATGAAGTCTCACTTCCCCCCGGTCAAAAGGGCCATCTGAAAAAAGTGTAAAATCCAGAAAGGCAGGACAGGCCATGGAGAACTGGGAGCCTTGTTATGCTGATGGGTGGGATGTAAATTGCCAACAACCACTCGGGAGAAGTGTATGGTGTTTCCTGAAACATCTAAAAAACAAAGCAACAGAGCCTAGGGCACTTCCACTTATGGTCCTATAGCTTAGGGAAATTAAATTCAAAAAGACACAGCCACCCAAAAGTTTGGGACGCCTCTGTTTACAAGAACCTCGTTTACAGTACAAGTTCAACATCGCAGAAAGTGAAAAATGGATAAAGAAGTTGTGGTATTTACTTACAAAGCAATATCACTCAGCAATGAAATCTGTGTCATCAGGCCCTTAGCAGCACAATGAGTGGATTCAGGTACGATGATTCTAACTGAAATAAGTCACACAGAAAAAGAAACATCATAAGATATCACTAATACACGGAATGTAAACTTGGCTACACAGGAACGGAATTAGAGAACAGAACAGGGTCTCAAATTAAAAAACCAACTTATGCTTGCTTAAGGGTAAAGGTGAGTTGGGGTGCTGCATAAAACCAGAGATTGAAATGAGCAGAGATAAAGTTCCTTAAGCCAAATATGGAATAGACAAGAGCTACTCCTTGCTCAATGAAATGGACTCAACACCGCATATTAAACGCCTAAGAATGTACCTGACTAGTAAGTATCTTAAAACCTATGGATTGCTACGTCTCCGAAAGAGAATCAAGCATGTGTACAGGGGCATAAACGCAGCAGTGATAGGATTGGAGAGGTTCGGTGAGCAAATGAAGACCCTTTGAAGTCATATTGCATGGTACCCATTCCACGGGTCTTAACTCTCCAGGATTAAGGTATTCTTCCTTCAGCTAAAACATGCATGTGGAACCCAAGTATGTTCAACCATGTGAACGGGAGACGTGTTCAAATATGTCTCAGTTTTCCTCCCCTGGTACTCTGGTGCAACATTCCAGATTCTTTACTAACACTCTCCCCACTTGGAGAGTCAGCGCCTTTAACCTCCTGTTTGGCCCAGTTTGCAATTTCTGCGGAAGATGAACAGGAATAGCGAGAACCAATGAGAGACTAGCTGGAAGTGTCTGGACGGGCAAATTTAACTCTCATTTCCCACCAGGAAGAGGAAATAACCAAAGGCTCAGCGTGCCGTGCCGGAACCAGATTAGGGCCTGAAGACATCCTGCGGTGTTGCGGCCAGGTCACAAGAAAGCGAGTTGAAGAAAGGAGCTCAGGGGCACTGTAATTCACAAACCTGCATAGTTATAAATGACAGCTATCGTCCAAAAATATATTGAAGTAAGGCTGCCAAGAGGACTTGAAAGCGGGGCAGAATTGCAGGAAACCGATTTCAGGAGGTAGACTGGAATTGCATTGAAAGCATAGGAAAAGAGGCAGAACGTCCACAATGATGCACTTGGCCAAAAAGGGTGTATGCGTTTTTTCCTGAATATATTCAGGAAAAAACGCATACGCCCTTTTTGGCCAACCAAGCAAGCTTGCAAAGGAAATCTGCACTACAATGAAGTCTCACTTCCCCCCGGTCAAAAGGGCCATCTGAAAAAAGTGTAAAATCCAGAAAGGCAGGACAGGCCATGGAGAACTGGGAGCCTTGTTATGCTGATGGGTGGGATGTAAATTGCCAACAACCACTCGGGAGAAGTGTATGGTGTTTCCTGAAACATCTAAAAAACAAAGCAACAGAGCCTAGGGCACTTCCACTTATGGTCCTATAGCTTAGGGAAATTAAATTCAAAAAGACACAGCCACCCAAAAGTTTGGGACGCCTCTGTTTACAAGAACCTCGTTTACAGTACAAGTTCAACATCGCAGAAAGTGAAAAATGGATAAAGAAGTTGTGGTATTTACTTACAAAGCAATATCACTCAGCAATGAAATCTGTGTCATCAGGCCCTTAGCAGCACAATGAGTGGATTCAGGTACGATGATTCTAACTGAAATAAGTCACACAGAAAAAGAAACATCATAAGATATCACTAATACACGGAATGTAAACTTGGCTACACAGGAACGGAATTAGAGAACAGAACAGGGTCTCAAATTAAAAAACCAACTTATGCTTGCTTAAGGGTAAAGGTGAGTTGGGGTGCTGCATAAAACCAGAGATTGAAATGAGCAGAGATAAAGTTCCTTAAGCCAAATATGGAATAGACAAGAGCTACTCCTTGCTCAATGAAATGGACTCAACACCGCATATTAAACGCCTAAGAATGTACCTGACTAGTAAGTATCTTAAAACCTATGGATTGCTATGTCTCCGAAAGAGAATCAAGCATGTGTACAGGGGCATAAACGCAGCAGTGATAGGATTGGAGAGGTTCGGTGAGCAAATGAAGACCCTTTGAAGTCATATTGCATGGTACCCATTCCACGGGTCTTAACTCTCCAGGATTAAGGTATTCTTCCTTCAGCTAAAACATGCATGTGGAACCCAAGTATGTTCAACCATGTGAACGGGAGACGTGTTCAAATATGTCTCAGTTTTCCTCCCCTGGTACTCTGGTGCAACATTCCAGATTCTTTACTAACACTCTCCCCACTTGGAGAGTCAGCGCCTTTAACCTCCTGTTTGGCCCAGTTTGCAATTTCTGCGGAAGATGAACAGGAATAGCGAGAACCAATGAGAGACTAGCTGGAAGTGTCTGGACGGGCAAATTTAACTCTCATTTCCCACCAGGAAGAGGAAATAACCAAAGGCTCAGCGTGCCGTGCCGGAACCAGATTAGGGCCTGAAGCCATCCTGCGGTGTTGCGGCCAGGTCACAAGAAAGCGAGTTGAAGAAAGGAGCTCAGGGGCACTGTAATTCACAAACCTGCATAGTTATAAATGACAGCTATCGTCCAAAAATATATTGAAGTAAGGCTGCCAAGAGGACTTGAAAGCGGGGCAGAATTGCAGGAAACCGATTTCAGGAGGTAGACTGGAATTGCATTGAAAGCATAGGAAAAGAGGCAGAACGTCCACAATGAGGAACTTGGCCAAAAAGGGCGTATGCGTTTTTTCCTGAATATATTCAGGAAAAAACGCATACGCCCTTTTTGGCCAACCAAGCAAGCTTGCAAAGGAAATCTGCACTACAATGAAGTCTCACATCCCCCCGGTGAAAAGGGCCATCTGAAAAAAGTGTAAAATCCAGAAAGGCAGGACAGGCCATGGAGAACTGGGAGCCTTGTTATGCTGATGGGCGGGATGTAAATTGCCAACGACCACTTGGGAGAAGTGTATGGTGTTTCCTGAAACATCTAAAAAACAAAGCAACAGAACCTAGGGCACTTCCACTTATGGTCCTATAGCTTAGGGAAATTAAAATCAAAAAGACACAGCCACCCCAAAGTTTGGAACAGCTCTGTTTACAAAAACCTCGTTTACAGTACAAGTTCAACATCGCAGAAAGTGAAAAATGGATAAAGAAGTTGTGGTATTCACTTACAAAGCAATATCACTCAGCAATGAAATCTATGTCATCAGGCCCGTAGCAGCACAATGAGTGGATTCAGGTATGATGTTTCTAACTGAAATAAGTCACACAGAAAAAGAAACATCATAAGATATCACTAATACACGGAATGGAAACTTGGCTACACAGGAACTGAATTACAGAACAGAACAGGGTCTCAAATTTAGAAAACCAACTTATGCTTGCTTAAGGGGAAAGGTGAGTTGGGGTGCTGCATAAAACCAGAGATTGAAATGAGCACAGATAAAGTTTCTTAAGCCAAATATGGAATAGACAAGAGCTACTCCTTGCTCAACGAAATGGACTCAACACCGCATATTAAACGCCTAAGAATGTACCTGACTAGTAAGTATCTTAAAACCTATGGATTGCTATGTCTCCGAAAGAGAATCAAGCATGTGTACAGGGGCATAAACGCAGCAGTGATAGGATTGGAGAGGTTCGGTGAGCAAATGAAGACCCTTTGAAGTCATATTGCATGGTACCCATTCCACGGGTTTCAACTACCCAGGTTTAAGGTATTCTTCCTTCAGCTAAAACATGCATGTGGAACCTAGAGTATGATCAACCATGTGATCGGGAGACGTGTTCAAATATGTCTCAGTTGTCGTACCCTGGTACTCGGGTGCAACATGCCAGATGCTTTACTAACACTCTCCCGACTTGGAGAGTCAGTCCCTTTAACCTCCTGCTTGGCCCAGTTTGCAATTTCTGCGGAAGATGAACAGGAATAGCGAGAACCAATGAGAAACTAGCTGGAGATGTCTGAACGGGCAAATTTAACTCTCATTTCCCACCAGGAAGAGGAATTAACCAAAGGCTCAGCGTGCCGTGCCGGAACCACATTAGGGCCTGAAGCCATCCTGCGGTGTTGCGGCCAGGTCACAAGAAAGCGAGTTGAAGAAAGGAGCTCAGGGGCACTGTAATTCACAAACCTGCAGAGTTATAAATGACAGCTATCGTCCAAAAATATACTGAAGTAAGGCTGCCAAGAGGACTTGAAAGCGGGGCAGAATTGCAGGAAACCAATTTCAGGAGGTAGACTGGAATTGCATTGAAAGCATAGAAAAAGAGGCAGAATGTCCACAATGATGCACTTGGCCAAAAAGGGCGTATGCGTTTTTTCCTGAATATATTCAGGAAAAAACGCATACGCACTTTTTGGCCAACCAAGCAAGCTTGCAAAGGAAATCTGCACTACAATGAAGTCTCACTTCCCCCCGGTCAAAAGGGCCATCTGAAAAAAGTGTAAAATCCAGAAAGGCAGGACAGGCCATGGAGAACTGGGAGCCTTGTTATGCTGATGGGCGGGATGTAAATTGCCAACAACCACTCGGGAGAAGTGTATGGTGTTTCCTGAAACATCTAAAAAACAAAGCAACAGAGCCTAGGGCACTTCCACTTATGGTCCTATAGCTTAGGGAAATTAAAATCAAAAAGACACAGACACCCCAAAGTTTGGGAAGCCTCTGTTTACAAGAACCTCATTTACAGTACAAGTTCAACATCACAGAAAGTGAAAAATGGATAAAGAACTTGTGGTACTACGTACAATGCAGTATCACTCAGCAATGAAATCCATGTCATCAGGCCCGTAGCAGCATAATGAGTGGATTCAGGTATGATGATTCTAACTGAAATAAGTCACACAGAAAAAGAAACATCATAAGATATCAGTAATACACGGAATGGAAACTTGGCTACACAGGAACTGAATTACAGAACAGAACAGGGTCTCAAATTTAGAAAACCAACTTATGCTTGCTTAAGGGGAAAAGTGAGTTGGGGTGCTGCATAAAACCAGAGATTGAAATGAGCAGAGATAAAGTTCCTTAAGCCAAATATGGAATAGACAAGAGCTACTCCTTGCTCAACGAAATGGACTCAACACCGCATATTAAACGCCTAAGAATGTACCTGACTAGTAAGTATCTTAAAACCTATGGATTGCTATGTCTCCGAAAGAGAATCAAGCATGTGTACAGGGGCATAAACGCAGCAGTGATAGGATTGGAGAGGTTCGGTGATCAAATGAAGACCCTTTGAAGTCATATTGCATGGTACCCATTCCACGGGTTTCAACTACCCAGGTTTAAGGTATTCTTCCTTCAGCTAAAACATGCATGTGGAACCTAGAGTATGATCAACCATGTGATCGGGAGACGTGTTCAAATATGTCTCAGTTTTCGTTCCCTGGTACTCGGGTGCAACATGCCAGACGCTTTACTAACACTCTCCCAACTTGGAGAGTCAGTCCCTTTAACCTCCTGCTTGGCCCAGTTTGCAATTTCTGCGGAAGATGAACAGGAATAGCGAGAACCAATGAGAGGCTAGCTGGAGGTGTCTGGACGGGCAAATTTAACTCTCATTTCCCACCAGGAAGAGGAAATAACCAAAGGCTCCGCGTGCCGTACCGGAACCAGATTAGGGCCTGAAGCCATCCTGCGGTGTTGCGGCCAGCTCAAAAGAAAGCGAGTTGAAGAAAGGAGCTCAGGAGCACTGTAATTCACAAACCTGCAGAGTTATAAATGACAGCTGTCGTCCAAAAATATACTGAAGTAAGGCTGCCAAGAGGACTTGAAAGCGGGGCAGAATTGCAGGAAACCGATTTCAGGAGGTAGACTGGAATTGCATTGAAAGCATAGGAAAAGAGGCAGAACGTCCACAATGATGCACTTGGCCAAAAAGGGCGTATGCGTTTTTTCCTGAATATATTCAGGAAAAAATATTCAGGAATATATTCAGGAATATATTCAGGAAAAAATATTCAGGAATATATTCAGGAAAAAACGCATACGCCCTTTTTGGCCAACCAAGCAAGCTTGCAAAGGATATGTGCACTACAATGAAGTCTCACTTCCCCCCGGTCAAAAGGGTCATCTGAAAAAAGTGTAAAATCCAGAAAGGCAGGACAGGCCATGGAGAACTGGGACCTTGTTATGCTGATGGGCGGGATGTAAATTGCCAACAGACACTCCGGAGAAGTGTATGGTGTTTCCTGAAACATCTAAAATACAAAGCAACAGAGCCTAGGGCACTTCCACTTATGGTCCTATAGCTTAGGGAAATTAAAATCAAAAAGACACAGCCACCCCAAAGTTTGGAACGCCTCTGTTTACAAGAACCTCATTTACAGTACAAGTTCAACATTGCAGAAAGTGAAAAATGGATAAAGAAGTTGTGGTATTTACTTACAAAGCAATATCACTCAGCAATGAAATCTATGTCATCAGGCCCTTAGCAGCACAATGAGTGGATTCAGGTATGATGATTCTAACTGAAATAAGTCACACAGAAAAAGAAACATCATAAGATATCAGTAATACACGGAATGTAAACTTGGCTACACAGGAACTGAATTACAGAACAGAACAGGGTCTCAAATTTAGAAAACCATCTTATGTTTGCTTAAGGGGAAAGGTGAGTTGGGGTGCTGCATAAAACCAGAGATTGAAATGAGCACAGATAAAGTTCCTTAAGCCAAATATGGAATAGACAAGAGCTACTCCTTGCTCAAGGAAATGGACTCAACACCCCATATTAAACGCCTAAGAATGTACCTGACTAGTAAGTATCGTAAAACCTATGGATTGCTATGTCTCCGAAAGAGAATCAAGCATGTGTACAGGGGCATAAACGCAGCAGTGATAGGATTGGAGAGGTTCGTGAGCAAATGAAGACCCTTTGAAGTCATATTGCATGGTACCCATTCCAAGGGTTTCAACTACCCAGGTTTAAGGTATTCTTCCTTCAGCTAAAACATGCATGTGGAACCTAGAGTATGATCAACCATGTGATCGGGAGACGTGTTCAAATATGTCTCAGTTTTCGTACCCTGGTACTCGGGTGCAACATTCCAGACGCTTTACTAACACTCTCCCGACTTGGAGAGTCAGCGCCTTTAACCTCCTGTTTGGCCCAGTTTGCAATTTCTGCGGAAGATGAACAGGAATAGCGAGAACCAATGAGAGACTAGCTGGAGGTGTCTGGACGGGCAAATTTAACTCTCATTTCCCACCAGGAAGAGGAATTAACCAAAGGCTCAGCGTGCCGTGCCGGAACCAGATTAGGGCCTGAAGCCATCCTGCGGTGTTGCGGCCAGGTCACAAGAAAGTGAGTTGAAGAAAGGAGCTCAGGGGCACTGTAATTCACAAACCTGCAGAGTTATAAATGACAGCTATCGTCCAAAAATAGACTGAAGTAAGGCTGCCAAGAGGACTTGAAAGCGGGGCAGAATTGCAGGAAACCGATTTCAGGAGGTAGACTGGAATTGCATTGAAAGCATAGGAAAAGAGGCAGAACGTCCACAATGATGCACTTGGCCAAAAAGGGCGTATGCGTTTTTTCCTGAATATATTCAGGAAAAAACGCATACGCCCTTTTTGGCCAACCAAGCAAGCTTGCAAAGGAAATCTGCACTACAATGAAGTCTCACTTCCCCCCGGTCAAAAGGGCCATCTGAAAAAAGTGTAAAATCCAGAAAGGCAGGACAGGCCATGGAGAACTGGGAGCCTTGTTATGCTGAAGGGCGGGATGTAAATAGCCAATAACCACTCGGGAGAACTGTATGGTGTTTCCTGAAACATCTAAAAAACAAAGCAAAAGAGCCTAGGGCACTTCCACTTATGGTCCTATAGCTTAGGGAATTTAAAATCAAAAAGACACAGCCACCCCAAAGTTTGGAACGGATCTGTTTACAAGAACCTCGTTTACAGTACAAGTTCAACATCGCAGAAAGTGAAAAATGGATAAAAAAGTTGTGGTATTTACTTACAAAGCAATATCACTCAGCAATGAAATCTGTGTCATCAGGCCCTTAGCAGCACAATGAGTGGATTCAGGTATGATGATTCTAACTAAAATAAGTCACACAGAAAAAGAAACATCATAAGATATCAGTAATACACGGAATGTAAACTTGGCTACACAGGAACTGAATTACAGAACAGAACAGGGTCTCATATTTAGAAAACCAACTTATGCTTGCTTAAGGGTAAAGGTGAGTTGGGGTGCTGCATAAAACCAGAGATTGAAATGAGCACAGATAAAGTTCCTTAAGCCAAATATGGAATAGAAAAGAGCTACTCCTTGCTCAACGAAATGGACTCAACACCGCATATTAAACGCCTAAGAATGTACCTGACTAGTAAGTATCTTAAAACCTATGGATTGCTATGTCTCCAAAAGAGAATCAAGCGTGTGTACAGGGGCATAAACGCAGCAGTGATAGGATTGGAGAGGTTCGGTGAGCAAATGAAGACCCTTTGAAGTCATATTGCATGGTACCCATTACACGGGTCTCAACTCTCCAGGTTTAAGGTATTCTTCCTTCAGCTAAAACATGCATGTGGAACCAAGAGTATGATCAACCGTGTGAACGGGAGACGTGTTCAAATATGTCTCAGTTTTCCTCCCCTGGTACTCGGGTGCAACATTCCAGACGCTTTACTAACACTCTCCCCACTTGGAGAGTCAGTCCCTTTAACCTCCTGTTTGGCCCAGTTTGCAATTTCTGTGGAAGATGAACAGGAATAGCGAGAACCAATGAGAGACTAGCTGGAGGTGTCTGGACGGGCAAATTTAACTCTCATTTCCCACCAGGAAGAGGAATTAACCAAAGGCTCAGCATGCCATGCCAGAACCAGATTAGGGCCTGAAGACATCCTGCGGTGTTGCGGCCAGCTCACAAGAAAGCGAGTTGAAGAAAGGAGCTCAGGGGCACTGTAATTCACAAACCTGCAGAGTTATAAATGACAGCTATCGTCCAAAAATATACTGAAGTAAGGCTGCCAAGAGGACTTGAAAGCGGGGCAGAATTGCAGGAAACCGATTTCAGGAGGTAGACTGGAATTGCATTGAAAGCATAGGAAAAGAGGCAGAACGTCCACAATGATGCACTTGGCCAAAAAGGGCGTATGCGATTTTTCCTGAATATATTCAGGAAAAAACGCATACGCCCTTTTTGGCCAACCAAGCAAGCTTGCAAAGGAAATCTGCACTACAATGAAGTCTCACTTCCCCCTGGTCAAAAGGGCCATCTGAAAAAAGTGTAAAATCCAGAAAGGCAACAGGCCATTGAGAACTGGGAGCCTTGTTATGCTGATGGGCGGGATGTAAATTGCCAACAGACACTTGGGAGAATTGTATGGTGTTTCCTGAAACATCTAAAAAACAAAGCAACAGAGCCTAGGGCACTTCCACTTATGGTCCTATAGCTTAGGGAATTTAAAATCAAAATGACACAGCCACCCCAAAGTTTGGAACCGCTCTGTTTACAAGAACCTCGTTTACAGTACAAGTTCAACATCGCAGAAAGTGAAAAATGGATAAAGAAGTTGTGGTATTCACTTACAAAGCAATATCACTCAGCAATGAAATCTATGTCATCAGGCCCGTAGCAGCACAATGAGTGGATTCAGGTATGATGTTTCTAACTGAAATAAGTCACACAGAAAAAGAAACATCATAAGATATCACTAATACACGGAATGGAAACTTGGCTACACAGGAACTGAATTACAGAACAGAACAGGGTCTCAAATTTAGAAAACCAACTTATGCTTGCTTAAGGGGAAAGGTGAGTTGGGGTGCTGCATAAAACCAGAGATTGAAATGAGCACAGATAAAATTTCTTAAGCCAAATATGGAATAGACAAGAGCTACTCCTTGCTCAACGAAATGGACTCAACACCGCATATTAAACGCCTAAGAATGTACCTGACTAGTAAGTATCTTAAAACCTATGGATTGCTATGTCTCCGAAAGAGAATCAAGCATGTGTACAGGGGCATAAACGCAGCAGTGATAGGATTGGAGAGGTTCGGTGAGCAAATGAAGACCCTTTGAAGTCATATTGCATGGTACCCATTCCACGGGTTTCAACTACCCAGGTTTAAGGTATTCTTCCTTCAGCTAAAACATGCATGTGGAACCTAGAGTATGATCAACCATGTGATCGGGAGACGTGTTCAAATATGTCTCAGTTGTCGTACCCTGGTACTCGGGTGCAACATGCCAGATGCTTTACTAACACTCTCCCGACTTGGAGAGTCAGTCCCTTTAACCTCCTGCTTGGCCCAGTTTGCAATTTCTGCGGAAGATGAACAGGAATAGCGAGAACCAATGAGAAACTAGCTGGAGATGTCTGAACGGGCAAATTTAACTCTCATTTCCCACCAGGAAGAGGAATTAACCAAAGGCTCAGCGTGCCGTGCCGGAACCACATTAGGGCCTGAAGCCATCCTGCGGTGTTGCGGCCAGGTCACAAGAAAGCGAGTTGAAGAAAGGAGCTCAGGGGCACTGTAATTCACAAACCTGCAGAGTTATAAATGACAGCTATCGTCCAAAAATATACTGAAGTAAGGCTGCCAAGAGGACTTGAAAGCGGGGCAGAATTGCAGGAAACCAATTTCAGGAGGTAGACTGGAATTGCATTGAAAGCATAGAAAAAGAGGCAGAATGTCCACAATGATGCACTTGGCCAAAAAGGGCGTATGCGTTTTTTCCTGAATATATTCAGGAAAAAACGCATACGCACTTTTTGGCCAACCAAGCAAGCTTGCAAAGGAAATCTGCACTACAATGAAGTCTCACTTCCCCCCGGTCAAAAGGGCCATCTGAAAAAAGTGTAAAATCCAGAAAGGCAGGACAGGCCATGGAGAACTGGGAGCCTTGTTATGCTGATGGGCGGGATGTAAATTGCCAACAACCACTCGGGAGAAGTGTATGGTGTTTCCTGAAACATCTAAAAAACAAAGCAACAGAGCCTAGGGCACTTCCACTTATGGTCCTATAGCTTAGGGAAATTAAAATCAAAAAGACACAGCCACCCCAAAGTTTGGGAAGCCTCTGTTTACAAGAACCTCGTTTACAGTACAAGTTCAACATCACAGAAAGTGAAAAATGGATAAAGAACTTGTGGTACTACGTACAATGCAGTATCACTCAGCAATGAAATCCATGTCATCAGGCCCGTAGCAGCATAATGAGTGGATTCAGGTATGATGATTCTAACTGAAATAAGTCACACAGAAAAAGAAACATCATAAGATATCAGTAATACACGGAATGGAAACTTGGCTACACAGGAACTGAATTACAGAACAGAACAGGGTCTCAAATTTAGAAAACCAACTTATGCTTGCTTAAGGGGAAAAGTGAGTTGGGGTGCTGCATAAAACCAGAGATTGAAATGAGCAGAGATAAAGTTCCTTAAGCCAAATATGGAATAGACAAGAGCTACTCCTTGCTCAACGAAATGGACTCAACACCGCATATTAAACGCCTAAGAATGTACCTGACTAGTAAGTATCTTAAAACCTATGGATTGCTATGTCTCCGAAAGAGAATCAAGCATGTGTACAGGGGCATAAACGCAGCAGTGATAGGATTGGAGAGGTTCGGTGATCAAATGAAGACCCTTTGAAGTCATATTGCATGGTACCCATTCCACGGGTTTCAACTACCCAGGTTTAAGGTATTCTTCCTTCAGCTAAAACATGCATGTGGAACCTAGAGTATGATCAACCATGTGATCGGGAGACGTGTTCAAATATGTCTCAGTTTTCGTTCCCTGGTACTCGGGTGCAACATGCCAGACGCTTTACTAACACTCTCCCAACTTGGAGAGTCAGTCCCTTTAACCTCCTGCTTGGCCCAGTTTGCAATTTCTGCGGAAGATGAACAGGAATAGCGAGAACCAATGAGAGACTAGCTGGAGATGTCTGAACGGGCAAATTTAACTCTCATTTCCCACCAGGAAGAGGAATTAACGAAAGGCTCAGCGTGCCGTGCCGGAACCACTTTAGGGCCTGAAGCCATCCTGCGGTGTTGCGGGCAGCTCAAAAGAAAGCGAGTTGAAGAAAGGAGCTCAGGGGCACTGTAATTCACAAACGTGCAGAGTTATAAATGACAGCTATCGTCCAAAAATAGACTGAAGTAAGGCTGCCAAGAGGACTTGAAAGTGGGGCAGAATTGCAGGAAACCGATTTCAGGAGGTAGACTGGAATTGCATTGAAAGCATAGGAAAAGAGGCAGAACGTCCACAATGATGCACTTGGCCAAAAAGGGCGTATGCGTTTTTTCCTGAATATATTCAGGAAAAAACGCATACGCCCTTTTTGGCCAACCAAGCAAGCTTGCAAAGGAAATCTGCACTACAATGAAGTCTCACTTCCCCCCGGTCAAAAGGGCCATCTGAAAAAAGTGTAAAATCCAGAAAGGCAGGACAGGCCATGGAGAACTGGGAGCCTTGTTATGCTGATGGGCGGGATGTAAATTGCCAACAACCACTCGGGAGAAGTGTATGGTGTTTCCTGAAACATCTAAAAAACAAAGCAACAGAACTTAGGGTACTTCCACTTATGGTCCTATAGCTTAGGGAAATTAAAATCAAAAAGACACAGCCACCCCAAAGTTTGGAACGGCTCTGTTTACAAGAACCTCGTTTACAGTACAAGTTCAACATCGCAGAAAGTGAAAAATGGAGAAAGAAGTTGTGGTATTTACTTACAAAGCAATATCACTCAGCAATGAAATCTGTGTCATCAGGCCCTTAGCAGCACAATGAGTGGATTCAGGTATGATGATTCTAACTGAAATAAGTCACACAGAAAAAGAAACATCATAAGATATCAGTAATACACGGAATGTAAACTTGGCTACACAGGAACTGAATTACAGAACAGAACAGGTTCTCTAATTTAGAAAACCAACTTATGCTTGCTTAAGGGGAAAGGTGAGTTGGGGTGCTGCATAAAACCAGAGATTGAAATGAGCACAGATAAAGTTCCTTAAGCCAAATATGGAATAGACAAGAGCTACTCCTTGCTCAACGAAATGGACTCAACACCGCATATTAAACACCTAAGAATGTACCTGACTAGTAAGTATCTTAAAACCTATGGATTGCTATGTCTCCGAAAGAGAATCAAGCATGTGTACAGGGGCATAAACGCAGCAGTGATAGGATTGGAGAGGTTCGGTGAGCAAATAAAGACCCTTTGAAGTCATATTGCATGGTACCCATTCCACGGGTTTCAACTACCCAGGTTTTAGGTATTCTTCCTTCAGCTAAAACATGCATGTGGAACCCAGAGTATGATCAACCATGTGATCGGGAGACGTGTTCAAATATGTCTCAGTTTCCTTCCCCTGGTACTCGGGTGCAACATTCCAGACGCTTTACTAACACTCTCCCCACTTGGAGAGTCAGCGCCTTTAACCTCCTGTTTGGCCCAGTTTGCAATTTCTGCGGAAGATGAACAGGAATAGCGAGAACCAATGAGAGGGTAGCTGGAGGTGTCTGGACGGTCAAATTTAACTCTCATTTCCCACCAGGAAGAGGAAATAACCAAAGGCTCAGCATGCCGTACCGGAACCAGATTAGGGCCTGAAGCCATCCTGCGGTGTTGCGGCCAGCTCAAAAGAAAGCGAGTTGAAGAAATGAGCTCAGGGGCACTGTAATTCACAAACGTGCAGAGTTATAAATGACAGCTATCGTCCAAAAATAGACTGAAGTAAGGCTGCCAAGAGGACTTGAAAGCGGGGCAGAATTGCAGGAAACCGATTTCAGGAGGTAGACTGGAATTGCATTGAAAGCATAGGAAAAGAGGCAGAACGTCCACAATGATGCACTTGGCCAAAAAGGGCGTATGCGTTTTTTCCTGAATATATTCAGGAAAAAACGCATACGCCCTTTTTGGCCAACCAAGCAAGCTTGCAAAGGAAATCTGCACTACAATGAAGTCTCACTTCCCCCCGGTCAAAAGGGCCATCTGAAAAAAGTGTAAAATCCAGAAAGGCAGGACAGGCCATGGAGAACTGGGAGCCTTGTTATGCTGATGGGCGGGATGTAAATTGCCAACAACCACTCGGGAGAAGTGTATGGTGTTTCCTGAAACATCTAAAAAACAAAGCAACAGAACCTTGGGCACTTCCACTTATGGTACTATAGCTTAGGGAAATTAAAACCAAAAAGACACAGCCACCCCAAAGTTTGGAATGGCTCTGTTTACAAGAACCTCGTTTACAGTACAAGTTCAACATCGCAGAAAGTGAAAAATGGATAAAGAAGTTGTGGTATTTACTTACAAAGCAATATCACTCAGCAAAGAAATCTGTGTCATCAGGCCCTTAGCAGCACAATGAGTGGATTCAGGTATGATGATTCTAACTGAAATAAGTCACACAGAAAAAGAAACATCATAAGATATCAGTAATACACGGAATGGAAACTTGGCTACACAGGAACTGAATTACAGAACAGAACAGGGTCTCAAATTTAGAAAACCAACTTATGCTTGCTTAAGGGGAAAGGTGAGTTGGGGTGCTGCATAAAACCAGAGATTGAAATGAGCACAGATAAAATTTCTTAAGCCAAATATGGAATAGACAAGAGCTACACCTTGCTCAACGAAATGGACTCAACACCGCATATTAAACGCCTAAGAATGTACCTGACTAGTAAGTATCTTAAAACCTATGGATTGCTATGTCTCCGAAAGAGAATCAAGCATGTGTACAGGGGCATAAACGCAGCAGTGATAGGATTGGAGAGGTTCGGTGAGCAAATGAAGACCCTTTGAAGTCATATTGCATGGTACCCATTCCACGGGTTTCAACTACCCAGGTTTAAGGTATTCTTCCTTCAGCTAAAACATGCATGTGGAACCTAGAGTATGATCAACCATGTGATCGGGAGACGTGTTCAAATATGTCTCAGTTGTCGTACCCTGGTACTCGGGTGCAACATGCCAGATGCTTTACTAACACTCTCCCGACTTGGAGAGTCAGTCCCTTTAACCTCCTGCTTGGCCCAGTTTGCAATTTCTGCGGAAGATGAACAGGAATAGCGAGAACCAATGAGAAACTAGCTGGAGATGTCTGAACGGGCAAATTTAACTCTCATTTCCCACCAGGAAGAGGAATTAACCAAAGGCTCAGCGTGCCGTGCCGGAACCAGATTAGGGCCTGAAGCCATCCTGCGGTGTTGCGGCCAGGTCACAAGAAAGCGAGTTGAAGAAAGGAGCTCAGGGGCACTGTAATTCACAAACCTGCAGAGTTATAAATGACAGCTATCGTCCAAAAATATACTGAAGTAAGGCTGCCAAGAGGACTTGAAAGCGGGGCAGAATTGCAGGAAACCAATTTCAGGAGGTAGACTGGAATTGCATTGAAAGCATAGAAAAAGAGGCAGAATGTCCACAATGATGCACTTGGCCAAAAAGGGCGTATGCGTTTTTTCCTGAATATATTCAGGAAAAAACGCATACGCACTTTTTGGCCAACCAAGCAAGCTTGCAAAGGAAATCTGCACTACAATGAAGTCTCACTTCCCCCCGGTCAAAAGGGCCATCTGAAAAAAGTGTAAAATCCAGAAAGGCAGGACAGGCCATGGAGAACTGGGAGCCTTGTTATGCTGATGGGCGGGATGTAAATTGCCAACAACCACTCGGGAGAAGTGTATGGTGTTTCCTGAAACATCTAAAAAACAAAGCAACAGAGCCTAGGGCACTTCCACTTATGGTCCTATAGCTTAGGGAAATTAAAATCAAAAAGACACAGCCACCCCAAAGTTTGGGAAGCCTCTGTTTACAAGAACCTCGTTTACAGTACAAGTTCAACATCACAGAAAGTGAAAAATGGATAAAGAACTTGTGGTACTACGTACAATGCAGTATCACTCAGCAATGAAATCCATGTCATCAGGCCCGTAGCAGCATAATGAGTGGATTCAGGTATGATGATTCTAACTGAAATAAGTCACACAGAAAAAGAAACATCATAAGATATCAGTAATACACGGAATGGAAACTTGGCTACACAGGAACTGAATTACAGAACAGAACAGGGTCTCAAATTTAGAAAACCAACTTATGCTTGCTTAAGGGGAAAAGTGAGTTGGGGTGCTGCATAAAACCAGAGATTGAAATGAGCAGAGATAAATTTCCTTAAGCCAAATATGGAATAGACAAGAGCTACTCCTTGCTCAACGAAATGGACTCAACACCGCATATTAAACGCCTAAGAATGTACCTGACTAGTAAGTATCTTAAAACCTATGGATTGCTATGTCTCCGAAAGAGAATCAAGCATGTGTACAGGGGCATAAACGCAGCAGTGATAGGATTGGAGAGGTTCGGTGATCAAATGAAGACCCTTTGAAGTCATATTGCATGGTACCCATTCCACGGGTTTCAACTACCCAGGTTTAAGGTATTCTTCCTTCAGCTAAAACATGCATGTGGAACCTAGAGTATGATCAACCATGTGATCGGGAGACGTGTTCAAATATGTCTCAGTTTTCGTTCCCTGGTACTCGGGTGCAACATGCCAGACGCTTTACTAACACTCTCCCAACTTGGAGAGTCAGTCCCTTTAACCTCCTGCTTGGCCCAGTTTGCAATTTCTGCGGAAGATGAACAGGAATAGCGAGAACCAATGAGAGACTAGCTGGAGATGTCTGAACGGGCAAATTTAACTCTCATTTCCCACCAGGAAGAGGAATTAACGAAAGGCTCAGCGTGCCGTGCCGGAACCACTTTAGGGCCTGAAGCCATCCTGCGGTGTTGCGGGCAGCTCAAAAGAAAGCGAGTTGAAGAAAGGAGATCAGGGGCACTGTAATTCACAAACGTGCAGAGTTATAAATGACAGCTATCGTCCAAAAATAGACTGAAGTAAGGCTGCCAAGAGGACTTGAAAGTGGGGCAGAATTGCAGGAAACCGATTTCAGGAGGTAGACTGGAATTGCATTGAAAGCATAGGAAAAGAGGCAGAACGTCCACAATGATGCACTTGGCCAAAAAGGGCGTATGCGTTTTTTCCTGAATATATTCAGGAAAAAACGCATACGCCCTTTTTGGCCAACCAAGCAAGCTTGCAAAGGAAATCTGCACTACAATGAAGTCTCACTTCCCCCCGGTCAAAAGGGCCATCTGAAAAAAGTGTAAAATCCAGAAAGGCAG
Organism: Stenella coeruleoalba; assembly: GCF_951394435.1. Lineage (NCBI taxonomy): Eukaryota > Metazoa > Chordata > Mammalia > Artiodactyla > Delphinidae > Stenella > Stenella coeruleoalba. The sequence goes on along the minus strand of NW_027646445.1, from coordinate 188,387 downwards.
GACAGGCCATGGAGAACTGGGAGCCTTGTTATGCTGATGGGCGGGATGTAAATTGCCAACAACCACTCGGGAGAAGTGTATGGTGTTTCCTGAAACATCTAAAAAACAAAGCAACAGAACTTAGGGGACTTCCACTTATGGTCCTATAGCTTAGGGAAATTAAAATCAAAAAGACACAGCCACCCCAAAGTTTGGAATGGCTCTGTTTACAAGAACCTCGTTTACAGTACAAGTTCAACATCGCAGAAAGTGAAAAATGGAGAAAGAAGTTGTGGTATTTACTTACAAAGCAATATCACTCAGCAATGAAATCTGTGTCATCAGGCCCTTAGCAGCACAATGAGTGGATTCAGGTATGATGATTCTAACTGAAATAAGTCACACAGAAAAAGAAACATCATAAGATATCAGTAATACACGGAATGTAAACTTGGCTACACAGGAACTGAATTACAGAACAGAACAGGTTCTCTAATTTAGAAAACCAACTTATGCTTGCTTAAGGGGAAAGGTGAGTTGGGGTGCTGCATAAAACCAGAGATTGAAATGAGCACAGATAAAGTTCCTTAAGCCAAATATGGAATAGACAAGAGCTACTCCTTGCTCAACGAAATGGACTCAACACCGCATATTAAACGCCTAAGAATGTACCTGACTAGTAAGTATCTTAAAACCTATGGATTGCTATGTCTCCGAAAGAGAATCAAGCATGTGTACAGGGGCATAAACGCAGCAGTGATAGGATTGGAGAGGTTCGGTGATCAAATGAAGACCCTTTGAAGTCATATTGCATGGTACCCATTCCACGGGTTTCAACTACCCAGGTTTTAGGTATTCTTCCTTCAGTTAAAATATGCATGTGGAACCCAGAGTATGATCAACCATGTGATCGGGAGACGTGTTCAAATATGTCTCAGTTTCCTTCCCCTGGTACTCGGGTGCAACATTCCAGACGCTTTACTAACACTCTCCCCACTTGGAGAGTCAGCGCCTTTAACCTCCTGTTTGGCCCAGTTTGCAATTTCTGCGGAAGATGAACAGGAATAGCGAGAACCAATGAGAGGGTAGCTGGAGGTGTCTGGACGGTCAAATTTAACTCTCATTTCCCACCAGGAAGAGGAAATAACCAAAGGCTCAGCATGCCGTACCGGAACCAGATTAGGGCCTGAAGCCATCCTGCGGTGTTGCGGCCAGCTCAAAAGAAAGCGAGTTGAAGAAATGAGCTCAGGGGCACTGTAATTCACAAACGTGCAGAGTTATAAATGACAGCTATCGTCCAAAAATAGACTGAAGTAAGGCTGCCAAGAGGACTTGAAAGCGGGGCAGAATTGCAGGAAACCGATTTCAGGAGGTAGACTGGAATTGCATTGAAAGCATAGGAAAAGAGGCAGAACGTCCACAATGATGCACTTGGCCAAAAAGGGCGTATGCGTTTTTTCCTGAATATATTCAGGAAAAAACGCATACGCCCTTTTTGGCCAACCAAGCAAGCTTGCAAAGGAAATCTGCACTACAATGAAGTCTCACTTCCCCCCGGTCAAAAGGGCCATCTGAAAAAAGTGTAAAATCCAGAAAGGCAGGACAGGCCATGGAGAACTGGGAGCCTTGTTATGCTGATGGGCGGGATGTAAATTGCCAACAACCACTCGGGAGAAGTGTATGGTGTTTCCTGAAACATCTAAAAAACAAAGCAACAGAACCTTGGGCACTTCCACTTATGGTACTATAGCTTAGGGAAATTAAAACCAAAAAGACACAGCCACCCCAAAGTTTGGAATGGCTCTGTTTACAAGAACCTCGTTTACAGTACAAGTTCAACATCGCAGAAAGTGAAAAATGGATAAAGAAGTTGTGGTATTTACTTACAAAGCAATATCACTCAGCAAAGAAATCTGTGTCATCAGGCCCTTAGCAGCACAATGAGTGGATTCAGGTATGATGATTCTAACTGAAATAAGTCACACAGAAAAAGAAACATCATAAGATATCAGTAATACACGGAATGTAAACTTGGCTACACAGGAACTGAATTACAGAACAGAAGAGGGTCTCAAATTTAGAAAACCAACTTATGCTTGCTTAAGGGTAAAGGTGAGTTGGGGTGCTGCATAAAACCAGAGATTGAAATGAGCAGAGATAAAGTTCCTTAAGCCAAATATGGAATAGACAAGAGCTACTCCTTGCTCAACGAAATGGACTCAACACCGCATATTAAACGCCTAAGAATGTACCTGACTAGTAAGTATCTTAAAACCTATGGATTGCTATGTCTCCGAAAGAGAATCAAGCATGTGTACAGGGGCATAAACGCAGCAGTGATAGGATTAGAGAGGTTCTGTGAGCAAATGAAGACCCTTTGAAGTCATATTGCATGGTACCCATTCCACGGGTTTCAACTACCCAGGTTTAAGGTATTCTTCCTTCAGCTAAAACATGCATGTGGAACCTAGAGTATGATCAACCATGTGATCGGGAGACGTGTTCAAATATGTCTCAGTTTTCCTCCCCTGGTACTCGGGTACAACATTCCAGACGCTTTACTAACACTCTCCCGACTTGGAGAGTCAGTCCCTTTAACCTCCTGTTTGGCCCAGTTTGCAATTTCTGCGGAAGATGAACAGGAATAGCGAGAACCAATGAGAGGCTAGCTGGAGGTGTCTGGACGGGCAAATTTAACTCTCATTTCCCACCAGGAAGAGGAATTAACCAAAGGCTCAGCGTGCCGTGCCGGAACCAGATTAGGGCCTGAAGCCATCCTGCGGTGTTGCGGCCAGCTCAAAAGAAAGTGAGTTGAAGAAAGGAGCTCAGGGGCACTGTAATTCACAAACCTGCAGAGTTATAAATGACAGCTATCGTCCAAAAATAGACTGAAGTAAGGCTGCCAAGAGGACTTGAAAGCGGGGCAGAATTGCAGGAAACCGATTTCAGCAGGTAGACTGGAATTGCATTGAAAGCATAGGAAAAGAGGCAGAACGTCCACAATGATGCACTTGGCCAAAAAGGGCGTATGCGTTTTTTCCTGAATATATTCAGGAAAAAACGCATACGCCCTTTTTGGCCAACCAAGCAAGCTTGCAAAGGAAATCTGCACTACAATGAAGTCTCACATCCCCCCGGTCAAAAGGGCCATCTGAAAAAAGTGTAAAATCCAGAAAGGCAGGACAGGCCATGGAGAACTGGGAGCCTTGTTATGCTGATGGGCGGGATGTAAATTGCCAACAACCACTTGGGAGAAGTGTATGGTGTTTCCTGAAACATCTAAAAAACAAAGCAAGAGAGCCTAGGGCACTGCCACTTATGGTCCTATAGCTTAGGGAAATTAAAGTCAAAAAGACACAGCGACCCAAATGTTTGGGACGCCTCTGTTTACAAGAACCTCGTTTACAGTACAAGTTCAACATCGCAGAAAGTGAAAAATGGAGAAAGAAGTTGTGGTATTTACTTACAAAGCAATATCACTCAGCAATGAAATCTATGTCATCAGGCCCTTAGCAGCACAATGAGTGGATTCAGGTATGATGATTCTAACTGAAATAAGTCACACAGAAAAACAAACATCATAAGATATCAGTAATACACGGAATGTAAACTTGGCTACACAGGAACTGAATTACAGAACAGAACAGGGTCTCAAATTTAGAAAACCAACTTATGCTTGCTTAAGGGGAAAGGTGAGTTGGGGTGCTGCATAAAACCAGAGATTGAAATGAGCACAGATAAAGTTCCTTAAGCCAAATATGGAATAGACAAGAGCTACTCCTTGCTCAACGAAATGGACTCAACACCGCATATTAAACGCCTAAGAATGTACCTGACTAGTAAGTATCTTAAAACCTATGGATTGCTATGTCTCCGAAAGAGAATCAAGCATGTGTACAGGGGCATAAACGCAGCAGTGATAGGATTGGAGAGGTTCGGTGAGCAAATGAAGACCCTTTGAAGTCATATTGCATGGTACCCATTCCACGGGTTTCAACTACCCAGGCTTAAGGTATTCTTCCTTCAGCTAAAACATGCATGTGGAACCTAGAGTATGATCAACCATATTATCGGGAGACGTGTTCAAATATGTCTCAGTTTTCGTACCCTGGTACTCGGGTGCAACATTCCAGACGCTTTACTAACACTCTCCCGACTTGGAGAGTCAGTCCCTTTAACCTCCTGTTTGGCCCAGTTTGCAATTTCTGTGGAAGATGTACAGGAATAGCGAGAATCAATGAGAGACTAGCTGGAGGTGTCTGGATGGGCAAATTTAACTCTCATTTCCCACCAGGAAGAGGAATTAACCAAAGGCTCAGCGTGCCGTGCCAGAACCATATTAGGGCCTGAAGACATCCTGCGATGTTGCGGCCAGGTCACAAGAAAGCGAGTTGAAGAAAGGAGCTCAGGGGCACTGTAATTCACAAACCTGCAGAGTTATAAATGACAGCTATCGTCCAAAAATAGACTGAAGTAAGGCTGCCAAGAGGACTTGAAAGCGGGGCAGAATTGCAGGAAACCGATTTCAGGAGGTAGACTGGAATTGCATTGAAAGCATAGGAAAAGAGGCAGAACGTCCACAATGATGCACTTGGCCAAAAAGTGCATATGCGTTTTTTCCTGAATATATTCAGGAAAAAATGCATACGCCCTTTTTGGCCAACCAAGCAAACTTGCAAAGGAAATCTGCACTACAATGAAGTCTCACTTCTCCCCGGTCAAAAGGGCCATCTGAAAAAAGTGTAAAATCCAGAAAGGCAGGACAGGCCATGGAGAACTGGGAGCCTTGTTATGCTGATGGGCGGGATGTAAATTGCCAACAGACACTCAGGAGAAGTGTATGGTGTTTCCTGAAACATCTAAAAAACAAAGCAACAGAGCCTAGGGCACTTCCACTTATGGTCCTATAGCTTAGGGAAATTAAAATCAAAAAGACACAGCCACCGCAAAGTTTGGGACGCCTCCGTTTACAAGAACCTCGTTTACCGTACAAGTTCAATATCACAGAAAGTGAAAAATGGATAAAGAACTTGTGGTACTTACGTACAATGCAGTATCACTCAGCAATGAAATCTATGTCATCAGGCCCGTAGCAGCATAATGAGTGGATTCAGGTACGATGATTCTAACTGAAATAAGTCACACAGAAAAAGAAACATCATAAGATATCACTAATACACGGAATGTAAACTTGGCTACACAGGAACTGCATTCCAAAACAGAACAGGGTCTCAAATTTAGAAAACCAACTAATGCTTGCTTAAGGGGAAAGGTGAGTTGGGGTGCTGCATAAAACCAGAGATTGAAATGAGCACAGATAAAGTTCCTTAAGCCAATATGGAATACACAAGAGCTACTCCTTGCTCAACGAAATGGACTCAACACCCCATATTAAACGCCTAAGAATGTACCTGACTAGTAAGTATCTTAAAACCTATGGATTGCTATGTCTACAAAAGAGAATCAAGCGTGTGTACAGGGGCATAAACGCAGCAGTGATAGGATTGGAGAGGTTCGGTGAGCAAATGAAGACCCTTTGAAGTCATATTGCATGGTACCCATTACACGGGTCTTAACTCTCCAGGTTTAAGGTATTTTTCCTTCAGCTAAAACCTGCATGTGGAACCCTGAGTATGATCAACCATGTGAACGGGAGACGTGTTCAAATATTTCTCAGTTTTCCTCCCCTGGTACTCGGGTGCAACATTCCAGACGCTTTACTAACACTCTCCCGACTTGGAGAGTCAGCGCCTTTAAGCTCCTGTTTGGCCCAGTTTGCAATTTCTGCGGAAGATGAACAGGAATAGCGAGAACCAATGAGAGACTAGCTGGAGGTGTCTGGCCGGGCAAATTTAACTTTCATTTCCCAACAGGAAGAGGAAATAACCAAAGGCTCAGCGTGCCGTGCCGGAACCAGATTAGGGCCTGAAGCCATCCTGCGGTGTTGCGGCCAGGTCACAAGAAAGCGAGTTGAAGAAAGGAGCTCAGGGGCACTGTAATTCACAAACCTGCAGAGTTATAAATGACAGCTATCGTCCAAAAATAAACTGAAGTAAGGCTGCAAAGAGGACTTGAAAGCGGGGCAGAATTGCAGGAAACCGATTTCAGGAGGTAGACTGGAATTGCATTGAAAGCATAGGAAAAGAGGCAGAACGTCCACAATGAGGAACTTGGCCAAAAAAGGCGTATACGTTTTTTCCTGAATATATTCAGGAAAAAACGCATACGCCATTCAGGAAAAAACGCATACGCACTTTTTGGCCAACCAAGGCAGCTTGCAAAGGAAATCTGCACTACAATGAAGTCTCACATCCCCCCGGTCAAAACGGCCATCTGAAAAAAGTGTAAAATCCAGAAAAGGCAGGACAGGCCATGGAGAACTGGGAGCCTTGTTATGCTGATGGGCGGGATGTAAATTGCCAACAGACACTCAGGAGAAGTGTATGGTTTTTCCTGAAACATCTAAAAAACAAAGCAACAGAGCCTAGGGCACTTCCACTTATGGTCCTATAGCTTAGGGAAATTAAAGTCAAAAAGACACAGCGACCCAAAAGTTTGGGACACCTCTGTTTACAAGAACCTCGTTTACAGTACAAGTTCAACATCGCAGAAAGTGAAAAATGGATAAAGAAGTTGTGGTATTTACTTACAAAGCAATATCACTCAGCAATGAAATCTATGTCATCAGGCCCTTAGCAGCACAATGAGTGGATTCAGGTATGATGATTCTAACTGAAATAAGTCACACAGAAAAAGAAACATCATAAGATATCAGTAATACACGGAATTTAAACTTGGCTACACAGGAACTGAATTACAGAACAGAACAGGGTCTCAAATTTAGAAAACCAACTTATGCTTGCTTAAGGGGAAAGGTGAGTTGGGGTGCTGCATAAAACCAGAGATTGAAATGAGCACAGATAAAGTTCCTTAAGCCAAATATGGAATAGACAAGAGCTACTCCTTGCTCAACGAAATGGACTCAACACCGCATATTAAACGCCTAAGAATGTACCTGACTAGTAAGTATCTTAAAACCTATGGATTGCTATGTCTCTGAAAGAGAATCACGCATGTGTACAGGGGCATAAACGCAGCAGTGATAGGATTGGAGAGGTTCGGTTAGCAAATGAAGACCCTTTGAAGTCATATTGCATGGTACCCATTCCACGGGTTTCAACTACCCAGGTTTAAGGTATTCTTCCTTCAGCTAAAACATGCATGTGGAACCTAGAGTATGATCAACCATATTATCGGGAGACGTGTTCAAATATGTCTCAGTTTTCGTACCCTGGTACTCGGGTGCAACATTCCAGACGCTTTACTAACACTCTACCCACTTGGAGAGTCAGTCCCTTTAACCTCCTGTTTGGCCCAGTTTGCAATTTCTGTGGAAGATGTACAGGAATAGCGAGAATCAATGAGAGACTAGCTGGAGGTGTCTGGATAGGCAAATTTAACTCTCATTTCCCACCAGGAAGAGGAATTAACCAAACGCTCAGCGTGCCGTGCCAGAACCAGATTAGGGCCTGAAGACATCCTGCGGTGTTGCGGCCAGGTCACAAGAAAGCGAGTTGAAGAAAGGAGCTCAGGGGCACTGTAATTCACAAACCTGCAGAGTTATAAATGACAGCTATCGTCCAAAAATATACTGAAGTAAGGCTGCCAAGAGGACTTGAAAGCGGGGCAGAATTGCAGGAAACCGATTTCAGGAGGTAGACTGGAATTGCATTGAAAGCATAGGAAAAGAGGCAGAACGTCCACAATGATGCACTTGGCCAAAAAGGGCGTATGCGTATTTTCCTGAATATATTCAGGAAAAAACGCATACGAACTTTTTGGCCAACCAAGCAAACATGCAAAGGAAATCTGCACTACAATGAAGTCTCACTTCTCCCCGGTCAAAAGGGCCATCTGAAAAAAGTGTAAAATCCAGAAAGGCAGGACAGGCCATGGAGAACTGGGAGCCTTGTTATGCTGATGGGCGGGATGTAAATTGCCAACAGACACTCAGGAGAAGTGTATGGTGTTTCCTGAAACATCTAAAAAACAAAGCAACAGAGCCTAGGGAACTTCCACTTATGGTCCTATAGCTTAGGGAAATTAAAATCAAAAAGACACAGCCACCGCAAAGTTTGGGACGCCTCCGTTTACAAGAACCTCGTTTACCGTACAAGTTCAATATCACAGAAAGTGAAAAATGGATAAAGAAATTGTGGTACTTACGTACAATGCAGTATCACTCAGCAATGAAATCTATGTCATCAGGCCCGTAGCAGCATAATGAGTGGATTCAGGTACGATGATTCTAACTGAAATAAGTCACACAGAAAAAGAAACATCATAAGATATCAGTAATACACGGAATGTAAACTTGGCTACACAGGAACTGAATTACAGAACAGAACAGGGTCTCAAATTTAGAAAACCAACTTATGCTTGCTTAAGGGTAAAGGTGAGTTGGGATGCTGCATAAAACCAGAGATTGAAATGAGCACAGATAAAGTTCCTTAAGCCAAATATGGAATAGACAAGAGCTACTCCTTGCTCAATGAAATGGACTCAACACCGCATATTAAACGCCTAAGAATGTACCTGACTAGTAAGTATCTTAAAACCTATGGATTGCTATGTCTCCGAAAGAGAATCAAGCATGTGTACAGGGGCATAAACGCAGCAGTGATAGGATTGGAGAGGTTCGGTTAGCAAATGAAGACCCATTGAAGTCATATTGCATGGTACCCATTCCACGGGTTTCAACTACCCAGGTTTAAGGTATTCTTCCTTCAGCTAAAACATGCATGTGGAACCTAGAGTATGATCAACCATGTGATCGGGAGACGTGTTCAAATATGTCTCAGTTTTCGTACCCTGGTACTCGGGTGCAACATTCCAGACGCTTTACTAACACTCTCCCCACTTGGAGAGTCAGTCCCTTTAACCTCCTGTTTGGCACAGTTTGCAATTTCTGCGGAAGATGAACAGAAATAGCGAGAACCAATGAGAGGCTAGCTGGAGGTGTCTGGACGGGCAAATTTAACTCTCATTTCTCACCAGGAAGAGGAAATAACCAAAGGCTCAGTGTGTCGTGCTGGAACCAGATTAGGGCCTGAAGCCATCCTGCGGTGTTGCGGCCAGCTCACAAGAAAGCGAGTTGAAGAAAGGAGCTCAGGGGCACTGTAATTCACAAACCTGCAGAGTTATAAATGACAGCTATCGTCCAAAAATATACTGAAGTAAGGCTGCCAAGAGGACTTGAAAGCGGGGCCGAATTGCAGGAAACCGATTTCAGGAGGTAGACTGGAATTGCATTGAAAGCATAGGAAAAGAGGCAGAACGTCCACAATGATGCACTTGGCCAAAAAGTGCGTATGCGTTTTTTCCTGAATATATTCAGGAAAAAACGCATACGCCCTTTTTGGCCTACCAAGCAAGCTTGCAAAGGAAATCTGCACTACAATGAAGTCTCACTTCCCCCCGGTCAAAAGGGCCATCTGAAAAAAGTGTAAAATCCAGAAAGGCAGGACAGGCCATGGAGAACTGGGAGCCTTGTTATGCTGAAGGGCGGGATGTAAATTGCCAACAACCACTCGGGAGAAGTGTATGGTGTTTCCTGAAACATCTAAAAAACAAAGCAACAGAGCCTAGGGAACTGCCACTTATGGTCCTATAGCTTAGGGAAATTAAAATCAAAAAGACACAGCCACCCCAAAGTTTGGAACGGCTCTGTTTACAAGAACCTCGTTTACAGTACAAGTTCAACATTGCAAAAAGTGAAAAATGGATAAAGAAGTTGTGGTATTTACTTACAAAGCAATATCACTCAGCAATGAAATCTATGTCATCAGGCCCTTAGCAGCACAATGAGTGGATTCAGGTATGATGATTCTAACTGAAATAAGTCACACAGGAAAAGAAACATCATAAGATATCAGTAATACACGAAATGGAAACTTGGCTACACAGGAACTGAATTACAGAACAGAACAGGGTCTCAAATTTAGAAAACCAACTTATGCTTGCTTAAGGGGAAAGGTGAGTTGGGGTGCTGCATAAAACCAGAGATTGAAATGAGCACAGATAAAGTTCCTTAAGCCAAATATGGAATAGACAAGAGCTACTCCTTGCTCAACGAAATGGACTCAACACCGCATATTAAACGCCTAAGACTGTACCTGACTAGTAAGTATCTTAAAACCTATGGATTGCTATGTCTCTGAAAGAGAATCAAGCATGTGTACAGGGGCATAAACGCAGCAGTGATAGGATTGGAGAGGTTCGTGAGCAAATGAAGACCCTTTGAAGTCATATTGCATGGTACCCATTCCACGGGTTTCAACTACCCAGGTTTAAGGTATTCTTCCTTCAGCTAAACATGCATGTGGAACCTAGAGTATGATCAACCATGTGATCGGGAGACGTGTTCAAATATGTCTCAGTTTTCGTACCCTGGTACTCGGGTGCAACATTCCAGACGCTTTACTAACACTCTCCCGACTTGGAGAGTCAGTCCCTTTAACCTCCTGTTTGGCCCAGTTTGCAATTTCTGCGGAAGATGAACAGGAATAGCGAGAACCAATGAGAGGCTAGCTGGAGGTGTCTGGACGGGCAAATTTAACTCTCATTTCCCACAAGGAAGAGGAATTAACCAAAGGCTCAGCGTGCCGTGCCGGAACCAGATTAGGGCCTGAAGCCATCCTGCGGTGTTGCGGCCAGCTCACAAGAAAGCGAGTTGAAGAAAGGAGCTCAGGGGCACTGTAATTCACAAACCTGCAGAGTTATAAATGACAGCTATCGTCCAAAAATAGACTGAAGTAAGGCTGCCAAGAGGACTTGAAAGCGGGGCAGAATTGCAGGAAACCGATTTCAGGAGGTAGACTGGAATTGCATTGAAAGCATAGGAAAAGAGGCAGAACGTCCACAATGATGCACTTGGCCAAAAAGGGCGTATGCATTTTTTCCTGAATATATTCAGTAAAAAACGCATACGCCCTTTTTGGCCAACCAAGCATGCTTGCAAAGGAAATCTGCACTACAATGAAGTCTCTCTTCCCCCCGGTCAAGAGGGCCATCTGAAAAAAGTGTAAAATCCAGAAAGGCAGGACAGGCCATGGAGAACTGGGAGCCTTGTTATGCTGATGGGCGGGATGTAAATTGCCAACAACCACTCGGGAGAAGTGTATGGTGTTTCCTGAAACATCTAAAAAACAAAGCAACAGAGCCTAGGGCACTGCCACTTATGGTCCTATAGCTTAGGGAAATTAAAATCAAAATGACACAGCCACCCCAAAGTTTGGGACGCCTCTGTTTACAAGAACCTCGTTTACAGTACAAGTTCAACATCGCAGAAAGTGAAAAATGGATAAAGAAGTTGTGGTATTTACTTACAAAGCAATATCACTCAGCAATGAAATCTACGTCATCAGGCCCTTAGCAGCACAATGAGTGGATTCAGGTATGATGATTCTAACTGAAATAAGTCACACAGAAAAAGAAACATCATAAGATATCAGTAATACACGGAATGGAAACTTGGCTACACAGGAACTGAATTACAGAACAGAACAGGGTCTCAAATTTAGAAAACCAACTTAGGCTTGCTTAAGGGTAAAGGTGAGTTGGGGTGCTGCATAAAACCAGAGATTGAAATGAGCACAGATAAAGTTCCTTAAGCCAAATATGGAATAGACAAGAGCTACTCCTTGCTCAACGAAATGGACTCAACACCGCATATTAAACGCCTAAGAATGTACCTGACTAGTAAGTATCTTAAAACCTATGGATTGCTATGTCTCCGAAAGAGAATCAAGCATGTGTACAGGGGCATAAACGCAGCAGTGATAGGATTGGAGAGGTTCGTGAGCAAATGAAGACCCTTTGAAGGCATATTGCATGGTACCCATTCCACGGGTTTCAACTACCCAGGTTTAAGGTATTCTTCCTTCAGCTAAAACATGCATGTGGAACCTAGAGTATGATCAACCATGTGATCGGGAGACGTGTTCAAACATGTCTCAGTTTTCGTACCCTGGTACTCGGGTGCAACATTCCAGACGCTTTACTAACACTCTCCCCACTTGGAGAGTCAGTCCCTTTAACCTCCTGTTTGGTCCAGGTTGCAATTTCTGTGGAAGATGAACAGGAATAGCGAGAACCAATGAGAGACTAGCTGGAGGTGTCTGGATGGGCAAATTTAACTCTCATTTCCCACCAGGAAGAGGAATTAACCAAAGGCTCAGCGTGCCGTGCCAGAACCAGATTAGGGCCTGGAGACATCATGCGGTGTTGCGGCCAGGTCACAAGAAAGCGAGTTGAAGAAAGGAGCTCAGGGGCACTGTAATTCACAAACCTGCAGAGTTATAAATGACAGCTATCGTCCAAAAATATACTGAAGTAAGGCTGCCAAGAGGACTTGAAAGCGGGGCAGAATTGCAGGAAACCGATTTCAGGAGGTAGACTGGAATTGCATTGAAAGCATAGGAAAAGAGGCAGAATGTCCACAATGATGCAGTTGGCCAAAAAGGGCGTATGCGTTTTTTCCTGAATATATTCAGGAAAAAACGCATACGCCCTTTTTGGCCAACCAAGCACACTTGCAAAGGAAATCTGCACTACAATGAAGTCTCACTTCTCCCCGGTCAAAAGGGCCATCTGAAAAAAGTGTAAAATCCAGAAAGGCAGGACAGGCCATGGAGAACTGGGAGCCTTGTTATGCTGATGGGCGGGATGTAAATTGCCAACAGACACTCGGGAGAAGTGTATGGTGTTTCCTGAAACATCTAAAAAACAAAGCAACAGAGCCTAGGGCACTTCCACTTATGGTCCTATAGCTTAGGGAAATTAAAATCAAAAAGACACAGCCACCCCAAAGTTTGGGACGCCTCTGTTTACAAGAACCTCGTTTACCGTACAACTTCAATATCACAGAAAGTGAAAAATGGATAAAGAACTTGTGGTACTTACGTACAATGCAGTATCACTCAGCAATGAAATCTATGTCATCAGGCCCGTAGCAGCATAATGAGTGGATTCAGGTACGATGATTCTAACTGAAATAAGTCACACAGAAAAAGAAACATCATAAGACATCACTAATACACGGAATGTAAACTTGGCTACACAGGAACTGCATTCCAAAACAGAACAGGGTCTCAAATTTAGAAAACCAACTTATGCTTGCTTAAGGGGAAAGGTGAGTTGGGGTGCTGCATAAAACCAGAGATTGAAATGAGCACAGATAAAGTTCCTTAAGCCAAATATGGAATAGACAAGAGCTACTCCTTGCTCAATGAAATGGACTCAACACCCCATATTAAACGCCTAAGAATGTACCTGACTAGTAAGTATCTTAAAACCTATGGATTGCTATGTCTCCAAAAGAGAATCAAGCGTGTGTACAGGGGCATAAACGCAGCAGTGATAGGATTGGAGAGGTTCGGTGAGCAAATGAAGACCCTTTGAAGTCATATTGCATGGTACCCATTACACGGGTCTGAACTCTCCAGGTTTAAGTTATTCTTCCTTCAGCTAAAACATGCATGTGGAACCCTGAGTATGATCAACCATGTGAACGGGAGACGTGTTCAAATATGTCTCAGTTTTCCTCCCCTGGTACTCGGGTGCAACATTCCAGACGCTTTACTAACACTCTTCCGACTTGGAGAGTCAGTCCCTTTAACCTCCTGTTTGGCCCAGTTTGCAATTTCTGCGGAAGATGAACAGGCATAGCGAGAACTAATGAGAGACTAGCTGGAGGTGTCTGGACGGGCAAATTTAACTCTCATTTCCCACCAGGAAGAGGAAATAACCAAAGGCTCAGCATGCCTTACCGGAACCAGATTAGGGCCTGAAGCCATCCTGCGGTGTTGCGGCCAGCTCAAAAGAAAGCGAGTTGAAGAAAGGAGCTCAGGGGCACTGTAATTCACAAACCTGCAGAGTTATAAATGACAGCTATCGTCCAAAAATAGACTGAAGTAAGGCTGCCAAGAGGACTTGAAAGCGGGGCAGAATTGCAGGAAACCGATTTCAGGAGGTAGACTGGAATTGCATTGAAAGCATAGGAAAAGAGGCAGAACGTCCACAATGATGCACTTGGCCAAAAAGGGCGTATGCGTTTTTTCCTGAATATATTCAGGAAAAAACGCATACGCCCTTTTTGGCCAACCAAGCAAGCTTGCAAAGGAAATCTGCACTACAATGAAGTCTCACTTCCCCCCGGTCAAAAGGGCCATCTGAAAAAAGTGTAAAATCCAGAAAGGCAGGACAGGCCATGAAGAACTGGGAGCCTTGTTATGCTGATGGGCGGGATGTAAATTGCCAACAACCACTCGGGAGAAGTGTATGGTGTTTCCTGAAACATCTAAAAAACAAAGCAACAGAACCTAGGGCACTTCCACTTATCGTGCTATAGCTTAGGGAAATTAAAATAAAAAAGACACAGCCACCCCAAAGTTTGGAACGGCTCTGTTTACAAGAACCTCGTTTACAGTACAAGTTCAACATCGCAGAGAGTGAAAAATGGATAAAAAAGTTGTGGTATCTACTTACAAAGCAATATCACTCAGCAATGAAATCAATGTCATCAGGCCCTTAGCAGCACAATGAGTGGATTCAGGTATGATGATTCTAACTGAAATAAGTCACACAGAAAAAGAAACATCATAAGATATCAGTAATACACGGAATGTAAACTTGGCTACACAGGAACTGAATTACAGAACAGAACAGGGTCTCAAATTTAGAAAACCAACTTATGCTTGCTTAAGGGTAAAGGTGAGTTGGGGTGCTGCATAAAACCAGAGATTGAAATGAGCACAGATAAAGTTCCTTAAGCCAAATATGGAATAGACAAGAGCTACTCCTTGCTCAATGAAATGGACTCAACACCGCATATTAAACGCCTAAGAATGTACCTGACTAGTAAGTATCTTAAAACCTATGGATTGCTATGTCTCCGAAAGAGAATCAAGCATGTGTACAGGGGCATAAACGCAGCAGTGATAGGATTGGAGATGTTCGGTGAGCAAATGAAGACCCTTTGAAGTCATATTGCATGGTACCCATTCCACGGGTTTCAAATACCCACGTTTAAGATATTCTTCCTTCAGCTAAAACATGCATGTGGAACCCAGAGTATGATCAACCATGTGATCGGGAGACGTGTTCAAATATGTCTCAGTTTTCCTCCCCTGGTACTCGGGTGCAACATTCCAGACGCTTTACTAACACTCTCCCCACTTGGAGAGTCAGCGCCTTTAACCTCCTGTTTGGCACAGTTTGCAATTTCTGCGGAAGATGAACAGGAATAGCGAGAACCAATGAGAGGCTAGCTGGAGGTGTCTGGACGGGCAAATTTAACTCTCATTTCCCACCAGGAGGAGGAAATAACCAAAGGCTCAGCGTGCCGTGCCAGAACCAGATTAGGGCCTGAAGCCATCCTGCGGTGTTGCGGCCAGGTCACAAGAAAGCGAGTTGAAGAAAGGAGCTCAGGGGCACTGTAATTCACAAACCTGCAGAGTTATAAATGACAGCTATCGTCCAAAAATAGACTGAAGTAAGGCTGCCAAGAGGACTTGAAAGCGGGGCAGAATTGCAGGAAACCGATTTCAGGAGGTAGACTGGAATTGCATTGAAAGCATAGGAAAAGAGGCAGAACGTCCACAATGATGCACTTGGCCAAAAAGGGCGTATGCGTTTTTTCCTGAATATATTCAGGAAAAAACGCATACGCCCTTTTTGGCCAACCAAGCAAGCTTGCAAAGGAAATCTGCACTACAATGAAGTCTCACTTCCCCCCGGTCAAAAGGGCCATCTGAAAAAAGTGTAAAATCCAGAAAGGCAGGACAGGCCATGGAGAACTGGGAGCCTTGTTATGCTGAAGGGCGGGATGTAAATTGCCAACAACCACTCGGGAGCAGTGTATGGTGTTTCCTGAAACATCTAAAAAACAAAGCAACAGAGCCTAGGGCACTTCCACTTATGGTCCTATAGCTTAGGGAAATTAAAATCAAAAAGACACAGCCACCCCAAAGTTTGGAACGGCTCTGTTTACAAGAACCTTGTTTACAGTACAAGTTCAACATCGCAGAGAGTGAAAAATGGATAAAGAAGTTGTGGTATTTACTTACAAAGCAATATCACTCAGCAATGAAATCAATGTCATCAGGCCCTTATCAGCACAATGAGTGGATTCAGGTATGATGATTCTAACTGAAATAAGTCACACAGAAAAAGAAACATCATAAGATATCACTAATACACGGAATGTAAACTTGGCTACACAGGAACTGCATTCCAAAACAGAACAGTGTCTCAAATTTAGAAAACCAACTTATGCTTGCTTAAGGGGAAAGGTGATTTGGGGTGCTGCATAAAACCAGAGATTGAAATGAGCACAGATAAAGTTCCTTAAGCCAAATATGGAATAGACAAGAGCTACTCCTTGCTCAACGAAATGGACTCAAAACCCCATATTAAACGCCTAAGAATGTACCTGACTAGTAAGTATCTTAAAACCTATGGATTGCTATGTCTCCAAAAGAGAATCAAGCATGTGTACAGGGGCATAAACGCAGCAGTGATAGGATTGGAGAGGTTCGGTGAGCAATGCAGACCCTTTGAAGTCATATTGCATGGTACCCATTACACGGGTCTCAACTCTCCAGGTTTAAGGTATTCTTCCTACAGCTAAAACATGCATGTGGAACCCAGAGTATGATCAACCATGTGAACGGGAGACGTGTTCAAATATGTCTCAGTTTTCCTCCCCTGGTACTCGGGTGCAACATTCCAGACGCTTTACTAACACTCTCCCGACTTGGAGAGTCAGTCCCTTTAACCTCCTGTTTGGCCCAGTTTGCAATTTCTGCGGAAGATGAACAGGAATAGCGAGAACCAATGAGAGGCTAGCTGGAGGTTTCTGGACGGGCATATTTAACTCTCATTTCCCACCAGGAAGAAGAATTAACTAAAGGCTCAGCGTGCCGTGCCGGAACCAGATTAGGGCCTGAAGCCATCCTGCTGTGTTGCGGCCAGGTCACAAGAAAGCGAGTTGAAGAAAGGAGCTCAGGGGCACTGTAATTCACAAACCTGCAGAGTTATAAATGACAGCTATCGTCCAAAAATAGACTGAAGTAAGGCTGCCAAGAGGACTTGAAAGCGGGGCAGAATTGCAGGAAACCGATTTCAGGAGGTAGACTGGAATTGCATTGAAAGCATAGGAAAAGAGGCAGAACGTCCACAATGATGCACTTGGCCAAAAAGGGCGTATGCGTTTTTTCCTGAATATATTCAGGAAAAAACGCATACGCCCTTTTTGGCCAACCAAGCAAGCTTGCAAAGGAAATCTGCACTACAATGAAGTCTCACTTCCCCCCGGTCAAAAGGGCCATCTGAAAAAAGTGTAAAATCCAGAAAGGCAGGACAGGCCATGGAGAACTGGGAGCCTTGTTATGCTGATGGGCGGGATGTAAATTGCCAACAGACATTCGGGAGAAGTGTATGGTGTTTCCTGAAACATCTAAAAAACAAAGCAACAGAGCCTAGGGCACTTCCACTTATGGTCCTATAGCTTAGGGAAATTAAAATCAAAAAGACACAGCCACCCCAAAGTTTGGAACGGCTCTGTTTACAAGAACCTCGTTTACAGTACAAGTTCAACATCGCAGAAAGTGAAAAATGGAGAAAGAAGTTGTGGTATTTACTTACAAAGCAATATCACTCAGCAATGAAATCTGTGTCATCAGGCCCGTAGCAGCACAATGAGTGGATTCAGGTACGATGATTCTAACTGAAATAAGTCACACAGAAAAAGAAACATCATAAGATATCAGTAATACACGGAATGTAAACTTGGCTACACAGGAACTGCATTCCAAAACAGAACAGGGTCTCAAATATAGAAAACCAACTTATGCTTGCTTAAGGGGAAAGGTGAGTTGGGGTGCTGCGTAAAACCAGAGATTGAAATGAGCACAGATAAAGTTCCTTAAGCCAAGTATGGAATAGACAAGAGCTACTCCTTGCTCAATGAAATGGACTCAAAACCCCATATTTAACGCCTAAGAATGTACCTGACTAGTAAGTATCTTAAAACCTATGGATTGCTATGTCTCCAAAAGAGAATCAAGCATGTGTACAGGGGCATAAATGCAGCAGTGATAGGATTGGAGAGGTTCTTTGAGCAAATGAAGACCCTTTGACCTCATATTGCATGGTACCCATTCCACGGGTCTCAACTCTCCAGGTTTAAGGTATTCTTCCTTCAGCTAAAACATGCATGTGGAACCCAGAGTATGATCAACCATGTGAATGGGAGACGTGTTCAAATATGTCTCAGTTTTCCTGCCCTGGTACTCGGGTGCAACATTCCAGACGCTTTACTAACACTCTCCCGACTTGGAGAGTTAGTCTCTTTAACCTCCTGTTTGGCCCAGTTTGCAATTTCTGCGGAAGATGAACAGGAATAGCGAGAAGCAATGAGAGGCTAGCTGGAGTTGTCTGGACGGGTAAATTTAACTCTCATTTCCCACCACGAAGAGGAATTAACCAAAGGCTCAGCATGCCGGGCCGGAACAAGATCAAGGCCTGAAGCCATCCTGCGGTGTTGCGGCCAGGTCACAAGAAAGCGAGTTGAAGAAAGGAGCTCAGGGGCACTGTAATTCACAAACCTGCAGAGTTATAAATGACAGCTATCATCCAAAAATAGACTGAAGTAAGGCTGCCAAGAGGACTTGAAAGCGGGGCAGAATTGCAGGAAACCGATTTCAGGAGGTAGACTGGAATTGCATTGAAAGCATAGGAAAAGAGGCAGAACGTCCACAATGATGCACTTGGCCAAAAAGGGCGTATGCGTTTTTTCCTGAATATATTCAGGAAAAAACGCATACGCCCTTTTTGGCCAACCAAGCAAGCTTGCAAAGGAAATCTGCACTACAATGAAGTCTCACTTCCCCCCGGTCAAAAGGGCCATCTGAAAAAAGTGTAAAACCCAGAAAGGCAACAGGCCATTGAGAACTGGGAGCCTTGTTATGCTGATGGGCGGGATGTAAATTGCCAACAGACACTTGGGAGAAGTGTATGGTGTTTCCTGAAACATCTAAAAAACAAAGCAACAGAGCCTAGGGCACATCCACTTATGGTCCTATAGCTTAGGGAAATTAAAATCAAAAAGACACAGCCACCCCAAAGTTTGGAACGGCTCTGTTTACAAGAACCTCGTTTACAGTACAAGTTCAACATCGCAGAAAGTGAAAAATGGATAAAGAAGTTGTGGTATTCACTTACAAAGCAATATCACTCAGCAATGAAATCTATGTCATCAGGCCCTTAGCAGCACAATGAGTGGATTCAGGTATGATGATTCTAACTGAAATAAGTCACACAGAAAAAGAAACATCATAAGATATCAGTAATACACGGAATGTAAACTTGGCTACACAGGAACTGAATTACAGAACAGAACAGGGTCTCAAATTTAGAAAACCAACTTATGCTTGCTTAAGGGTAAAGGTGAGTTGGGGTGCTGCATAAAACCAGAGACTGAAATGAGCACAGATAAAGTTCCTTAAGCCAAATATGGAATAGAGAACAGCTACTCCTTGCTCAACGAAATGGACTCAACACCGCATATTAAACGCCTAAGAATGTACCTGACTAGTAAGTATCGTAAAACCTATGGATTGCTATGTCTCCGAAAGAGAATCAAGCATGTGTACAGGGGCATAAACGCAGCAGTGATAGGATTGGAGAGGTTCGGTGAGCAAATGAAGACCCTTTGAAGTCATATTGCATGGTACCCATTCCACGGGTTTCAACTACCCAGGTTTAAGGTATTCTGCCTTCAGCTAAAACATGCATGTGGAACCTAGAGTATGATCCACCATGTGATCGGGAGACGTGTTCAAATATGTCTCAGTTTTCGTACCCTGGTACTCGGGTGCAACATTCCAGACGCTTTACTAACACTCTCCCGACTTGGAGAGTCAGTCCCTTTAACCTCCTGTTTGGCCCAGTTTGCAATTTCAGCGGAAGATGTACAGGAATAGCGAGAACCAATGAGAGACTAGCTGGAGGTGTCTGAACGGGCAAATTTAAGTCTCATTTCCCACCAGGATGAGGAATTAACCAAAGGCTCAGCGTGCCGTGCCGGAACCAGATTAGGGCCTGAAGCCATCCTGCGGTGTTGCGGGCAGCTCAAAAGAAAGCGAGTTGAAGAAAGGAGCTCAGGGGCACTGTAATTCAAAAAGCTGCAGAGTTATAAATGACAGGTATCGTCCAAAAATAGACTGAAGTAAGGCTGCCAAGAGGACTTGAAAGCGGGGCAGAATTGCAGGAAACCGATTTCAGGAGGTAGACTGGAATTGCATTGAAAGCATAGGAAAAGAGGCAGAACGTCCACAATGATGCACTTGGCCAAAAAGGGCTTATGCGTTTTTTCCTGAATATATTCAGGAAAAAACGCATACGCCCTTTTTGGCCAACCAAGCAAACTTGCAAAGGAAATCTGCACTACAATGAAGTCTCACTTCCCCCCGGTCTAAAGGGCCATCTGAAAAAAGTGTAAAATCCAGAAAGGAAGGACAGGCCATGGAGAACTGGGAGCCTTGTTATGCTGATGGGCGGGATGTAAATTGCCAACAGACACTCAGGAGAAGTGTATGGTGTTTCCTGAAACATCTAAAAAACAAAGCAACAGAGCCTAGGGCACTTCCACTTATGGTCCTATAGATTAGGGAAATTAAAATCAAAAAGAAACAGCTACCCCAAGGTTTGGGACGCCTCTGTTTACAAGAACCTCGTTTACAGTACAAGTTCAACATCGCAGAAAGTGAAAAATGGATAAAGAAGTTGTGGTATTTACTTACAAAGCAATATCACTCAGCAATGAAATCTATGTCATCAGGCCCTTAGCAGCACAATGAGTGGATTCAGGTATGATGATTCTAACTGAAATAAGTCACACAGAAAAAGAAACATCATAAGATATCAGTAATACACGGAATGTAAACTTGGCTACACAGGAACTGAATTACAGAACAGAACAGGGTCTCAAATTTAGAAAACCAACTTAGGCTTGCTTAAGGGTAAAGGTGAGTTGGGGTGCTGCATAAAACCAGAGATTGAAATGAGCACAGATAAAGTTCCTTAAGCCAAATATGGAATAGACAAGAGCTACTCCTTGCTCAACGAAATGGACTCAACACCGCATATTCAACGCCTAAGAATGTACCTGACTAGTAAGTATCTTAAAACCTATGGATTGCTATGTCTCCGAAAGAGAATCAAGCATGTGTACAGGGGCATAAACGCAGCAGTGATAGGATTGGAGAGGTTCGTGAGCAAATGAAGACCCTTTGAAGGCATATTGCATGGTACCCATTCCACGGGTTTCAACTACCCAGGTTTAAGGTATTCTTCCTTCAGCTAAAACATGCATGTGGAACCTAGAGTATGATCAACCATGAGATCGGGAGACGTGTTCAAATATGTCTCAGTTTTCGTACCCTGGTACTCGGGTGCAACATTCCAGACGCTTTACTAACACTCTCCCCACTTGGAGAGTCAGCCCCTTTAACCTCCTGTTTGGCCCAGTTTGCAATTTCTGCGGAAGATGAACAGGCATAGCGAGAACTAATGAGAGACTAGCTGGAGGTGTCTGGACGGGCAAATTTAACTCTCATTTCCCACCAGGAAGAGGAAATAACCAAAGGCTCAGCATGCCTTACCGGAACCAGATTAGGGCCTGAAGCCATCCTGCGGTGTTGCGGCCAGCTCAAAAGAAAGCGAGTTGAAGAAAGGAGCTCAGGGGCACTGTAATTCACAAACCTGCAGAGTTATAAATGACAGCTATCGTCCAAAAATAGACTGAAGTAAGGCTGCCAAGAGGACTTGAAAGCGGGGCAGAATTGCAGGAAACCGATTTCAGGAGGTAGACTGGAATTGCATTGAAAGCATAGGAAAAGAGGCAGAACGTCCACAATGATGCACTTGGCCAAAAAGGGCGTATGCGTTTTTTCCTGAATATATTCAGGAAAAAACGCATACGCCCTTTTTGGCCAACCAAGCAAGCTTGCAAAGGAAATCTGCACTACAATGAAGTCTCACTTCCCCCCGGTCAAAAGGGCCATCTGAAAAAAGTGTAAAATCCAGAAAGGCAGGACAGGCCATGAAGAACTGGGAGCCTTGTTATGCTGATGGGCGGGATGTAAATTGCCAAAAGACACTAGGGAGAAGTGTATGGTGTTTCCTGAAACATCTAAAAAACAAAGCAACAGAACCTAGGGCACTTCCACTTATGGTCCTATAGCTTAGGGAAATTAAAATCAAAAAGACACAGCCACCCCAAAGTTTGGAACGGCTCTGTTTACAAGAACCTCGTTTACAGTACAAGTTCAACATCGCAGAGAGTGAAAAATGGATAAAAAAGTTGTGGTATTTACTTACAAAGCAATATCACTCAGCAATGAAATCAATGTCATCAGGCCCTTAGCAGCACAATGAGTGGATTCAGGTATGATGATTCTAACTGAAATAAGTCACACAGAAAAAGAAACATCATAAGATATCAGTAATACACGGAATGTAAACTTGGCTACACAGGAACTGAATTACAGAACAGAACAGGGTCTCAAATTTAGAAAACCAACTTATGCTTGCTTAAGGGTAAAGGTGAGTTGGGGTGCTGCATAAAACCAGAGATTGAAATGAGCACAGATAAAGTTCCTTAAGCCAAATATGGAATAGACAAGAGCTACTCCTTGCTCAATGAAATGGACTCAACACCGCATATTAAACGCCTAAGAATGTACCTGACTAGTAAGTATCTTAAAACCTATGGATTGCTATGTCTCCGAAAGAGAATCAAGCATGTGTACAGGGGCATAAACGCAGCAGTGATAGGATTGGAGATGTTCGGTGAGCAAATGAAGACCCTTTGAAGTCATATTGCATGGTACCCATTCCACGGGTTTCAAATACCCACGTTTAAGATATTCTTCCTTCAGCTAAAACATGCATGTGGAACCCAGAGTATGATCAACCATGTGATCGGGAGACGTGTTCAAATATGTCTCAGTTTTCCTCCCCTGGTACTCGGGTGCAACATTCCAGACGCTTTACTAACACTCTCCCCACTTGGAGAGTCAGCGCCTTTAACCTCCTGTTTGGCACAGTTTGCAATTTCTGCGGAAGATGAACAGGAATAGCGAGAACCAATGAGAGGCTAGCTGGAGGTGTCTGGACGGGCAAATTTAACTCTCATTTCCCACCAGGAGGAGGAAATAACCAAAGGCTCAGCGTGCCGTGCCAGAACCAGATTAGGGCCTGAAGCCATCCTGCGGTGTTGCGGCCAGGTCACAAGAAAGCGAGTTGAAGAAAGGAGCTCAGGGGCACTGTAATTCACAAACCTGCAGAGTTATAAATGACAGCTATCGTCCAAAAATAGACTGAAGTAAGGCTGCCAAGAGGACTTGAAAGCGGGGCAGAATTGCAGGAAACCGATTTCAGGAGGTAGACTGGAATTGCATTGAAAGCATAGGAAAAGAGGCAGAACGTCCACAATGATGCACTTGGCCAAAAAGGGCGTATGCGTTTTTTCCTGAATATATTCAGGAAAAAACGCATACGCCCTTTTTGGCCAACCAAGCAAGCTTGCAAAGGAAATCTGCACTACAATGAAGTCTCACTTCCCCCCGGTCAAAAGGGCCATCTGAAAAAAGTGTAAAATCCAGAAAGGCAGGACAGGCCATGGAGAACTGGGAGCCTTGTTATGCTGAAGGGCGGGATGTAAATTGCCAACAACCACTCGGGAGCAGTGTATGGTGTTTCCTGAAACATCTAAAAAACAAAGCAACAGAGCCTAGGGCACTTCCACTTATGGTCCTATAGCTTAGGGAAATTAAAATCAAAAAGACACAGCCACCCCAAAGTTTGGAACAGCTCTGTTTACAAGAACCTTGTTTACAGTACAAGTTCAACATCGCAGAGAGTGAAAAATGGATAAAAAAGTTGTGGTATTTACTTACAAAGCAATATCACTCAGCAATGAAATCAATGTCATCAGGCCCTTAGCAGCACAACGAGTGGATTCAGGTATGATGATTCTAACTGAAATAAGTCACACAGAAAAAGAAACATCATAAGATATCACTAATACACGGAATGTAAACTTGGCTACACAGGAACTGAATTCCAAAACAGAACAGTGTCTCAAATTTAGAAAACCAACTTATGCTTGCTTAAGGGGAAAGGTGAGTTGGGGTGCTGCATAAAACCAGAGATTGAAATGAGCACAGATAAAGTTCCTTAAGCCAAATATGGAATAGACAAGAGCTACTCCTTGCTCAACGAAATGGACTCAAAACCCCATATTAAACGCCTAAGAATGTACCTGACTAGTAAGTATCTTAAAACCTATGGATTGCTATGTCTCCAAAAGAGAATCAAGCATGTGTACAGGGGCATAAACGCAGCAGTGATAGGATTGGAGAGGTTCGGTGAGCAATGCAGACCCTTTGAAGTCATATTGCATGGTACCCATTACACGGGTCTCAACTCTCCAGGTTTAAGGTATTCTTCCTACAGCTAAAACATGCATGTGGAACCCAGAGTATGATCAACCATGTGAACGGGAGACGTGTTCAAATATGTCTCAGTTTTCCTCCCCTGGTACTCGGGTGCAACATTCCAGACGCTTTACTAACACTCTCCCGACTTGGAGAGTCAGTCCCTTTAACCTCCTGTTTGGCCCAGTTTGCAATTTCTGCGGAAGATGAACAGGAATAGCGAGAACCAATGAGAGGCTAGCTGGAGGTTTCTGGACGGGCATATTTAACTCTCATTTCCCACCAGGAAGAAGAATTAACTAAAGGCTCAGCGTGCCGTGCCGGAACCAGATTAGGGCCTGAAGCCATCCTGCTGTGTTGCGGCCAGGTCACAAGAAAGCGAGTTGAAGAAAGGAGCTCAGGGGCACTGTAATTCACAAACCTGCAGAGTTATAAATGACAACTATCGTCCAAAAATAGACTGAAGTAAGGCTGCCAAGAGGACTTGAAAGCGGGGCAGAATTGCAGGAAACTGATTTCAGGAGGTAGACTGGAATTGCATTGAAAGCATAGGAAAAGAGGCAGAACGTCCACAATGATGCACTTGGCCAAAAAGGGCGTATGCGTTTTTTCCTGAATATATTCAGGAAAAAACGCATACTCCCTTTTTGGCCAACCAAGCAAGCTTGCAAAGGAAATCTGCACTACAATGAAGTCTCACTTCCCCCCGGTCAAAAGGGCCATCTGAAAAAAGTGTAAAATCCAGAAAGGCAGGACAGGCCATGGAGAACTGGGAGCCTTGTTATGCTGATGGGCGGGATGTAAATTGCCAACAGACATTCGGGAGAAGTGTATGGTGTTTCCTGAAACATCTAAAAAACAAAGCAACAGAGCCTAGGGCACTTCCACTTATGGTCCTATAGCTTAGGGAAATTAAAATCAAAAAGACACAGCCACCCCAAAGTTTGGAACGGCTCTGTTTACAAGAACCTCGTTTACAGTACAAGTTCAACATCGCAGAAAGTGAAAAATGGAGAAAGAAGTTGTGGTATTTACTTACAAAGCAATATCACTCAGCAATGAAATCTGTGTCATCAGGCCCGTAGCAGCACAATGAGTGGATTCAGGTACGATGATTCTAACTGAAATAAGTCACACAGAAAAAGAAACATCATAAGATATCAGTAATACACGGAATGTAAACTTGGCTACACAGGAACTGAATTACAGAACAGAACAGGGTCTCAAATTTAGAAAACCAACTTATGCTTGCTTAAGGGGAAAGGTGAGTTGGGGTGCTGCATAAAACCAGAGATTGAAATGAGCACAGATAAAGTTCCTTAAGCCAAATATGGAATAGACAAGAGCTACTCCTTGCTCAACGAAATGGACTCAACACCGCATATTAAACGCCTAAGAATGTACCTGACTAGTAAGTATCTTAAAACCTATGGATTGCTATGTCTCCGAAAGAGAATCAAGCGTGTGTACAGGGGCATAAACGCAGCAGTGATAGGATTGGAGAGGTTCGGTGAGCAAATGAAGACCCTTTGAAGTCATATTGCATGGTACCCATTACACGGGTCTCAACTCTCCAGGTTTAAGGTATTCTTCCTTCAGCTAAAACATGCATGTGGAACCCAGAGTATGATAAACCATGTGAACGGGAGACGTGTTCAAATATGTCTCAGTTTTCCTCCCCTGGTACTCGGGTGCAACATTCCAGACGCTTTACTAACACTCTCCCCACTTGGAGAGTCAGTCCCTTTAACCTCCTGTTTGGCCCAGTTTGCAATTTCTGCGGAAGATGAACAGGAATAGCGAGAACCAATGAGAGGCTAGCTGGAGGTGTCTGGACGGGCAAATTTAACTCTCATTTCCCACCAGGAAGAGGAATTAACCAAAGGCTCAGCGTGCCGTGCCGGAACCAGATTAGGGCCTGAAGCCATCCTGCGGTGTTGCGGGCAGCTCAAAAGAAAGCGAGTTGAAGAAAGGAGCTCAGGGGCACTGTAATTCAAAAAGCTGCAGAGTTATAAATGACAGGTATCGTCCAAAAATAGACTGAAGTAAGGCTGCCAAGAGGACTTGAAAGCTGGGCAGAATTGCAGGAAACCGATTTCAGGAGGTAGACTGGAATTGCATTGAAAGCATAGGAAAAGAGGCAGAACGTCCACAATGATGCACTTGGCCAAAAAGGGCTTATGCGTTTTTTCCTGAATATATTCAGGAAAAAACGCATACGCCCTTTTTGGCCAACCAAGCAAACTTGCAAAGGAAATCTGCACTACAATGAAGTCTCACTTCCCCCCGGTCTAAAGGGCCATCTGAAAAAAGTGTAAAATCCAGAAAGGAAGGACAGGCCATGGAGAACTGGGAGCCTTGTTATGCTGATGGGCGGGATGTAAATTGCCAACAGACACTCAGGAGAAGTGTATGGTGTTTCCTGAAACATCGAAAAAACAAAGCAACAGAGCCTAGGGCACTTCCACTTATGGTCCTATAGATTAGGGAAATTAAAATCAAAAAGAAACAGCTACCCCAAGGTTTGGGACGCCTCTGTTTACAAGAACCTCGTTTACAGTACAAGTTCAACATCGCAGAAAGTGAAAAATGGATAAAGAAGTTGTGGTATTTACTTACAAAGCAATATCACTCAGCAATGAAATCTATGTCATCAGGCCCTTAGCAGCACAATGAGTGGATTCAGGTATGATGATTCTAACTGAAATAAGTCACACAGAAAAAGAAACATCATAAGATATCAGTAATACACGGAATGTAAACTTGGCTACACAGGAACTGAATTACAGAACAGAACAGGGTCTCAAATTTAGAAAACCAACTTAGGCTTGCTTAAGGGGAAAGGTGAGTTGGGGTGCTGCATAAAACCAGAGATTGAAATGAGCACAGATAAAGTTCCTTAAGCCAAATATGGAATAGACAAGAGCTACTCCTTGCTCAACGAAATGGACTCAACACCGCATATTCAACGCCTAAGAATGTACCTGACTAGTAAGTATCTTAAAACCTATGGATTGCTATGTCTCCGAAAGAGAATCAAGCATGTGTACAGGGGCATAAACGCAGCAGTGATAGGATTGGAGAGGTTCGTGAGCAAATGAAGACCCTTTGAAGGCATATTGCATGGTACCCATTCCACGGGTTTCAACTACCCAGGTTTAAGGTATTCTTCCTTCAGCTAAAACATGCATGTGGAACCTAGAGTATGATCAACCATGAGATCGGGAGACGTGTTCAAATATGTCTCAGTTTTCGTACCCTGGTACTCGGGTGCAACATTCCAGACGCTTTACTAACACTCTCCCCACTTGGAGAGTCAGCCCCTTTAACCTCCTGTTTGGCCCAGTTTGCAATTTCTGTGGAATATTTACAGGAATAGCGAGAACCAATGAGAGACTAGTTAGAGGTGTCTGGATGGGCAAATTTAACTCTCATTTCCCACCAGGAAGAGGAATTAACCAAAGGCTCAGCATGCCGTGCCAGAACCAGATTAGGGCCTCAAGACATCCTGCGGTGTTGTGGCCAGGTCACAAGAAAGCGAGTTGAAGAAAGGAGCTCAGGGGCACTGTAATTCACAAACCTGCAGAGTTATAAATGACAGCTATCGTCCAAAAATAGACTGAAGTAAGGCTGCCAAGAGGACTTGAAAGCGGGGCAGAATTGCAGGAAACCGATTTCAGGAGGTAGACTGGAATTGCATTGAAAGCATAGGAAAAGAGACAGAACGTCCACAATGATGCACTTGGCCAAAAAGGGCGTATGCGTTTTTTCCTGAATATATTCAGGAAAAAACGCATACGCCCTTTTTGGCCAACCAAGCAAGCTTGCAAAGGAAATCTGCACTACAATGAAGTCTCACTTCCCCCCAGTCAAAAGGGCCATCTGAGAAAAGTGTAAAATCCAGAAAGGCAGGACAGGCCATGGAGAACTGGGAGCCTTGTTATGCTGATGGGCGGGATGTAAATTGCCAACAGACACTCGGGAGAAGTGTATGGTGTTTCCTGAAACATCTAAAAAACAAAGCAACAGAGCCTACGGCACTTCCACTTATGGTCCTATAGCTTAGGGAAATTAAAATCAAAAAGACACAGCCACCCCAAAGTTTGGGACGCCTCTGTTTACAAGAACCTCGTTTACCGTACAAGTTCAATATCACAGAAAGTGAAAAATGGATAAAGAACTTGTGGTACTTACGTACA
The DNA here is from genome assembly GCF_951394435.1 of Stenella coeruleoalba. Classification (NCBI taxonomy): domain Eukaryota; kingdom Metazoa; phylum Chordata; class Mammalia; order Artiodactyla; family Delphinidae; genus Stenella; species Stenella coeruleoalba. The sequence continues at coordinate 159,646 of NW_027646445.1, read as the reverse complement.
ATGCAGTATCACTCAGCAATGAAATCTATGTCATCAGGCCCGTAGCAGCATAATGAGTGGATTCAGGTACGATGATTCTAACTGAAATAAGTCACACAGAAAAAGAAACATCATAAGATATCACTAATACACGGAATGTAAACTTGGCTACACAGGAACTGCATTCCAAAACAGAACAGGGTCTCAAATTTAGAAAACCAACTTATGCTTGCTTAAGGGGAAAGGTGAGTTGGGGTGCTGCATAAAACCAGAGATTGAAATGAGCACAGATAAAGTTCCTTAAGCCAAATATGGAATAGACAAGAGCTACTCCTTGCTCAACGAAATGGACTCAAAACCCCATATTAAACGCCTAAGAATGTACCTGACTAGTAAGTATCTTAAAACCTATGGATTGCTATCTCTCCAAAAGAGAATCAAGCGTGTGTACAGGGGCATAAACGCAGCAGTGATAGGATTGGAGAGGTTCGGTGAGCAAATGAAGACCCTTTGAAGTCATATTGCATGGTACCCATTACACGGGTCTCAACTCTCCAGGTTTAAGGTATTCTTCCTTCAGCTAAAACATGCATGTGGAACCCAGAGTATGATCAACCATGTGAACGGGAGACGTGTTCAAATATGTCTCAGTTTTCCTCCCCTGGTACTCGGGTGCAACATTCCAGACGCTTTACTAACACTCTCCCCACTTGGAGAGTCAGTCCCTTTAACCTCCTGTTTGGCCCAGTTTGCAATTTCTGCGGAAGATGAACAGGAATAGAGAGAACCAATGAGAGGCTAGCTGGAGGTGTCTGGACGGGCAAATTTAACTCTCATTTCCCACCAGGAAGAGGAATTAACCAAAGGCTCAGCGTGCCGTGCCGGAACCAGATTAGGGCCTGAAGCCATCCTGCGGTGTTGCGGCCAGCTCAAAAGAAAGCGAGTTGAAGAAAGGAGCTCAGGGGCACTGTAATTCAAAAAGCTGCAGAGTTATAAATGACAGCTATCGTCCAAAAATACACTGAAGTAAGGCTGCCAAGAGGACTTGAAAGCGGGGCAGAATTGCAGGAAACCGATTTCAGGAGGTAGACTGGAATTGCATTGAAAGCATAGGAAAAGAGGCAGAACGTCCACAATGATGCACTTGGCCAAAAAGGGCTTATGCGTTTTTTCCTGAATATATTCAGGAAAAAACGCATAAGCCCTTTTTGGCCAACCAAGCAAACTTGCAAAGGAAATCTGCACTACAATGAAGTCTCACTTCCCCCCGGTCTAAAGGGCCATCTGAAAAAAGTGTAAAATCCAGAAAGGAAGGACAGGCCATGGAGAACTGGGAGCCTTGTTATGCTGATGGGCGGGATGTAAATTGCCAACAGACACTCGGGAGAAGTGTATGGTGTTTCCTGAAACATCTAAAAAACAAAGCAACAGAGCCTAGGGCACTTCCACTTATGGTCTTATAGCTTAGGTAAATTAAAATCAAAAAGACACAGCCACCCCAAAGTTTGGAACGGCTCTGTTTACAAGAACCTCGTTTACAGTACAAGTTCAACATCGCAGAAAGTGAAAAATGGAGAAAGAAGTTGTGGTATTTACTTACAAAGCAATATCACTCAGCAATGAAATCTGTGTCATCAGGCCCTTAGCAGCACAATGAGTGGATTCAGGTACGATGATTCTAACTGAAATAAGTCACACAGAAAAAGAAACATCATAAGATATCAGTAATACACGGAATGGAAACTTGGCTACACAGGAACTGAATTACAGAACAGAACAGGGTCTCAAATTAAGAAAACCAACTTATGCTTGCTTAAGGGGAAAGGTGAGTTGGGGTGCTGCATAAAACCAGAGATTGAAATGAGCACAGATAAAGTTCCTTAAGCCAAATATGGAATAGACAAGAGCTACTCCTTGCTCAACGAAATGGACTCAACACCACATATTAAACGCCTAAGAATGTACCTGACTAGTAAGTATCTTAAAACCTATGGATTGCTATGTCTCCGAAAGAGAATCAAGCATGTGTACAGGGGCATAAACGCAGCAGTGATAGGATTGGAGAGGTTCGGTGAGCAAATGAAGACCCTTTGAAGTTATATTGCATGGTACCCATTCCACGGGTTTCAACTACCCAGGTTTTAGGTATTCTTCCTTCAGCTAAAACATGCATGTGGAACCCAGAGTATGATTAACCATGTGATCGGGAGACGTGTTCAAATATGTCTCAGTTTTCGTACCCTGGTACTCGGGTGCAACATTCCAGACGCTTTACTAACACTCTCCCCACTTGGAGAGTCAGTCCCTTTAACCTCCTGTTTGGCCCAGTTTGCAATTTTTGCGGAAGATGTACAGGAATAGCGAGAACCAATGAGAGGCTAGCTGGAGGTGTCTGGACGGGCAAATTTAACTCTCATTTCCCACCAGGAAGAGGAATTAACCAAAGGCTTAGCATGCCGTGCCGGAACCAGATTAGGGCCTGAAGCCATCCTGCGGTGTTGCGGCCAGGTCACAAGAAAACGAGTTGAAGAAAGGAGCTCAGGGGCACTGTAATTCAAAAAGCTGCAGAGTTATAAATGACAGCTATCGAACAAAAATAGACTGAAGTAAGGCTGCCAAGAGGACTTGAAAGCGGGGCAGAATTGCAGGAAACCGATTTCAGGAGGTAGACTGGAATTGCATTGAAAGCATAGGAAAAGAGGCAGAACGTCCACAATGATGCACTTGGCCAAAAAGGGCGTATGCGTTTTTTCCTGAATATATTCAGGAAAAAACGCATACGCCCTTTTTGGCCAACCAAGCAAGCTTGCAAAGGAAATCTGCACTACAATGAAGTCTCACTTCCCCCCGGTCAAAAGGGCCATCTGAAAAAAGTGTAAAATCCAGAAAGGCAGGACAGGCCATGGAGAACTGGGAGCCTTGTTATGCTGATGGTCGGGATGTAAATTGCCAACAGACACTCGGGAGAAGTGTATGGTGTTTCCTGAAACATCTAAAAAACAAAGCAACAGAGCCTAGGGCACTTCCACTTACGGTCCTATAGCTTAGGGAAATTAAAATCAAAAAGACACAGCCACCCCAAAGTTTGGGACGCCTCTGTTTACAGGAACCTCATTTACCATACAAGTTCAATATCACAGAAAGTGAAAAATGGATAAAGAACTTGTGGTACTTACGTACAATGCAGTATCACTCAGCAATGAAATCTATGTCATCAGGCCCGTAGCAGCATAATGAGTGGATTCAGGTACGATGATTCTAACTGAAATAAGTCACACAGAAAAAGAAACATCATAAGATATCACTAATACACGGAATGTAAACTTGGCTACACAGGAACTGAATTCCAAAACAGAACAGGGTCTCAAATTTAGAAAACCAACTTATGCTTGCTTAAGGGGAAAGGTGAGTTGGGGTGCTGCGTAAAACCAGAGATTGAAATGAGCACAGATAAAGTTCCTTAAGCCAAATATGGAATAGACAAGAGCTACTCCTTGCTCAACGAAATGGACTCAACACCCCATATTAAGCGCCTAAGAATGTACCTGACTAGTAAGTATCTTAAAACCTATGGATTGCTATGTCTCCAAAAGAGAATCAAGCGTGTGTACAGGGGCATAAATGCAGCAGTGATAGGATTGGAGAGGTTCGGTGAGCAAATGAAGACCCTTTGAAGTCATATTGCATGGTACCCATTCCACGGGTCTCAACTCTCCAGGTTTAAGGTATTCTTCCTTCAGCTAAAACATGCATGTGGAACCCAGAGTATGATCAACCGTGTGAACGGGAGACGTGTTAAAATATGTCTCAGTTTTCCTCCCCTGGTACTCGGGTGCAACATTCCAGACGCTTTATTAACACTCTCCCCACTTGGAGAGTCAGCGCCTTTAACCTCCTGTTTGGCCCAGTGTGCAATTTCTGCGGAAGATGAACAGGAATAGCGAGAACCAATGAGAGACTAGCTGGAGGTGTCTGGACAGGCAAATTTAACTCTCATTTCACACCAGGAAGAGGAATTAACCAAAGGCTCAGTGTGCAGTGCCGGAACCAGATTAGGGCCTGAAGCCATCCTGCGGTGTTGCGGCCAGCTCACAAGAAAGCGAGTTGAAGAAAGGAGCTCAGGGGCACTGTAATTCACAAACCTGCAGAGTTATAAATGACAGCTATCGTCCAAAAATATACTGAAGTAAGGCTGCCAAGAGGACTTGAAAGCGGGGCAGAATTGCAGGAAACTGATTTTAGGAGGTAGACTGGAATTGCATTGAAAGCATAGGAAAAGAGGCAGAACGTCCACATTGATGCACTTGGCCAAAAAGGGCATATGCGTTTTATCCTGAATATATTCAGGAAAAAACGCATACGCCCTTTTTGGCCAACCAAGCAAGCTTGCAAAGGAAACCTGCACTACAATGAAGTCTCACTTCCCCCCGGTCAAAAGGGCCATCTGAAAAAAGTGTAAAATCCAGAAAGGCAGGACAGGCGATGGAGAACAGGGAACCTTGTTATGCTGATGGGCGGGATGTAAATTGCCAACAGACACTCCGGAGAAGTGTATGGTGTTTCCTGAAACATCTAAAAAACAAAGCAACAGAGCCTAGGGCACTTCCACTTATGGTCCGATAGCTTAGGGAAATTAAAATAAAAAAGACACAACCACCCCAACGTTTGGAACAGCTCTGTTTACAAGAACCTCGTTTACAGTACAAGTTCAACATCACAGAAAGTGAAAAATGGATAAAGAAGTTGTGGTATTTACTTACAAAGCATTATCACTCAGCAATGAAATCTATGTCATCAGGCCCTTAGCAGGACAATGAGTGGATTCAGGTATGATGATTCTAACTGAAATAAGTCACACAGAAAAAGAAACATCATAAGATATCAGTAATACACGGAATGGAAACTTGGCTACACAGGAACTGAATTACAGAACAGAACAGGGTCTCAAATTTAGAAAACCAACTTATGCTTGCTTAAGGGGAAAGGTGAGTTGGGGTGCTGCATAAAACCAGAGATTGAAATGAGCACAGATAAAGTTCCTTAAGCCAAATGTGGAATAGACAAGAGCTACTCCTTGCTCAACGAAATGGACTCAACACCGCATATTAAACGCCTAAGAATGTACCTGACTAGTAAGTATCTTAAAACCTATGGATTGCTATGTCTCCGAAAGAGAATCAAGCATGTGTACAGGGGCATAAACGCAGCAGTGATAGGATTGGAGAGGTTTGGTGAGCAAATGAAGACCCTTTGAAGTCATATTGTATGGTACCCATTCCACGGGTTTAAACTACACAGGTTTAAGGTATTCTTCCTTCAGCTAAAACATGCATGTGGAACCCAAGTATGATCAACCATGTGAACGGGAGACGTGTTCAAATATGTCTCAGTTTTCCTCCCCTGGTACTCGGGTGCAACATTCCAGACGCTTTACTAACACTCTCCCGACTTGGAGAGTCAGTCCCTTTAACCTCCTGTTTGGCCCAGTTTGCAATTTCTGCGGAAGATGAACAGGAATAGCGAGAACCAATGAGAGACTAGCTGGAGGTGTCTGGACGAGCAAATTTAACTCTCATTTCCCACCAGGAAGAGGAATTAACCAAAGGCTCAGCGTGCCGTTCCGGAACCAGATTAGGGCCTGAAGCCATCCTGTGGTGTTGCGGCCAGCTCAAAAGAAAGTGAGTTGAAGAAAGGAGCTCAGGGGCACTGTAATTCACAAACCTGCAGAGTTATAAATGACAGCCTATCGTCCAAAAATATACTGAAGTAAGGCTGCCAAGAGGACTTGAAAGCAGGGCACAATTGCAGGAATCCAATTTCAGGTGGTAGACTGGAATTGCATTGAAAGCATAGGAAAAGAGGCAGAACGTCCACATTGATGCACTTGGCCAAAAAGGGCGTATGCGTTTTTTCCTGAATATATTCAGGAAAAAACGTATACGCCCTTGTGGCTAACCAAGCAAGCTTGCAAAGGAAATCTGCAATACAAAGAAGTCTCACTTCCCCCCGGTCAAAAGGGCCATCTGAAAAAAGTGTAAAATCCAGAAAGGCAGGACAGGCCACGGAGAACTGGGAGCCTTGTTATGCTGATGGGCGGGATGTAAATTGCCAACAGACACTCGGGAGAAGTGTATGGTGTTTCCTGAAACATCTAAAAAACAAAGCAACAGAGCCTAGCGCACTTCCACTTATGGTCCTAGAGCTTAGGGAAATTAAAATCAAAAAGACACAGCCACCCCAAAGTTTGGGACGCCTCTGTTTACAAGAACCTCGTTTACAGTACAAGTTCAACATCAGAGAACGTGAAAAATGGATAAAGAGGGTTGTGGTATTTACTTACAAAGCAATATCACTCAGCAATGAAATCTATGTCATCAGGCCCTTAGCAGCACAATGAGTGGATTCAGGTATGACGATTCTAACTGAAATAAGTCACACAGAAAAAGAAACATCATAAGATATCAGTAATACACGGAATGTAAACTTGGCTACACAGGAACTGAATTACAGAACAGAACAGGGTCTCAAATATAGAAAACCAACTTATGCTTGCTTAAGGGTAAAGGTGAGATGGGTTCCGCATAAAACCAGAGATTGAAATGAGCTCAGATAAAGTTCCTTAAGCCAAATATGGAATAGACAAGAGCTACTCCTTGCTCAACGAAATGGACTCAACACCCCATATTAAACGCCTAAGAATGTACTTGACTAGTAAGTATCTTAAAACCTATGGATTGCTATGTCTCCAAAAGAGAATCAAGCATGTGTACAGGGGCATAAACGCAGCAGTGATAGGACTGGAGAGGTTCGGTGAGCAAATGAAGACCCTTTGAAGTCATATTGCATGGTACCCATTCCACGGGTCTCAACTCTCCAGGTTTAAGATATTCTTCCTTCAGCTAAAACATGCATGGGGAACCCAGAGTATGATCAACCGTGTGAATGGGAGACGTGTTCAAATATGTCTCAGTTTTCCTCCCCTGGTACTCGGGTGCAACATTCCAGACGCTTTATTAACACTCTCCCCACTTGGAGAGTCAGCGCCTTTAACCTCCTGTTTGGCCCAGTGTGCAATTTCTGTGGAAGATGAACAGGAATAGCGAGAACCAATGAGAGACTAGCTGGAGGTGTCTAGACGGGCAAATTTAACTCTCATTTCCCACCAGGAAGAGGAATTAACCAAAGGCTCAGCGTGCCGTGCCGGAACCAGATTAGGGCCTGAAGCCATCCTGCGGTGTTGCGGCCAGCTCACAAGAAAGCGAGTTGAAGAAAGGAGCTCAGGGGCACTGTAATTCACAAACCTGCAGAGTTATAAATGACAGCTATCGTCCAAAAATAGACTGAAGTAAGGCTGCCAAGAGGACTTGAAAGCGGGGCAGAATTGCAGGAAACCGATTTCAGGAGGTAGACTGGAATTGCATTGAAAGCATAGGAAAAGAGGCAGAACGTCCACAATGATGCACTTGGCCAAAAAGGGCGTATGCGTTTTTTCCTGAATATATTCAGGAAAAAACGCATACGCCCTTTTTGGCCAACCAAGCAAGCTTGCAAAGGAAATCTGCACTACAATGAAGTCTCACTTCCCCCCGGTCAAAAGGGCCATCTGAAAAAAGTGTAAAATCCAGAAAGGCAGGACAGGCCATGGAGAACTGGGAACCTTGTTATGCTGATGGGCGGGATGTAAATTGCCAACAGACACTCCGGAGAAGTGTATGGTGTTTCCTGAAACATCTAAAAAACAAAGCAACAGAGCCTAGGGCACTTCCACTTATGGTCCGATAGCTTAGGGAAATTAAAATAAAAAAGACACAACCACCCCAACGTTTGGAACAGCTCTGTTTACAAGAACCTCGTTTACAGTACAAGTTCAACATCACAGAAAGTGAAAAATGGATAAAGAAGTTGTGGTATTTACTTACAAAGCATTATCACTCAGCAATGAAATCTATGTCATCAGGCCCTTAGCAGGACAATGAGTGGATTCAGGTATGATGATTCTAACTGAAATAAGTCACACAGAAAAAGAAACATCATAAGATATCAGTAATACACGGAATGTAAACTGGCTACATAGGAACTGAATTCCAAAACAGAACAGGGTCTCAAATTTAGAAAACCAACTTATGCTTGCTTAAGGGGAAAGGTGAGTTGGGGTGCTGCGTAAAACCAGAGATTGAAATGAGCACAGATAAACTTCCTTAAGTCAAATATGGAATAGAAAAGAGCTACTCCTTGCTCAACGAAATGGACTCAACACCCCATATTAAACGCCTAAGAATGTACCTGACTAGTAAGTATCTTAAAACCTATGGATTGCTATGTCTCCAAAAGAGAATCAAGCGTGTGTACAGGGGCATAAACGCAGCAGTGATAGGATTGGAGAGGTTCAGTGAGCAAATGAAGACCCTTTGAAGTCATATTGCATGGTACCCATTCTACGGGTCTCAACTCTCCAGGTTTAAGGTATTCTTCCTTCAGCTAAAACATGCATGTGGAACCCAGAGTATGATCAACCGTGTGAACGGGAGACGTGTTCAAATATGTCTCAGTTTTCCTCCCCTGGTACTCGGGTGCAACATTCCAGACGCTTTATTAACACTCTCCCCACTTGGAGAGTCAGCGCCTTTAACCTCCTGTTTGGCCCAGTTTGCAATTTCTGCGGAAGATGAACAGGAATAGCGAGAACCAATGAGAGACTAGCTGGAGTTGTCTCGACGGTCAAATTTAACTCTCATTTCACACCAGGAAGAGGAATTAACCAAAGGCTCAGCGTGCCGTGCCGGAACCAGATTAGGGCCTGAAGCCATCCTGCGGTGTTGCGGCCAGCTCACAAGAAAGCGAGTTGAAGAAAGGAGCTCAGGGGCACTGTAATTCACAAACCTGCAGAGTTATAAATTACAGCTATCGTCCAAAAATATACTGAAGTAAGGCTGCCAAGAGGACTTGAAAGCGGGGCAGAATTGCAGGAAACCGATTTCAGGAGGTAGACTGGAATTGCATTGAAAGCATAGGAAAAGAGGCAGAACGTCCACAATGATGCACTTGGCCAAAAAGGGCGTATGCGTTTTTTCCTGAATATATTCAGGAAAAAACGCATACGCCCTTTTTGGCCAACCAAGCAAGCTTGCAAAGGAAATCTGCACTACAATGAAGTCTCACTTCCCCCCGGTCAAAAGGGCCATCTGATAAAAGTGTAAAATCCAGAAAGGCAGGACAGGCCATGGAGAACTGGGAGCCTTGTTATGCTGATGGGCGGGATGTAAATTGCCAACAGACACTCGGGAGAAGTGTATGGTGTTTCCTGAAATATCGAAAAAACAAAGCAACAGAGCCTAGGGCACTTCCACTTATGGTCCTATAGCTTAGGGAAATTAAAATCAAAAAGACACAGCCACCCCAAAGTTTGGAACGGCTCTGTTTACAAGAACCTCGTTTACCGTACAAGTTCACTATCACAGAAAGTGAAAAATGGATAAAGAACTTGTGGTACTTACGTACAATGCAGTATCACTCAGCAATGAAATCTATGTCATCAGGCCCGTAGCAGCATAATGAGTGGATTCAGGTATGATGATTCTAACTGAAGTAAGTCACACAGAAAAAGAAACATCATAAGATATCACTAATACACGGAATGTAAACTTGGCTACAGAGGAACTGAATTACAGAACAGAACAGGGTCTCAAATTTAGAAAACCAACTTATGCTTGCTTAAGGGGAAAGGTGAGTTGGGGTGCTGCATAAAACCAGAGATTGAAATGAGCACAGATAAAGTTCCTTAAGCCAAATATGGAATAGACAAGAGCTACTCCTTGCTCAACGAAATGGACTCAACACCCCATATTAAACGCCTAAGAATGTACCTGACTAGTAAGTATCTTAAAACCTATGGATTGCTATGTCTCCAAAAGAGAATCAAGCGTGTGTACAGGGGCATAAACGCAGCAGTGATAGGATTGGAGGGGTTCGGTGAGCAAATGAAGACCCTTTGAAGTCATATTGCATGGTACCCATTCCACGGGTCTCAACTCTGCAGGTTTAAGGTATTCTTCCTTCAGCTAAAACATGCATGTGGAACCCAGAGTATGATCAACCGTGTGAACGGGAGACGTGTTCAAATATGTCTCAGTTTTCCTCCCCTGGTACTCGGGTGCAACATTCCAGACGCTTTACTAACACTCTCCCGACTTGGAGAGTCAGCGCCTTTAACCTCCTGTTTGGCCCAGTTTGCAATTTCTGCGGAAGATGAACAGGAATAGCGAGAACCAATGAGAGGCTAGCTGGAGGTGTCTGGACGGGCAAATTTAACTCTCATTTCCCACCAGGAAGAGGAAATAACCAAAGGGTCAGCGTGCCGTGCCAGAACCAGATTAGGGCCTGAAGCCATCCTGCGGTGTTGCGGCCAGCTCACAAAAAAGTGAGTTGAAGAAAGGAGTTCAGGGGCACTGTAATTCACGAACCTGCAGAGTTATAAATGACAGCTATTGTCCAAAAATATACTGAAGTAAGGCTGCCAAGAGGACTTGAAAGCGGGGCAGAATTGCAGGAAACCGATTTCAGGAGGTAGACTGGAATTGCATTGAAAGCATAGGAAAAGAGGCAGAACGTCCACAATGATGCACTTGGCCAAAAAGGGCGTATGCGTTTTTTCCTGAATATATTCAGGAAAAAACGCATACGCCCTTTTTGGCCAACCAAGCAAGCTTGCAAAGGAAATCTGCACTACAATGAAGTCTCACTTCCCCCCGGTCAAAAGGGCCATCTGAAAAAAGTGTAAAATCCAGAAAGGCAGGACAGGCCATGGAGAACTGGGAGCCTTGTTATGCTGATGGGCGGGATGTAAATTGCCAACAGACACTCGGGAGAAGTGTATGGTGTTTCCTGAAACATCGAAAAAACAAAGCAACAGAGCCTAGGGCACTTCCACTTATGGTCCTATAGCTTAGGGAAATTAAAATCAAAAAGACACAGCCACCCCAAAGTTTGGAACGGCTCTGTTTACAAGAACCTCGTTTACAGTACAAGTTCAACATCGCAGAAAGTGAAAAATGGAGAAAGAAGTTGTGGTATTTACTTACAAAGCAATATCACTCAGCAATGAAATCTGTGTCATCAGGCCCTTAGCAGCACAATGAGTGGATTCAGGTACGATGATTCTAACTGAAATAAGTCACACAGAAAAAGAAACATCATAAGATATCACTAATACACGGAATGTAATCTTGGCTACACAGGAACTGAATTCCAAAACAGAACAGGGTCTCAAATTTAGAAAACCAACTTATGCTTGCTTAATGGGAAAGGTGAGTTGGGTTGCTGCATAAAACCAGAGATAGAAATGAGCACAGATAAAGTTCCTTAAGCCAAATATGGAATAGACAAGAGCTACTCCTTGCTCAACGAAATGGACTCAACACCGCATATTAAACGCCTAAGAATGTACCTGACTAGTAAGTATCTTAAAACCTATGGATTGCTATGTCTCCGAAAGAGAATCAAGCATGTGTACGGGGGCCTAAACGCAGCAGTGATAGGATTGGAGAGGTTCGGTGAGCAAATGAAGACCCTTTGAAGTCATATTGCATGGAACCCATTACACGGGTCTCAACTCTTCAGGTTTAAGGTATTCTTCCTTCAGCTAAAACATGCATGTGGAACCCAGAGTATGATCAACCGTGTGAACGGGAGACGTGTTCAAATATGTCTCAGTTTTCCTCCCCTGCTACTCCGGTGCAACATTCCAGACGCTTTAGTAACACTCTACTGACTTGGAGAGTCAGTCCCTTTAACCTCCTGTTTGGCCCAGTTTGCAATTTCTGCGGAAGATAAACAGGAATACCGAGAACCAATGAGAGACTAGCTGGAGGTGTCTGGACGGGCCAATTTAACTCTCATTTCCCAACAGGAAGAGGAATTAACCAAAGGCTCAGCGTGCCATGCCCGAACAAGATTAGGGCCTGAAGCCATCCTGCGGTGTTGCGGCCAGCTCAAAAGAAAGTGAGTTGAAGAAAGGAGCTCAGGGGCACTGTAATTCACAAACCTGCAGAGTTATAAATGACAGCTATCGTCCAAAAATATACTGAAGTAAGGCTGCCAAGAGGACTTGAAAGCGGGGCAGAATTGCAGGAAACCGATTTCAGGAGGTAGACTGGAATTGCATTGAAAGCATAGGAAAAGAGGCAGAACGTCCACAATGATGCACTTGGCCAAAAAGGGCGTATGCGTTTTTTCCTGAATATATTCAGGAAAAAACGCATACGCCCTTTTTGGCCAACCAAGCAAACTTGCAAAGGAAATCTGCACTACAATGAAGTCTCACTTCCCCCCGGTCAAAAGGGCCATCTGAAAAAAGTGTAAAATCCAGAAAGGCAGGACAGGCCATGGAGAACTGGGAGCCTTGTTATGCTGATGGGCGGGATGTAAATTGCCAACAGACATTCGGGAGAAGTGTATGGTGTTTCCTGAAACATCTAAACAACAAAGCAACAGAGCCTAGGGCACTTCCACTTATGGTCCTATAGCTTAGGGAAATTAAAATCAAAAAGACACAGCCACCCCAAAGTTTGGAACGGCTCTGGTTACAAGAACCTCGTTTACAGTACAAGTTCAACATCGCAGAAAAATGGATAAAGAAGTTGTGGTATTTACTTACAAAGCAATATCACTCAGCAATGAAATCTATGTCATCAGGCCCTTAGCAGCACAATGAGTGGATTCAGGTATGATGATTCTAACTGAAATAAGTCACACAGAAAAAGAAACATCATAAGATATCAGTAATACACGGAATGTAAACTTGGCTACACAGGAACTGAATTACAGAACAGAACAGGGTCTCAAATTTAGAAAACCAACTTATGCTTCCTTAAGGTTAAAGGTGAGTTGGGGTGCTGCATAAAACCAGAGATCGAAATGAGCACAGATAAAGTTCCTTAAGCCAAATATGGAATAGACAAGAGCTACTCCTTGCTCAACGAAATGGACTCAACACCGCATATTAAACGCCTAAGAATGTACCTGACTAGTAAGTATCTTAAAACCTATGGATTGCTATGTCTCCGAAAGAGAATCAAGCATGTGTACAGGGGCATAAACGCAGCAGTGATAGGATTGGAAAGGTTCGGTGTGCAAATGAAGACCCTTTGAAGTCATATTACATGGTACCCATTCCACGGCTTTCAACTACCCAGGTTTAAGGTATTCTTCCTTCAGCTAAAACATGCATGTGGAACCCAGAGTATGATCAACCGTGTGAATGGGAGACGTGTTCAAATATGTCTCAGTTTTCCTCCCCTGGTACTCGGGTGCAACATTCCAGACGCTTTACTAACACTCTCCCCACTTGGAGAGTCAGCGCCTTTAACCTCCTGTATGGCCCAGTTGGCAATTTCTGCGGAAGATGAACAGGAATAGGGAGAACCAATGAGAGACTAGCTGGAGGTGTCTGGACGGGCAAATTTAACTCTCATTTCCCACCAGGAAGATGAAATAACCAAAGGCTCAGCGTGCCGTGCCGGAACCAGATTAGGGCCTGAAGCCATCCTGCGGTGTTGCGGCCAGGTCACAAGAAAGCGAGTTGAAGAAAGGAGCTCAGGGGCACTGTAATTCACAAACCTGCAGAGTTATAAATGACAGCTATCGTCCAAAAATATACTGAAGTAAGGCTGCCAAGAGGACTTGAAAGCGGGGCAGAATTGCAGGAAACCGATTTCAGGAGGTAGACTGGAATTGCATTGAAAGCATAGGAAAAGAGGCAGAACGTATACAATGATGCACTTGGCCAAAAAGGGCGTATGCGTTTTTTCCTGAATATATTCAGGAAAAAACGCATACGCCCTTTTTGGCCAACCAAGCAAACTTGCAAAGGAAATCTGCACTACAATGAAGTCTCACTTCCCCCCGGTCAAAAGGGCCATCTGAAAAAAGTGTAAAATCCAGAAAGGCAGGACAGGCCATGGAGAACTGGGAGCCTTGTTATGCTGATGGGCGGGATGTAAATTGCCAACAGACATTCGGGAGAAGTGTATGGTGTTTCCTGAAACATCTAAACAACAAAGCAACAGAGCCTAGGGCACTTCCACTTATGGTCCTATAGCTTAGGGAAATTAAAATCAAAAAGACACAGCCACCCCAAAGTTTGGAACGGCTCTGGTTACAAGAACCTCGTTTACAGTACAAGTTCAACATCGCAGAAAATGGATAAAGAAGATGTGGTATTTACTTACAAAGCAATATCACTCAGCAATGAAATCTATGTCATCAGGCCCTTAGCAGCACAATGAGTGGATTCAGGTACAATGATTCTAACTGAAATAAGTCACACAGAAAAAGAAACATCATAAGATATCACTAATACACGGAATGTAAACTTGGCTACACAGGAACTGAATTCCAAAACAGAACAGGGTCTCAAATTTAGAAAACCAACTTATGCTTGCTTAAGGGTAAAGGTGAGTTGGGGTGCTGCATAAAACCAGAGATTGAAATGAGCACAGATAAAGTTCCTTAGGCCAAATATGGAATAGACAAGAGCTACTCCTTGCTCAACGAAATGGACTCAACACCCCATATTAAACGCCTAAGAATGTACCTGACTAGTAAGTATCTTAAAACCTATGGATTGCTATGTCTCCAAAAGAGAATCAAGCGTGTGTACAGGGGCATAAACGCAGCACTGATAGGATTGGAGAGGTTCGGTGAGCAAATGAAGACCCTTTGAAGTCATATTGCATGGAACCCATTACACGGGTCTCAACTCTCCAGGTTTAAGGTATTCTTCCTTCAGCTAAAACATGCATGTGGAACCCAGAGTATGATCAACCATGTGAACGGGAGACGTGTTCAAATATGTCTCAGTTTTCCTCCCCTGGTACTCGGGTGCAACATTCCAGACGCTTTACTAACACTCTCCCCACTTGGAGAGTCAGCGCCTTTAACCTCCTGTTTGGCCCAGTTTGCAATTTCTGCGGAAGATGAACAGGAATAGTGAGAACCAATAGGAGACTACCTGGAGGTGTCTGGACGGGCAAATTTAACTATCATTTCCCACCAGGAAGAGGAAATAACCAAAGGCTCAGCGTGCCGTGCCGGAACCAGATTAGGGCCTGAAGCCATCCTGCGGTGTTGCAGCCAGCTCAAAAGAAAGCGAGTTGAAGAAAGGAGCTCAGGGGCACTGTAATTCACAAACCTGCAGAGTTATAAATGACAGCTATCGTCCAAAAATAGACTGAAGTAAGGCTGCCAAGAGGACTTGAAAGCGGGGCAGAATTGCAGGAAACCGATTTCAGGAGGTAGACTGGAATTGCATTGAAAGCATAGGAAAAGAGGCAGAACGTCCACAATGATGCACTTGGCCAAAAAGGGCGTATGCGTTTTTTCCTGAATATATTCAGGAAAAAACGCATACGCCCTTTTTGGCCAACCAAGCAAGCTTGCAAAGGAAATCTGCACTACAATGAAGTCTCACTTCCCCCCCGGTCAAAGGGGCCATCTGAAAAAAGTGTAAAATCCAGAAAGGCAGGACAGGCCATGGAGAACTGGGAGCCTTGTTATGCTGATGGGCGGGATGTAAATTGCCAACAGACACTCGGGAGAAGTGTATGGTGTTTCCTGAAACATCGATAAAACAAAGCAACAGAGCCTAGGGCACTTCCACTTATGGTCCTATAGCTTAGGGAAATTAAAATCAAAAAGACACAGCCACCCCAAAGTTTGGAACGGCTCTGTTTACAAGAACCTCGTTTACCGTACAAGTTCACTATCACAGAAATTGAAAAATGGATAAAGAACTTGTGGTACTTACGTACAATGCAGTATCACTCAGCAATGAAATCTATGTCATCAGGCCCGTAGCAGCATAATGAGTGGATTCAGGTATGATGATTCTAACTGAAGTAAGTCACACAGAAAAAGAAACATCATAAGATATCACTAATACACGGAATGTAAACTTGGCTACAGAGGAACTGAATTCCAAAACAGAACAGGGTCTCAAATTTAGAAAACCAACTTATGCTTGCTTAAGGGGAAAGGTGAGTTGGGGTGCTGCATAAAACCAGAGATTGAAATGAGCACAGATAAAGTTCCTTAAGCCAAATATGGAATAGACAAGAGCTACTCCTTGCTCAACGAAATGGACTCAACACCCCATATTAAACGCCTAAGAATGTACCTGACTAGTAAGTATCTTAAAACCTATGGATTGCTATGTCTCCAAAAGAGAATCAAGCGTGTGTACAGGGGCATAAACGCAGCAGTGATAGGATTGGAGAGGTTCGGTGAGCAAATGAAGACCCTTTGAAGTCATATTGCATGGTACCCATTCCACGGGTTTCAACTACCCAGGTTTAAGGTATTCTTCCTTCAGCTAAAACATGCATGTGGAACCCAGAGTATGATCAACCGTGTGAACGGGAGACGTGTTCAAATATGTCTCAGTTTTCCTCCCCTGGTACTCGGGTGCAACATTCCAGACGCTTTACTAACACTCTCCCGACTTGGAGAGTCAGCGCATTTAACCTCCTGTTTGGGCCAGTTTGCAATTTCTGCGGAAGATGAACAGGAATAGGGAGAACCAATGAGAGACTAGCTGGAGGTTTCTGGACGGGCAAATTTAACTATCATTTCCCACCAGGAAGAGGAAATAACCAAAGGCTCAGCGTGCCGTGCCAGAACCAGATTAGGGCCTGAAGCCATCCTGCGGTGTTGCGGCCAGGTCACAAGAAAGTGAGTTGAAGAAAGGAGTTCAGGGGCACTGTAATTCACGAACCTGCAGAGTTATAAATGACAGCTATTGTCCAAAAATATACTGAAGTAAGGCTGCCAAGAGGACTTGAAAGCGGGGCAGAATTGCAGGAAACCGATTTCAGGAGGTAGACTGGAATTGCATTGAAAGCATAGGAAAAGAGGCAGAACGTCCACAATGATGCACTTGGCCAAAAAGGGCGTATGCGTTTTTTCCTGAATATATTCAGGAAAAAACGCATACGCCCTTTTTGGCCAACCAAGCAAGCTTGCAAAGGAAATCTGCACTACAATGAAGTCTCACTTCCCCCCGGTCAAAAGGGCCATCTGAAAAAAGTGTAAAATCCAGAAAGGCAGGACAGGCCATGGAGAACTGGGAGCCTTGTTATGCTGATGGGCGGGATGTAAATTGCCAACAGACACTCGGGAGAAGTGTATGGTGTTTCCTGAAACATCGAAAAAACAAAGCAACAGAGCCTAGGGCACTTCCACTTATGGTCCTATAGCTTAGGGAAATTAAAATCAAAAAGACACAGCCACCCCAAAGTTTGGAACGGCTCTGTTTACAAGAACCTCGTTTACAGTACAAGTTCAACATCGCAGAAAGTGAAAAGTGGATAAAGAAGTTGTGGTATTTACTTACAAAGCAATATCACTCAGCAATGAAATCTATGTCATCAGGCCCTTAGCAGCACAATGAGTGGATTCAGGTATGATGATTCTAACTGAAATAAGTCACACAGAAAAAGAAACATCATAAGATATCAGTAATACACGGAATGTAAACTTGGCTACACAGGAACTGAATTACAGAACAGAACAGAGTCTCAAATTTAGAAAACCAACTTATGCTTGCTTAAGGGGAAAGGTGAGTTGGGGTGCTGCATAAAACCAGAGATCGAAATGAGCACAGATAAAGTTCCTTAAGCCAAATATGGAATAGACAAGAGCTACTCCTTGCTCAACGAAATGGACTCAACACCGCATATTAAACGCCTAAGAATGTACCTGACAATAAGTATCTTAAAACCTATGGATTGCTATGTCTCCGAAAGAGAATCAAGCATGTGTACAGAGGCATAAACACAGCAGTGATAGGATTGGAGAGGTTCGGTGAGCAAATGAAGACCCTTTGAAGTCATATTGCATGGTACCCATTCCCCGGGTCTCAACTACCCAGGTTTAAGGTAGTCTTCCTTCAGCTAAAACATGCATTTGGAACCTAGAGTATGATCAACCATGTGATCGGGAGACGTGTTCAAATATGTCTCAGTTTTCGTTCCCTGGTACTCGGGTGCAACATTCCAGACGCTTTACTAACAGCCTCCCGACTTGGAGAGTCAGTCCCTTTAATCTCCTGTTTGGCCCAGTTTGCAATTTCTGCGGAAGATGAACAGGAATAGGGAGAACCAATGAGAGACTAGCTGGAGGTGTCTGGACGGGCAAATTTAACTCTCATTTCCCACCAGGAAGAGGAATTAACCAAAGCCTCAGCGTGCCGTGCCGGAACCAGATTAGGGCCTGAAGCCATCCTGCGGTGTTGCGGTCAGGTCACAAGAAGGCGAGTTGAAGAAAGGAGCTCAGGGGCACTGTAATTCACAAACCTGCAGAGTTATAAATGACAGCTATCGTCCAAAAATAGACTGAAGTAAGTCTGCCAAGAGGACTTGAAAGCAGGGCAGAATTGCAGGAAACCGATTTCAGGAGGTAGACTGGAATTGCATTGAAAGCATAGGAAAACAGGCAGAACGTCCACAATGATGCACTTGGCCAAAAAGGGCGTATGCGTTTTTTCCTGAATATATTCAGGAAAAAACGCATACGCCCTTCTTGGCCAACCAAGCAAGCTTGCAAAGGAAATCTGCACTACAATGAAGTCTCACTTCCCCCCGGTCAAAAGGGCCATCTGAAAAAAGTGTAAAATCCAGAAAGGCAGGACAGGCCATGGAGAACTGGGAGCCTTGTTATGCTGATGGGCGGGATGTAAATTGCCAACAGACATTCGGGAGAAGTGTATGGTATTTCCTGAAACATCTAAACAACAAAGCAACAGAGCCTAGGGCACTTCCACTTATGGTCCTATAGCTTAGGGAAATTAAAATCAAAAAGACACAGCCACCCCAAAGTTTGGAACGGCTCTGTTTACAAGAACCTCGTTTACCGTAGAAGTTCAATATCACAGAAAGTGAAAAATGGATAAAGAACTTGTGGTACTTACGTACAATGCATTATCACTCAGCAATGAAATCTATGTCATCAGGCCCGTAGCAGCATAATGAGTGGATTCAGGTACGATGATTCTAACTGAAATAAGTCACACAGAAAAAGAAACATCATAAGATATCACTAATACACGGAATGTAAACTTGGCTACACAGGAACTGAATTCCAAAACAGAACAGGGTCTCAGATTTAGAAAACCAACTTATGCTTGCTTAAGGGGAAAGGTGAGTTGGGGTGCTGCATAAAACCAGAGATTGAAATGAGCACAGATAAAGTTCCTTAAGCCAAATATGGAATAGACAAGAGCTACTCCTTGCTCAACGAAATGGACTCAACACCCCATATTAAACGCCTAAGAATGTACCTGACTAGTAAGTATCTTAAAACCTATGGATTGCTATGTCTCCAAAAGAGAATCAAGCATGTGTACAGGGGCATAAACGCAGCAGTGATAGGATTGGAGAGGTTCGGTGAGCAAATGAAGACCCTTTGAAGTCATATTGCATGGAACCCATTACACGGGTCTCAACTCTTCAGGTTTAAGGTATTCTTCCTTCAGCTAAAACATGCATGTGGAACCCAGAGTATGATCAACCGTGTGAACGGGAGACGTGTTCAAATATGTCTCAGTTTTCCTCCCCTGCTACTCCGGTGCAACATTCCAGACGCTTTAGTAACACTCTACTGACTTGGAGAGTCAGTCCCTTTAACCTCCTGTTTGGCCCAGTTTGCAATTTCTGCGGAAGATGAACAGGAATAGTGAGAACCAATGAGAGACTAGCTGGAGGTGTCTGGACGGGCAAATTTAACTCTCATTTCCCACCAGGAAGAGGAATTAACCAAAGGCTCATCGTGCCATGCCCGAACAAGATTAGGGCCTGAAGCCATCCTGCGGTGTTGCGGCCAGCTCAAAAGAAAGTGAGTTGAAGAAAGGAGCTCAGGGGCACTGTAATTCACAAACCTGCAGAGTTATAAATGACAGCTATCGTCCAAAAATATACTGAAGTAAGGCTGCCAAGAGGACTTGAAAGCGGGGCAGAATTGCAGGAAACCGATTTCAGGAGGTAGACTGGAATTGCATTGAAAGCATAGGAAAAGAGGCAGAACGTGTACAATGATGCACTTGGCCAAAAAGGGCGTATGCGTTTTTTCCTGAATATATTCAGGAAAAAACGCATACGCACTTTTTGGCCAACCAAGCAAACTTGCAAAGGAAATCTGCACTACAATGAAGTCTCACTTCCCCCCGGTCAAAAGGGCCATCTGCAAAAAGTGTAAAATCCAGAAAGGCAGGACAGGCCATGGAGAACTGGGAGCCTTGTTATGCTGATGGGCGGGATGTAAATTGCCAACAGACATTCGGGAGAAGTGTATGGTGTTTCCTGAAACATCTAAACAACAAAGCAACAGAGCCTAGGGCACTTCCACTTATGGTCCTATAGCTTAGGGAAATTAAAATAAAAAAGACACAGCCACCCCAAAGTTTGGAACGGCTCTGTTTACAAGAACCTCCTTTACAGTACAAGTTCAACATCGCAGAAAAATGGATAAAGAAGTTGTGGTATTTACTTACAAAGCAATATCACTCAGCAATGAAATCTATGTCATCAGGCCCTTAGCAGCACAATGAGTGGATTCAGCTAGGATGATTCTAACTGAAATAAGTCACACAGAAAAAGAAACATCATAAGATATCAGTAATACATGGAATGTAAACTTGGCTACACAGGAACTGAATTACAGAACAGAACAGGGTCTCAAATTTAGAAAACCAACTTATGCTTGCTTAAGGGTAAAGGTGAGTTGGGGTGCTGCATAAAACCAGAGATCGAAATGAGCACAGATAAAGTTCCTTAAGCCAAATATGGAATAGACAAGAGCTACTCCTTGCTCAACGAAATGGACTCAACACCCCATATTAAACGCCTAAGAATGTACCTGACTGGTAAGTATCTTAAAACCTATGGATTGCTATGTCTCCGAAAGAGAATCAAGCATGTGTACAGGGGCATAAACGCAGCAGTGATAGGATTGGAGAAGTTCGGTGAGCAAATGAAGACCCTTTGAAGTCATATTGCATGGTACCCATTACACGGGTCTCAACTCTCCAGGTTTAAGGTATTCTTCCTTCAGCTAAAACATGCATGTGGAACCCAGAGTATGATCAACCGTGTGAACGGGAGACGTGTTCAAATATGTCTCAGTTTTCCTCCCCTGGTACTCGGGTGCACTATTCCAGATGCTTTACTAACACTCTCCCCACTTGGACAGTCAGCGCCTTTAACCTCCTGTTTGGCCCAGTTTGCAATTTCTGCAGAAGATGAACAGGAATAGGGAGAACCAATGAGAGACTAGCTGGAGGTGTCTGGACGGGCAAATTTAACTATCATTTCCCACCAGGAAGAGGAAATAACCAAAGGCTCAGCATGCCATGCCAGAACCAGATTAGGGCCTGAAGCCATCCTGCGGTGTTGCGGCCAGCTCACAAGAAAGCGAGTTGAAGAAAGGAGTTCAAAGGGAACTGTAATTCACAAACCTGCAGAGTTATAAATGACAGCTATCGTCCAAAAATATACTGAAGTAAGGCTGCCAAGAGGACTTGAAAGCGGGGCAGAATTGCAGGAAACCGATTTCAAGAGGTAGACTGGAATTGCATTGAAAGCATAGGAAAAGAGGCAGAACGTCCACAATGATGCACTTGGCCAAAAAGGGCGTATGCGTTTTTACCTGAATATATTCAGGAAAAAACGCATACGCCCTTTTTGGCGTACCAAGCAAGCTTGCAAAGGAAATCTGCACTACAATGAAGTCTCACTTCCCCCCGGTCAAAAGGGCCATCTGAAAAAAGTGTAAAATCCAGAAAGGAAGGACAGGCCATGGAGAACTGGGAGCCTTGTTATGCTGATGGGCGGCATGTAAATTGCCAACAGACACTCGGGAGAAGTGTATGGTGTTTCCTGAAACATCTAAAAAACAAAGCAACAGAGCCTAGGGCACTTCCACTTATGGTCCTATAGCTTAGGGAAATTAAAATCAAAAAGACACAGCCACCCCAAAGTTTGGGACGCCTCTGTTTACAAGAACCTCATTTACCGTACAAGTTCAATATCACAGAAAGTGAAAAATGGATAAAGAACTTGTGGTACTTACGTACAATGCAGTATCACTCAGCAATGAAATCTATGTCATCAGGCCCATAGCAGCATAATGAGTGGTTTCAGGTACGATGATTCTAACTGAAATAATTCACACAGAAAAAGAAACATCATAAGATATCACTAATACACGGAATGTAAACTTGGCTACAGAGGAACTGAATTCCAAAACAGAACAGGGTCTCAAATTTAGAAAAGCAACTTATGCTTGCTTAGGGGAAAGGTGAGTTGGGGTGCTGCATAAAACCAGAGATTGAAATGAGCACAGATAAAGTTCCTTAAGCCAAATATGGAATAGACAAGAGCTACTCCTTGCTCAACGAAATGGACTCAACACCCCATATTAAACGCTTAAGAATGTACCTGACTAGTAAGTATCTTAAAACCTATGGATTACTATGTCTCCAAAAGAGAATCAAGCGTGTGTACACGGGAAAAAATGCAGCAGTGATAGGATTGGAGAGGTTCGGTGAGCAAATGAAGACCGTTTGAAGTCATATTGCATGGAACCCATTACACGGGTCTCAACTCTCCAGGTTCAAGTTATTCTTCCTTCAGCTAAAACATGCATGTGGAACCCAGAGTATTATCAACCGTGTGAACGGGAGACGTGTTCAAATATGTCTCAGTTTTCCTCCCCTGGAACTCGGGTGCAACATTCCAGACGCTTTACTAACACTCTCCCCACTTGGAGAGTCAGCGCCTTTAACCTCCTGTTTGGCCCAGTTTGCAATTTCTGCGGAAGATGAACAGGAATTGGGAGAACCAATGACAGATAGCTGGAGGTGTCTGGACGGGCAAATTTAACTCTCATTTCCCACCAGGAAGAGAAAATAACCAAAGGCTCAGCGTGCCGTGCCGGAAGCAGATTAGGGCCTGAAGCCATCCTGCGGTGTTGCGGCCAGCTCAAAAGAAAGCGAGTTGAAGAAAGGAGCTCAGGGGCACTGCAATTCACAAACCTGCAGAGTTATAAATGACAGCTATCGTCCAAAAATAGACTGAAGTAAGGCTGCCAAGAGGACTTGAAAGCGGGGCAGAATTGCAGGAAACCGATTTCAGGAGGTAGACTGGAATTGCATTGAAAGCATAGGAAAAGAGGCAGAACGTCCACAATGATGCACTTGGCCAAAAAGGGCGTATGCGTTTTTTCCTGAATATATTCAGGAAAAAACGCATACGCCCTTTTTGGCCCACCAAGCAAGCTTGCAAAGGAAATCTGCACTACAATGAAGTCTCACTTCCCCCCGGTCAAAAGGGCCATCTGAAAAAAGTGTAAAATCCAGAAAGGCAGGACAGGCCATGGAGAACTGGGAGCCTTGTTATGCTGATGGGCGGGATGTAAATTGCCAACAGACACTCGGGAGAAGTGTATGGTGTTTCCTGAAACATCTAAAAAACAAAGCAACAGAGCCTAGGGCACTTCCACTTATGGTCCTATAGCTTAGGGAAATTAAAATCAAAAAGACACAGCCACCCCAAAGTTTGGAACGGCTCTGTTTACAAGAACCTCATTTACAGTACAAGTTCAACATCGCAGAAAGTGAAAAATGGATAAAGAAGTTGTGGTATTCACTTACAAAGCAATATCACTCAGCAATGAAATCTATGTCATCAGGCCCTTAGCAGAACAATGAGTGGATTCAGGTATGATGATTCTAACTGAAATAAGTCACAGAGAAAAAGAAACATCATAAGATATCAGTAATACACGGAATGTAAACTTGGCTACACAGGAACTGAATTACAGAACAGAACAGGGTCTCAAATTTAGAAAACCAACTTATGCTTGCTTAAGGGGAAAGGTGAGTTGGGGTGCTGCATAAAACCAGAGATCGAAATGAGCACAGATAAAGTTCCTTAAGCCAAATATGGAATAGACAAGACCTACTCCTTGCTCAACGAAATGGACTCAACACCGCATATTAAACGCCTAAGAATGTACCTGACTAGTAAGTATCTTAAAACCTATGGATTGCTATGTCTCCGAAAGAGAATCAAGCATGTGTACAGGGGCATAAACGCAGCAGTGATAGGATTGGAGAGGTTCGGTGAGCAAATGAAGACCCTTTGAAGTCATATTGCATGGTACCCATTCCACGGCTTTCAACTACCCAGGTTTAAGGTATTCTTCCTTCAGCTAAAACATGCATGTGGAACCTAGAGTATGATCAACCATGTGATCAGGAGACGTGTTCAAATATGTCTCAGTTTTTGTACCCTGGTACTCGGGTGCACCATTCCAGATGCTTTACTAAAACT
Source organism: Stenella coeruleoalba (assembly GCF_951394435.1). Taxonomy (NCBI): domain Eukaryota; kingdom Metazoa; phylum Chordata; class Mammalia; order Artiodactyla; family Delphinidae; genus Stenella; species Stenella coeruleoalba. Next base: position 135,287 of record NW_027646445.1, on the reverse strand, counting down.
CTCCCCACTTGGAGAGTCAGCGCCTTTAACCTCCTGTTTGGCCCAGTTTGCAATTTCTACGGAAGATGAAAAGGAATAGGGAGAACCAATGAGAGACTAGCTGGAGGTGTCTGGACGGGCAAATTTAACTCTCATTTACCACCAGGAAGAGGAAATAACCAAAGGCTCAGCGTGCCGTGCCGGAACCAGATTAGGGCCTGAAGCCATCCTGCGGTGTTGCGGCCAGCTCACAAGAAAGCGAGTTGAAGAAAGGAGCTCAGGGGCACTGTAATTCACAAACCTGCAGAGTTATAAATGACAGCTATCGTCCAAAAATATACTGAAGTAAGGCTGCCAAGAGGACTTGAAAGCGGGGCAGAATTGCAGGAAACCGATTTCAGGAGGTAGACTGGAATTGCATTGAAAGCATAGGAAAAGAGGCAGAACGTCCACAATGATGCACTTGGCCAAAAAGGGCGTATGCGTTTTTTCCTGAATATATTCAGGAAAAAACGCATACGCCCTTTTTGGCCAACCAAGCAAGCTTGCAAAGGAAATCTGCACTACAATGAAGTCTCACTTCCCCCCGGTCAAAAGGGCCATCTGAAAAAAGTGTAAAATCCAGAAAGGCAGGACAGGCCATGGAGAACTGGGAGCCTTGTTATGCTGATGGGCGGGATGTAAATTGCCAACAGACACTCAGGAGAAGTGTATGGTGTTTCCTGAAACATCGAAAAAACAAAGCAACAGAGCCTAGGGCACTTCCACTTATGGTCCTACAGCTTAGGGAAATTAAAATCAAAAAGACACAGCCACCCCAAAGTTTGGAATGGCTCCGTTTACAAGAACCTCGTTTACATTACAAGTTCAACATCTCAGAAAGGGAAAAATGGATAAAGAAGTTGTGGTATTTACTTACAAAGCAATATCACTCAACAATGAAATCTGTGTCATCAGGCCCTTAGCAGCACAATGAGTGGATTCAGGTATGATGATTCTAACTGAAATAAGTCACACAGAAAAAGAAACATCATAAGATATCAGTAATACACGGAATGTAAACTTGGCTACACAGGAACTGAATTACAGAACAGAACAGGGTCTCAAATTTAGAAAACCAACTTATGCTTGCTTAAGTGGAAAGGTGAGTTGGGGTGCTGCATAAAACCAGAGATCGAAATGAGCACAGATAAAGTTCCTTAAGCCAAATATGGAATAGACAAGAGCTACTCCTTGCTCAAGGAAATGGACTCAACACCGCATATTAAACGCCTAAGAATGTACCTGACTAGTAAGTATCTTAAAACCTATGGATTGCTATGTGTCTGAAAGAGAATCAAGCATGTGTACAGGGGCATAAACGCAGCCGTGATAGGACTGGAGAGGTTCGGTGAGCAAATGAAGACCCTTTGAAGTCATATTGCATGGTACCCATTCCACGGCTTTCAACTAACCAGGTTTAAGGTATTCTTCCTTCAGGTAAAACATGCATGTGGAACCTAGAGTATGATCAACCATGTGATCGGGAGACGTGTTCAAATATGTCTCAGTTTTTGTACCCTGGTACTCGGGTGCAACATTCCAGATGCTTTACTAACACACTCCCCACTTGGAGAGTCAGCGCCTTTAACCTCCTGTTTGGCCCAGTTTGCAATTTCTGCGGAAGATGAACAGGAATAGCGAGAACCAATGAGAGACTAGCTGGAGGTGTCTGGACGGGCAAATTTAACACTCATTTCCCACCAGGAAGAGGAAATAACCAAAGGCTCAGCGTGCCGTGCCGGAAGCAGATTAGGGCCTGAAGCCATCCTGCGGTGTTGCGGCCAGCTCACAAGAAAGCGAGTTGAAGAAAGGAGCTCAGGGACACTGTAATTCACAAACCTGCAGAGTTATAAATGACAGCTATCGTCCAAAAATATACTGAAGTAAGGCTGCCAAGAGGACTTGAAAGCGGGGCAGAATTGCAGGAAACCGATTTCAGGAGGTAGACTGGAATTGCATTGAAAGCATAGGAAAAGAGGCAGAACGTCCACAATGATGCACTAGGCCAAAAAGGGCGTATGCGTTTTTTCCTGAATATATACAGGTAAAAACGCATATGCCCGTTCGGCCAACCAAGCAAGCTTGCAAAGGAAATCCGCACTACAATGAAGTCTCACTTCCCCCCGGTCAAAAGGGCCATCTGAAAAAAGTGTAAAATCCAGAAAGGCAGGACAGGCCATGGAGAACTGGGAGCCTTGTTATGCTGATGGGCGGGATGTAAATTGCCAACAACCACTCGGGAGAAGTGTATGGTGTTTCCTGAAACATCTAAAAAACAAAGCAACAGAGCCTAGGGCACTTCCACTTATGGTCCTATAGCTTAGGGAAATTAAAATCAAAAAGACACAGCCACCCCAATGTTTGGGACGCCTCTGTTTACAAGAACCTCGTTTACCGTACAAGTTCAATATCACAGAAAGTGAAAAATGGATAAAGAACTTGTGGTACTTACGTACAATGCAGTATCACTCAGCAATGAAATCTATGTCATCAGGCCCGTAGCAGCATAATGAGTGGATTCAGGTACGATGATTCTAACTGAAATAAGTCACACAGAAAAAGAAACATCATAAGATATCAGTAATACACGGAATGTAAACTTGGCTACAGAGGAACTGAATTCCAAAACAGAACAGTGTCTCAAATTTAGAAAACCAACTTATGCTTGCTTAAGGGGAAAGGTGAGTTGGGGTGCTGCATAAAACCAGAGATCGAAATGAGCACAGATAAAGTTCCTTAAGCCAAATATGGAATAGACAAGAGCTACTCCTTGCTCAACGAAATGGACTCAACACCCCATATTAAACGCCTGAGAATGTACCTGACTAGTAAGTATCTTAAAACCTATGGATTGCTATGTCTCCAAAAGAGAATCAAGCGTGTGTACAGGGGCATAAACGCAGCAGTGATAGGATTGGAGAGGTTCGGTCAGCAAATGAAGATCCTTTGAAGTCATATTGCATGGTACCCATTACACGGGTCTCAACTCTCCAGGTTTAAGGTATTCTTCCTTCAGCTAAAACATGCATGTGGAATCCAGAGTATGATCAACCGTGTGAACGGGAGACGTGTTCAAATATGTCTCAGTTTTCCTCCCCTGCTACTCGGGTGCAACATTCCAGACACTTTACTAACACTCTCCCCACTTGGAGAGTCAGCGCCTTTAACCTCCTGTTTGGCCCAGATTGCAATTTCTGCGGAAGATGAACAGGAATAGGGAGAACCAATGAGATACTAGCTCGAGGTGTCTGGATGGGCAAATTTAACTCTCATTTCCCACCAGGAAGAGGAAATAACCAAAGGCTCAGCGTGCCGTTCCGGAACCAGATTAGGGCCTGAAGCCATCCTGTGGTGTTGCGGCCAGCTCACAAGAAAGCGAGTTGAAGAAAGGAGCTCAGGGGCACTGTAATTCACAAACCTGCAGAGTTATAAATGACAGCTATCGTCCAAAAATATACTGAAGTAAGGCTGCCAAGAGGACTTGAAAGCGGGGCAGAATGGCAGGAAACCGATTTCAGGAGGTAGACTGGAATTGCATTTCAAGCATAGGAAAAGACGCAGAACATCCACAATGATGCACTTTGCCAAAAAGGGCGTATGCGTTTTTTCCTGAATATATTCAGGAAAAAACGCATACGTCCTTTTTGGCCAACCAAGCAAGCTTACAAAGGAAATCTGCACTACAATGAAGTCTCACTTCCCCCGGGTCAAAAGGGCCATCTGAAAAAAGTGTAAAATCCAGAAAGGCAGGACAGGCCATGGAGAACTGGGAGCCTTGTTATGCTGAAGGGCGGGATGTAAATTGCCAACAACCACTCGGGAGAAGTGTATGGTGTTTCCTGAAACATCTAAAAAACAAAGCAACAGAGCCTAGGGCACTTCCACTTATGGTCCTATAGCTTAGGGAAATTAAAATCAAAAAGACACAGGCACCCTAATGTTTGGGACGCCTCTGTTTACAAGAACCTCGTTTACAGTACAAGTTCAACATTGCAGAAAGTGAAAAATGGATAAAGAAGTTGTGGTATTTACTTACAAATCAATATCACTCAGCAATGAAATCTATGTCATCAGGCCCTTAGCAGCACAATGAGTGGATTCAGGTACGATGATCTAACTGAAATAAGTCACACAGAAAAAGAAACATCATAAGATATCAGTAATACACGGAATGTAAACTTGGCTACACAGGAACTGAATTACAGAACAGAACAGTGTCTCAAATTTAGAAAACAAACTTATTCTTGCTTAAGGGTAAAGGTGAGTTGGGGTGCTGCATAAAACCAGAGATTGAAATGAGCACAGATAAAGTTCCTTAAGTCAAATATGGAATAGACAAGAGCTACTACTTGCTCAACGAAATGGACTCAACACCGCATATTAAACGCCTAAGAATGTACCTGACTAGTAAGTATCGTAAAACCAATGGATTGCTATGTCTCCAAAAGAGAATCAAGCATGTGTACAGGGGCATAAACGCAGCAGTGATAGGATTGGAGAGGTTCGGTGAGCAAATGAAGACCCTTTGAAGTCATACTGCATGGTACCCATTACACGGGTCTCAACTCTCCAGGTTTAAGGTATTCTTCCTTCAGCTAAAACATGCATGTGGAACCCAAGTATGATCAACCATGTGAACGGGAGACGTGTTCAAATATGTCTCAGTTTTCCTGCCCTGGTACTCGGGTGCAACATTCCAGATGCTTTACTCACACTCTCCCCACTTGGAGAGTCAGTCCCTTTAACCTCCTGTTTGGCCCAGTTTGCAATTTCTGCGGAACATGAACAGGAATAGGGAGAACCAATGAGAGACTAGCTGGAGGTGTCTGGATGGGCAAATTTAATTCTCATTTCCCACCAGAAAGAGGAAATAACCAAAGGCTCAGTGTGCCGTGCCGAAACCAGACTAGGGCCTGAAGCCATCATGCGGTGTTGCGGCCAGCTCAAAAGAAAGCGAGTTGAAGAAAGGAGCTCAGGGGCACTGTAATTCACAAACCTGCAGAGTTATAAATGACAGCAATCGTCCAAAAATAGACTGAAGTAAGGCTGCCAAGAGGACTTGAAAGCGGGGCAGAATTGCAGGAAACCGATTTCAGGAGGTAGACTGGAATTGCATTGAAAGCATAGGAAAAGAGGCAGAACGTCCACAATGATGCACTTGGCCAAAAAGGGCGTATGCGTTTTTTCCTGAATATATTCAGGAAAAAACGCATACGCCCTTTTTGGCCAACCAAGCAAGCTTGCAAAGGAAATCTGCACTACAATGAAGTCTCACTTCCCCACGGTCAAAAGGGCCATCTGAAAAAAGTGTAAAATCCAGAAAGGCAGGACAGGCCATGGAGAACTGGGAGCCTTGTTATGCTGAAGGGCGGGATGTAAACTGCCAACAACCACTCGGGAGAAGTGTATGGTGTTTCCTGAAACATCTAAAAAACAAAGCAACAGAGCCTAGGGCACTTCCACTTATGGTCCTATAGCTTAGGGAAATTAAAATCAAAAAGACACAGCCACCCCAAAGTTTGGAACGGCTCTGTTTACAAGAACCTCGTTTACAGTACAAGTTCAACATCGCAGAAAGTGAAAAATGGATAAAGAAGTTGTGGTATTTACTTACAAAGCAATATCACTCAGCAATGAAATCTGTGTCATCAGGCCCTTAGCAGCACAATGAGTGGATTCAGGTATGATGATTCTAACTGAAATAAGTCACACAGAAAAAGAAACATCATAAGATATCAGTAATACACGGAATGGAAACATGGCTACACAGGAACTGAATTACAGAACAGAACAGGGTCTCAAATTTAGAAAACCAACTTATGTTTGCTTAAGGGTAAAGGTGAGTTGGGGTGCTGCATAAAACCAGAGATTGAAATGAGCACAGATAAAGTTCCTTAAGCAAAATATGGAATAGACAAGAGCTACTCCTTGCTCAACGATATGGACTCAACGCCGCACATTAAACTCCTAAGAATGTACCTGACTAGAAAGTATCTTAAAACCTATGGATTGCTATGTCTCCGAAAGAGAATCAAGCATGTGTACAGGGGCATAAACGCAGCAGTGATAGGATTGGAGAGGTTCGTGAGCAAATGAAGACCCTTTGAAGTCATATTGCATGGTACCCATTCCACGGGTTTCAAATACCCAGGTTTAAGGTTTTCTTCCTTCAGCTAAAACATGCATGTGGAACCTAGAGTATGATCAACCATGTGTTCGGGAGACGTGTTCAAATATGTCTCAGTTTTCGTACCCTGGTACTCGGGTGCAACATTCCAGACGCTTTAGTAACACTCTCCCGACTTGGAGAGTCAGTCCCTTTAACCTCCTGTTTGGCCCAGTTTGCAATTTCTGCGGAAGATGAACAGGAATAGTGAGAACCAATGAGAGACTAGCTGGAGGTGTCTGGACGGGCAAATTTAACTCTCATTTCCCACCAGGAAGAGGAATTAACCAAAGGCTCAGCGTGCCGTGCCGGAACCAGATTAGGGCCTGAAGCCATCCTGCGGTGTTGCGGCCAGGTCACAAGAAAGCGAGTTGAAGAAAGGAGCTCAGGGGCACTGTAATTCACAAACCTGCACAGTTATAAATGACAGCTATCGTCCAAAAATAGACTGAAGTAAGGCTGCCAAGAGGACTTGAAAGCGGGGCAGAATTGCAGGAAACCGATTTCAGGAGGTAGACTGGAATTGCATTGAAAGCATAGGAAAAGAGGCAGAACGTCCACAATGATGCACTTGGCCAAAAAGAGCGTATGCATTTTTTCTTGAATATATTCACGAAAAAACGCATACGCCCTTTTTGGCCAACCAAGCAAGCTTGCAAAGGAAATCTGCACTACAATGAAGTCTCACTTCCCCCCGGTCAAAAGGGCCATCTGAAAAAAGTGTAAAATCCAGAAAGGCAGGACAGGCCATGGAGAACTGGGAGCCTTGTTATGCTGAAGGGCGGGATGTAAATTGCCAACAACCACTCGGGAGAAGTGTATGGTGTTTCCTGAAACATCTAAAAAACAAAGCAACAGAGCCTAGGGTACTTCCACTTATGGTCCTATAGCTTAGGGAATTTAAAATCAAAAAGACACAGCCACCCCAAAGTTTGGAACGGCTCTGTTTACAAGAACCTCGTTTACAGTACAAGTTCAACATCGCAGAAAGTGAAAAATGGATAAAAAAGTTGTGGTATTTACTTACAAAGCAATATTACTCAGCAATGAAATCTGTGTCATCAGGCCCTTAGCAGCACAATGAGTGGATTCAGGTATGATGATTCTAACTGAAATAAGTCACACAGAAAAAGAAACATCATAAGATATCAGTAATACACGGAATGTAAACTTGGCTACACAGGAACTGAATTACAGAACAGAACAGGGTCTCAAATTTAGAAAACCAACTTATGCTTGCTTAAGGGTAAAGGTGAGTTGGGGTGCTGCATAAAACCAGAGATTGAAATGAGCACAGATAAAGTTCCTTAAGCCAAATATGGAATAGACAAGAGCTACTCCTTGCTCAACGAAATGGACTCAACACCGCATATTAAACGCCTAAGAATGTACCTGACTAGTAAGTATCTTAAAACCTATGGATTGCTATGTCTCCGAAAGAGAATCAAGCATGTGTACAGGGGCATAAACGCAGCAGTGATAGGATTGGAGAGGTTCGGTGAGCAAATGAAGACCCTTTGAAGTCATATTGCATGGTACCCATTCCACGGGTTTCAACTACCCAGGTTTAAGGTATTCTTCCTTCAGCTAAAACATGCATGTGGAACCTAGAGTATGATCAACCATGTGATCAGGAGACGTGTTCAAATATGTCTCAGTTTTCGTACCCTGGTACTCGGGTGCAACATTCCAGATGCTTTACTAACACTCTCCCGACTTGGAGAGTCAGTCCCTTTAACCTCCTGTTTGGCCCAGTTTGCAATTTCTGCGGAAGATGAACAGGAATAGCGAGAACCAATGAGAGACTAGCTGGAGGTGTCTGGACGGGCAAATTTAACTCTCATTTCCCACCAGGAAGAGGAATTAACCAAATGCTCAGCATGCCGTGCCGGAACCAGATTAGGGCCTGAAGCCATCCTGAGGTGTTTCGGCCAGCTCACAAGAAAGCGAGTTGAAGAAAGGAGCTCAGGGGCACTGTAATTCACAAACCTGCAGAGTTATAAATGACAGCTATCGTCCAAAAATATACTGAAGTAAGGCTGCCAAGAGGACTTGAAAGCGGGGCAGAATTGCAGGAAACCGATTTCAGGAGGTAGACTGGAATTGCATTGAAAGCATAGGAAAAGAGGCAGAACGTCCACAATGATGCACTTGGCCTAAAAGGGCGTATGCGTTTTTTCCTGAATATATTCAGGAAAAAAAGCATACGCCCTTTTTGGCCAAGCAAGCAAACTTGCAAAGGAAATCTGCACTACAATGAAGTCTCACTTCTCCCCGGTCAAAAGGGCCATCTGAAAAAAGTGTAAAATCCAGAAAGGCAGGACAGGCCATGGAGAACTGGGAGCCTTGTTATGCTGATGAGCGGGATGTAAACTGCCAACAGACACTCAGGAGAAGTGTATGGTGTTTCCTGAAACATCTAAAAAACAAAGCAACAGAGCCTAGGGCACTTCCACTTATGGTCCTATAGCTTAGGGAAATTAAAATCAAAAAGACACAGCCACCCCAAAGTTTGGGACGCCTCCGTTTACAAGAACCTCGTTTACCGTACAAGTTCAATATCACAGAAAGTGAAAAATGGATAAAGAACTTGTGGTACTTACGTACAATGCAGTATCACTCAGCAATGAAATCTATGTCATCAGGCCCGTAGCAGCATAATGAGTGGATTCAGATACGATGATTCTAACTGAAATAAGTCACACAGAAAAAGAAACATCATAAGATATCACTAATACACGGAATGTAAACTTGGCTACACAGGAACTGCATTCCAAAACAGAACAGGGTCTCAAATTTAGAAAACCAACTTATGCTTGCTTAAGGGGAAAGGTGAGTTGGGGTGCTGCATAAAACCAGAGATTGAAATGAGCACAGACAAAGTTCCTTAAGCCAAATATGGAATAGACAAGAGCTACTCCTTGCTCAACGAAATGGGCTCAAAACCCCATATTAAACGCCTAAGAATGTACCTGACTAGTAAGTATCTTAAAACCTATGGATTGGTATGTCTCCAAAATTGAATCAAACGTGTGTACAGGGGCATAAACGCAGCAGTGATAGGATTGGAGAGGTTCGGTGAGCAAATGAAGACCCTTTGAAGTCATATTGCATGGTACCCATTCCACGGGTCTCAACTCTCCAGGTTTAAGGTATTCTTCCTTCAGCTAAAACATGCATGTGGAACCCAGAGTATGATCAACCATGTGATCGGGAGACGTGTTCAAATATGTCTCAGTTCTCCTCCCCTGGTACTCGGGTGCAACATTCCAGACGCTTTACTAACACTCTCCCCATTTGGAGAGTCAGTGCCTTTAACATCCTGTTTGGCCCAGTTTGCAATTTCTGCGGAAGATGAACAGGAATAGTGAGAACCAATGAGAGGCTAGCTGGAGGTGTCTGGACGGGCAAATTTAACTCTCATTTCCCACCAGGAAGAGGAAATAACCAAAGGCTCAGCGTGCCGTGCCGGAACCAGATTAGGGCCTGAAGCCATCGTGCGGTGTTGCGGCCAGCTCACAAGAAAGCGAGTTGAAGAAAGGAGCTCAGGGGCACTGTAATTCACAAACCTGCAGAGTTATAAATGACAGCTATCGTCCAAAAATAGACTGAAGTAAGGCTGCCAAGAGGACTTGAAAGCGGGGCAGAATTGCAAGAAACCGATTTCAGGAGGTAGACTGGAATTGCATTGAAAGCATAGGAAAAGAGGCAGAACGTCCACAATGATGCACTTGGCCAAAAAGGGTGTATGCGTTTTTTCCTGAATATATTCAGGAAAAAACGCATACGCCCTTTTTGGCCAACCAAGCAAGCTTGCAAAGGAAATCTGCACTACAATGAAGTCTCACTTCCCCCCGGTCAAAAGGGCCATCTGAAAAAAGTGTAAAATCCAGAAAGGCAGGACAGGCCATGGAGAACTGGGAGCCTTGTTATGCTGATGGGCGGGATGTAAACTGCCAACAACCACTCCGGAGAAGTGTATGGTGTTTCCTGAAACATCTAAAAAACAAAGCAACAGAACCTAGGGCACTTCCACTTATGGTCCTATAGCTTAGGGAAATTAAAATAAAAAAGATACAGCCACCCCAAAGTTTGGAACGGCTGTGTTTACAAGAACCTCGTTTACAGTACAAGTTCAACATCGCAGAAAGTGAAAAATGGATAAAGAAGTTGTGGTATTTACTTACAAAGCAATATCACTCAGCAATGAAATCTGTGTCATCAGGCCCTTAGCAGCACAATGAGTGGATTCAGGTATGATGATTCTAACTGAAATAAGTCACACAGAAAAAGAAACATCATAAGATATCAGTAATACACGGAATGTAAACTTGGCTACACAGGAACAGAATTACAGAACGGAACAGGGTCTCAAATTTAGAAAACCAACTTATGCTTGCTTAAGGGTAAAGGTGAGTTGGGGTGCTGCATAAAACCAGAGATTGAAATGAGCACAGATAAAGTTCCTTAAGCCAAATATGGAATAGACAAGAGCTACTCCTTGCTCAACGAAATGGACACAACACCGCATATTAAACGCCTAAGAATGTACCTGACTAGTAAGTATCTTAAAACCTATAGATTGCTATGTCTCCAAAAGAGAATCAAGCATGTGTACAGAGGCATAAACGCAGCAGTGATAGGATTGGAGAGGTTCGGTGAGCAAATGAAGACCCTTTGAAGTCATATTGCATGGTACCCATTCCACGGGTCTCAACTCTCCAGGTTTAAGGTATTCTTCCTTCAGCTAAAACATGCATGTGGAACCCAGAGTATGATCAACCATGTGATCGGGAGACGTGTTCAAATATGTCTCAGTTTTCCTCCCCTGGTACTCGGGTGCAACATTCCAGACGCTTTACTAACACTCTCCCCACTTGGAGAGTCAGCGCCTTTAACCTCCTGTTTGGCCCAGTTTGCAATTTCTGCGGAAGATGAACAGGAATAGCGAGAACCAATGAGAGGCTAGCTGGAGGTGTCTGGACGGGCAAATTTAACTCTCATTTCCCACCAGGAAGAGGAAATAACCAAAGGCTCAGCGTGCCGTGCCGGAACCAGATTAGGGCCTGAAGCCATCGTGCGGTGTTGCGGCCAGCTCACAAGAAAGCGAGTTGAAGAAAGGAGCTCAGGGGCACTGTAATTCACAAACCTGCAGAGTTATAAATGACAGCTATCGTCCAAAAATAGACTGAAGTAAGGCTGCCAAGAGGACTTGAAAGCGGGGCAGAATTGCAGGAAACCGATTTCAGGAGGTAGACTGGAATTGCATTGAAAGCATAGGAAAAGAGGCAGAACGTCCACAATGATGCACTTGGCCAAAAAGGGCGTATGCGTTTTTTCCTGAATATATTCAGGAAAAAACGCATACGCCCTTTTTGGCCAACCAAGCAAGCTTGCAAAGGAAATCTGCACTACAATGAAGTCTCACTTCCCCCCGGTCAAAAGGGCCATCTGAAAAAAGTGTAAAATCCAGAAAGGCAGGACAGGCCATGGAAAACTGGGAGCCTTGTTATGCTGATGGGCGGGATGTAAACTGCCAACAGACACTCGGGAGAAGTGTATGGTGTTTCCTGAAACATCTAAAAAACAAAGCAACAGAACCTAGAGCACTTCCACTTATGGTCCTATAGCTTAGGGAAATTAAAATAAAAAAGACACAGCCACCCCAAAGTTTGGAACGGCTCTGTTTACAAGAACCTCGTTTACAGTACAAGTTCAACATCACAGAAAGTGAAAAATGGATAAAGAAGTTGTGGTATTTACTTACAAAGCAATATCACTCAGCAATGAAATCTGTGTCATCAGGCCCTTAGCAGCACAATGAGTGGATTCAGGTATGATGATTCTAACTGAAATAAGTCACACAGAAAAAGAAACATCATAAGATATCAGTAATACACGGAATGTAAACTTGGCTACACAGGAACAGAATTACAGAACGGAACAGGGTCTCAAATTTAGAAAACCAACTTATTCTTGATTAAGGGTAAAGGTGAGTTGGGGTGCTGCATAAAACCAGAGATTGAAATGAGCACAGATAAAGTTCCTTAAGTCAAATATGGAATAGACAAGAGCTACTCCTTGCTCAACGAAATGGACTCAACACCGCATATTAAACGCCTAAGAATGTACCTGACTAGTAAGTATCTTAAAACCTATGGATTGCTATGTCTCCGAAAGAGAATCAAGCATGTGTACAGGGGCATAAACGCAGCAGTGATAGGATTGGAGATGTTCGGTGAGCAAATGAAGACCCTTTGAAGTCATATTGCATGGTACCCATTACACGGGTCTTAACTCTCCAGGTTTAAGGTATTCTTCCTTCAGCTAAAACATGCATGTGGAACCCAAGTATGATCAACCATGTGAACGGGAGACGTGTTCAAATATGTCTCAGTTTTCCTCCCCTGGTACTCGGGTGCAACATTACAGACGCTTTACTAACACTCTCCCCACTTGGAGAGTCAGCGCCTTTAACCTCCTGTTTGGCCCAGTTTGCAATTTCTGCGGAAGATGAACAGGAATAGCGAGAACCAATGAGAGACTAGCTGGAGGTGTCTGGACGGGCAAATTTAACTCTCATTTCCCACCAGGAAGAGGAAATAATCAAAGGCTCAGCGTGCCGTGCCGGAACCAGATTAGGGCCTGAAGCCATCCTGCGGTGTTGCGGCCAGGTCACAAGAAAGCGAGTTGAAGAAAGGAGCTCAGGGGCACTGTAATTCACAAACCTGCAGAGTTATAAATGACAGCTATCGTCCAAAAATATACTGAAATAAGGCTGCCAAGAGGACTTGAAAGTGGGGCAGAATTGCAGGAAACCGATTTCAGGAGGTAGACTGGAATTGCATTGAAAGCATAGGAAAAGAGGCAGAACGTCCACAATGATGCACTTGGCCAAAAAGGGCGTATGCGTTTTTTCCTGAATATATTCAGGAAAAAACGCATACGCACTTTTTGGCCAACCAAGCAAGCTTGCAAAAGAAATCTGCACTACAATGAAGTCTCACTTCCGCCCGGTCAAAAGGGCCATCTGAAAAAAGTGTAAAATCCAGAAAGGCAGGACAGGCCATGGAGAACTGGGAGCCTTGTTATGCTGATGGGCGGGATGTAAATTGTCAACAACCACTCGGGAGAAGTGTATGGTGTTTCCTGAAACATCTAAAAAACAAAGCAACAGAACCTAGGGCACTTCCACTTATGGTCCTATAGCTTAGGGAAATTAAAATAAAAAAGACACAGCCACCCCAAAGTTTGGAACGGCTCCGTTTACAAGAACCTCGTTTACAGTACAAGTTCAACATCGCAGAAAGTGAAAAATGGATAAAGAAGTTGTGGTATTTACTTACAAAGCAATATCACTCAGCAATGAAATCTGTGTCATCAGGCCCTTAGCAGCACAATGAGTGGATTCAGGTATGATGATTCTAACTGAAATAAGTCACACAGAAAAAGAAACATCATAAGATATCAGTAATACACGGAATGTAAACTTGGCTACACAGGAAAAGAATTACAGAACGGAACAGGGTCTCAAATTTAGAAAACCAACTTATTCTTGCTTAAGGGTAAAGGTGAGTTGGGGTGCTGCATAAAACCAGAGATTGAAATGAGCACAGATAAAGTTCCTTAAGCCAAATATGGAATAGACAAGAGCTACTCCTTGCTCAACGAAATGGACTCAACACCGCATATTTAACGCCTAAGAATGTACCTGAGTAGTAAGTATCTTAAAACCTATAGATTGCTATGTCTCCGAAAGAGAATCAAGCATGTGTACAGGGGCATAAACGCAGCAGTGATAGGATTGGAGAGGTTCGGTGAGCAAATGAAGACCCTTTGAAGTCATATTGCATGGTACCCATTACACGGGTCTTAACTCTCCAGGTTTAAGGTATTCTTCCTTCAGCTAAAACATGCATGTGGAACCCAAGTATGATCAACCATGTGAACGGGAGACGTGTTCAAATATGTCTCAGTTTTCCTCCCCTGGTACTCGGGTGCAACATTCCAGACGCTTTACTAACACTCTCCCCACTTGGAGAGTCAGCGCCTTTAACCTCCTGTTTGGCCCAGTTTGCAATTTCTGCGGAAGATGAACAGGAATAGCGAGAACCAATGAGAGACTAGCTGGAGGTGTCTGGACGGGCAAATTTAACTCTCATTTCCCACCAGGAAGAGGAAATAATCAAAGGCTCAGCGTGCTGTGCCGGAACCAGATTAGGGCCTGAAGCCATCCTGCGGTGTTGCGGCCAGGTCACAAGAAAGCGAGTTGAAGAAAGGAGCTCAGGGGCACTGTAATTCACAAACCTGCAGAGTTATAAATGACAGCTATCGTCCAAAAATATACTGAAATAAGGCTGCCAAGAGGACTTGAAAGTGGGGCAGAATTGCAGGAAACCGATTTCAGGAGGTAGACTGGAATTGCATTGAAAGCATAGGAAAAGAGGCAGAACGTCCACAATGATGCACTTGGCCAAAAAGCGCGTATGCGTTTTTTCCTGAATATATTCAGGAAAAAACGCATACGCCCTTTTTGGCCAACCAAGCAAGCTTGCAAAGGAAATCTGCACTACAATGAAGTCTCACTTCCCCCCGGTCAAAAGGGCCATCTGAAAAAAGTGTAAAATCCAGAAAGGCAGGACAGGCCATGGAGAACTGGGAGCCTTGTTATGCTGAAGGGCGGGATGTAAATTGCCAACAACCACTCGGGAGAAGTGTATGGTGTTTCCTGAAACATCTAAAAAACAAAGCAACAGAGCCTAGGGTACTTCCACTTATGGTCCTATAGCTTAGGGAATTTAAAATCAAAAAGACACAGCCACCCCAAAGTTTGGAACGGCTCTGTTTACAAGAACCTCGTTTACAGTACAAGTTCAACATCGCAGAAAGTGAAAAATGGATAAAAAAGTTGTGGTATTTACTTACAAAGCAATATTACTCAGCAATGAAATCTGTGTCATCAGGCCCTTAGCAGCACAATGAGTGGATTCAGGTATGATGATTCTAACTGAAATAAGTCACACAGAAAAAGAAACATCATAAGATATCAGTAATACACGGAATGTAAACTTGGCTACACAGGAACTGAATTACAGAACAGAACAGGGTCTCAAATTTAGAAAACCAACTTATGCTTGCTTAAGGGTAAAGGTGAGTTGGGGTGCTGCATAAAACCAGAGATTGAAATGAGCACAGATAAAGTTCCTTAAGCCAAATATGGAATAGACAAGAGCTACTCCTTGCTCAACGAAATGGACTCAACACCGCATATTAAACGCCTAAGAATGTACCTGACTAGTAAGTATCTTAAAACCTATGGATTGCTATGTCTCCGAAAGAGAATCAAGCATGTGTACAGGGGCATAAACGCAGCAGTGATAGGATTGGAGAGGTTCGGTGAGCAAATGAAGACCCTTTGAAGTCATATTGCATGGTACCCATTCCACGGGTTTCAACTACCCAGGTTTAAGGTATTCTTCCTTCAGCTAAAACATGCATGTGGAACCTAGAGTATGATCAACCATGTGATCAGGAGACGTGTTCAAATATGTCTCAGTTTTCGTACCCTGGTACTCGGGTGCAACATTCCAGATGCTTTACTAACACTCTCCCGACTTGGAGAGTCAGTCCCTTTAACCTCCTGTTTGGCCCAGTTTGCAATTTCTGCGGAAGATGAACAGGAATAGCGAGAACCAATGAGAGACTAGCTGGAGGTGTCTGGACGGGCAAATTTAACTCTCATTTCCCACCAGGAAGAGGAATTAACCAAATGCTCAGCATGCCGTGCCGGAACCAGATTAGGGCCTGAAGCCATCCTGAGGTGTTTCGGCCAGCTCACAAGAAAGCGAGTTGAAGAAAGGAGCTCAGGGGCACTGTAATTCACAAACCTGCAGAGTTATAAATGACAGCTATCGTCCAAAAATATACTGAAGTAAGGCTGCCAAGAGGACTTGAAAGCGGGGCAGAATTGCAGGAAACCGATTTCAGGAGGTAGACTGGAATTGCATTGAAAGCATAGGAAAAGAGGCAGAACGTCCACAATGATGCACTTGGCCTAAAAGGGCGTATGCGTTTTTTCCTGAATATATTCAGGAAAAAAAGCATACGCCCTTTTTGGCCAAGCAAGCAAACTTGCAAAGGAAATCTGCACTACAATGAAGTCTCACTTCTCCCCGGTCAAAAGGGCCATCTGAAAAAAGTGTAAAATCCAGAAAGGCAGGACAGGCCATGGAGAACTGGGAGCCTTGTTATGCTGATGAGCGGGATGTAAACTGCCAACAGACACTCAGGAGAAGTGTATGGTGTTTCCTGAAACATCTAAAAAACAAAGCAACAGAGCCTAGGGCACTTCCACTTATGGTCCTATAGCTTAGGGAAATTAAAATCAAAAAGACACAGCCACCCCAAAGTTTGGGACGCCTCCGTTTACAAGAACCTCGTTTACCGTACAAGTTCAATATCACAGAAAGTGAAAAATGGATAAAGAACTTGTGGTACTTACGTACAATGCAGTATCACTCAGCAATGAAATCTATGTCATCAGGCCCGTAGCAGCATAATGAGTGGATTCAGATACGATGATTCTAACTGAAATAAGTCACACAGAAAAAGAAACATCATAAGATATCACTAATACACGGAATGTAAACTTGGCTACACAGGAACTGCATTCCAAAACAGAACAGGGTCTCAAATTTAGAAAACCAACTTATGCTTGCTTAAGGGGAAAGGTGAGTTGGGGTGCTGCATAAAACCAGAGATTGAAATGAGCACAGACAAAGTTCCTTAAGCCAAATATGGAATAGACAAGAGCTACTCCTTGCTCAACGAAATGGACTCAAAACCCCATATTAAACGCCTAAGAATGTACCTGACTAGTAAGTATCTTAAAACCTATGGATTGGTATGTCTCCAAAATTGAATCAAACGTGTGTACAGGGGCATAAACGCAGCAGTGATAGGATTGGAGAGGTTCGGTGAGCAAATGAAGACCCTTTGAAGTCATATTGCATGGTACCCATTCCACGGGTCTCAACTCTCCAGGTTTAAGGTATTCTTCCTTCAGCTAAAACATGCATGTGGAACCCAGAGTATGATCAACCATGTGATCGGGAGACGTGTTCAAATATGTCTCAGTTCTCCTCCCCTGGTACTCGGGTGCAACATTCCAGACGCTTTACTAACACTCTCCCCATTTGGAGAGTCAGTGCCTTTAACATCCTGTTTGGCCCAGTTTGCAATTTCTGCGGAAGATGAACAGGAATAGTGAGAACCAATGAGAGGCTAGCTGGAGGTGTCTGGACGGGCAAATTTAACTCTCATTTCCCACCAGGAAGAGGAAATAACCAAAGGCTCAGCGTGCCGTGCCGGAACCAGATTAGGGCCTGAAGCCATCGTGCGGTGTTGCGGCCAGCTCACAAGAAAGCGAGTTGAAGAAAGGAGCTCAGGGGCACTGTAATTCACAAACCTGCAGAGTTATAAATGACAGCTATCGTCCAAAAATAGACTGAAGTAAGGCTGCCAAGAGGACTTGAAAGCGGGGCAGAATTGCAAGAAACCGATTTCAGGAGGTAGACTGGAATTGCATTGAAAGCATAGGAAAAGAGGCAGAACGTCCACAATGATGCACTTGGCCAAAAAGGGTGTATGCGTTTTTTCCTGAATATATTCAGGAAAAAACGCATACGCCCTTTTTGGCCAACCAAGCAAGCTTGCAAAGGAAATCTGCACTACAATGAAGTCTCACTTCCCCCCGGTCAAAAGGGCCATCTGAAAAAAGTGTAAAATCCAGAAAGGCAGGACAGGCCATGGAGAACTGGGAGCCTTGTTATGCTGATGGGCGGGATGTAAACTGCCAACAACCACTCCGGAGAAGTGTATGGTGTTTCCTGAAACATCTAAAAAACAAAGCAACAGAACCTAGGGCACTTCCACTTATGGTCCTATAGCTTAGGGAAATTAAAATAAAAAAGATACAGCCACCCCAAAGTTTGGAACGGCTGTGTTTACAAGAACCTCGTTTACAGTACAAGTTCAACATCGCAGAAAGTGAAAAATGGATAAAGAAGTTGTGGTATTTACTTACAAAGCAATATCACTCAGCAATGAAATCTGTGTCATCAGGCCCTTAGCAGCACAATGAGTGGATTCAGGTATGATGATTCTAACTGAAATAAGTCACACAGAAAAAGAAACATCATAAGATATCAGTAATACACGGAATGTAAACTTGGCTACACAGGAACAGAATTACAGAACGGAACAGGGTCTCAAATTTAGAAAACCAACTTATGCTTGCTTAAGGGTAAAGGTGAGTTGGGGTGCTGCATAAAACCAGAGATTGAAATGAGCACAGATAAAGTTCCTTAAGCCAAATATGGAATAGACAAGAGCTACTCCTTGCTCAACGAAATGGACTCAACACCGCATATTTAACGCCTAAGAATGTACCTGAGTAGTAAGTATCTTAAAACCTATAGATTGCTATGTCTCCGAAAGAGAATCAAGCATGTGTACAGGGGCATAAACGCAGCAGTGATAGGATTGGAGAGGTTCGGTGAGCAAATGAATACCCTTTGAAGTCATATTGCATGGTACCCATTACACGGGTCTTAACTCTCCAGGTTTAAGGTATTCTTCCTTCAGCTAAAACATGCATGTGGAACCCAAGTATGATCAACCATGTGAACGGGAGACGTGTTCAAATATGTCTCAGTTTTCCTCCCCTGGTACTCGGGTGCAACATTCCAGACGCTTTACTAACACTCTCCCCACTTGGAGAGTCAGCGCCTTTAACCTCCTGTTTGGCCCAGTTTGCAATTTCTGCGGAAGATGAACAGGAATAGCGAGAACCAATGAGAGACTAGCTGGAGGTGTCTGGACGGGCAAATTTAACTCTCATTTCCCACCAGGAAGAGGAAATAATCAAAGGCTCAGCGTGCTGTGCCGGAACCAGATTAGGGCCTGAAGCCATCCTGCGGTGTTGCGGCCAGGTCACAAGAAAGCGAGTTGAAGAAAGGAGCTCAGGGGCACTGTAATTCACAAACCTGCAGAGTTATAAATGACAGCTATCGTCCAAAAATATACTGAAATAAGGCTGCCAAGAGGACTTGAAAGTGGGGCAGAATTGCAGGAAACCGATTTCAGGAGGTAGACTGGAATTGCATTGAAAGCATAGGAAAAGAGGCAGAACGTCCACAATGATGCACTTGGCCAAAAAGCGCGTATGCGTTTTTTCCTGAATATATTCAGGAAAAAACGCATACGCCCTTTTTGGCCAACCAAGCAAGCTTGCAAAGGAAATCTGCACTACAATGAAGTCTCACTTCCCCCCGGTCAAAAGGGCCATCTGAAAAAAGTGTAAAATCCAGAAAGGCAGGACAGGCCATGGAGAACTGGGAGCCTTGTTATGCTGAAGGGCGGGATGTAAATTGCCAACAACCACTCGGGAGAAGTGTATGGTGTTTCCTGAAACATCTAAAAAACAAAGCAACAGAGCCTAGGGTACTTCCACTTATGGTCCTATAGCTTAGGGAATTTAAAATCAAAAAGACACAGCCACCCCAAAGTTTGGAACGGCTCTGTTTACAAGAACCTCGTTTACAGTACAAGTTCAACATCGCAGAAAGTGAAAAATGGATAAAAAAGTTGTGGTATTTACTTACAAAGCAATATTACTCAGCAATGAAATCTGTGTCATCAGGCCCTTAGCAGCACAATGAGTGGATTCAGGTATGATGATTCTAACTGAAATAAGTCACACAGAAAAAGAAACATCATAAGATATCAGTAATACACGGAATGTAAACTTGGCTACACAGGAACTGAATTACAGAACAGAACAGGGTCTCAAATTTAGAAAACCAACTTATGCTTGCTTAAGGGTAAAGGTGAGTTGGGGTGCTGCATAAAACCAGAGATTGAAATGAGCACAGATAAAGTTCCTTAAGCCAAATATGGAATAGACAAGAGCTACTCCTTGCTCAACGAAATGGACTCAACACCGCATATTAAACGCCTAAGAATGTACCTGACTAGTAAGTATCTTAAAACCTATGGATTGCTATGTCTCCGAAAGAGAATCAAGCATGTGTACAGGGGCATAAACGCAGCAGTGATAGGATTGGAGAGGTTCGGTGAGCAAATGAAGACCCTTTGAAGTCATATTGCATGGTACCCATTCCACGGGTTTCAACTACCCAGGTTTAAGGTATTCTTCCTTCAGCTAAAACATGCATGTGGAACCTAGAGTATGATCAACCATGTGATCAGGAGACGTGTTCAAATATGTCTCAGTTTTCGTACCCTGGTACTCGGGTGCAACATTCCAGATGCTTTACTAACACTCTCCCGACTTGGAGAGTCAGTCCCTTTAACCTCCTGTTTGGCCCAGTTTGCAATTTCTGCGGAAGATGAACAGGAATAGCGAGAACCAATGAGAGACTAGCTGGAGGTGTCTGGACGGGCAAATTTAACTCTCATTTCCCACCAGGAAGAGGAATTAACCAAATGCTCAGCATGCCGTGCCGGAACCAGATTAGGGCCTGAAGCCATCCTGAGGTGTTTCGGCCAGCTCACAAGAAAGCGAGTTGAAGAAAGGAGCTCAGGGGCACTGTAATTCACAAACCTGCAGAGTTATAAATGACAGCTATCGTCCAAAAATATACTGAAGTAAGGCTGCCAAGAGGACTTGAAAGCGGGGCAGAATTGCAGGAAACCGATTTCAGGAGGTAGACTGGAATTGCATTGAAAGCATAGGAAAAGAGGCAGAACGTCCACAATGATGCACTTGGCCTAAAAGGGCGTATGCGTTTTTTCCTGAATATATTCAGGAAAAAAAGCATACGCCCTTTTTGGCCAAGCAAGCAAACTTGCAAAGGAAATCTGCACTACAATGAAGTCTCACTTCTCCCCGGTCAAAAGGGCCATCTGAAAAAAGTGTAAAATCCAGAAAGGCAGGACAGGCCATGGAGAACTGGGAGCCTTGTTATGCTGATGAGCGGGATGTAAACTGCCAACAGACACTCAGGAGAAGTGTATGGTGTTTCCTGAAACATCTAAAAAACAAAGCAACAGAGCCTAGGGCACTTCCACTTATGGTCCTATAGCTTAGGGAAATTAAAATCAAAAAGACACAGCCACCCCAAAGTTTGGGACGCCTCCGTTTACAAGAACCTCGTTTACCGTACAAGTTCAATATCACAGAAAGTGAAAAATGGATAAAGAACTTGTGGTACTTACGTACAATGCAGTATCACTCAGCAATGAAATCTATGTCATCAGGCCCGTAGCAGCATAATGAGTGGATTCAGATACGATGATTCTAACTGAAATAAGTCACACAGAAAAAGAAACATCATAAGATATCACTAATACACGGAATGTAAACTTGGCTACACAGGAACTGCATTCCAAAACAGAACAGGGTCTCAAATTTAGAAAACCAACTTATGCTTGCTTAAGGGGAAAGGTGAGTTGGGGTGCTGCATAAAACCAGAGATTGAAATGAGCACAGACAAAGTTCCTTAAGCCAAATATGGAATAGACAAGAGCTACTCCTTGCTCAACGAAATGGACTCAAAACCCCATATTAAACGCCTAAGAATGTACCTGACTAGTAAGTATCTTAAAACCTATGGATTGGTATGTCTCCAAAATTGAATCAAACGTGTGTACAGGGGCATAAACGCAGCAGTGATAGGATTGGAGAGGTTCGGTGAGCAAATGAAGACCCTTTGAAGTCATATTGCATGGTACCCATTCCACGGGTCTCAACTCTCCAGGTTTAAGGTATTCTTCCTTCAGCTAAAACATGCATGTGGAACCCAGAGTATGATCAACCATGTGATCGGGAGACGTGTTCAAATATGTCTCAGTTCTCCTCCCCTGGTACTCGGGTGCAACATTCCAGACGCTTTACTAACACTCTCCCCATTTGGAGAGTCAGTGCCTTTAACATCCTGTTTGGCCCAGTTTGCAATTTCTGCGGAAGATGAACAGGAATAGTGAGAACCAATGAGAGGCTAGCTGGAGGTGTCTGGACGGGCAAATTTAACTCTCATTTCCCACCAGGAAGAGGAAATAACCAAAGGCTCAGCGTGCCGTGCCGGAACCAGATTAGGGCCTGAAGCCATCGTGCGGTGTTGCGGCCAGCTCACAAGAAAGCGAGTTGAAGAAAGGAGCTCAGGGGCACTGTAATTCACAAACCTGCAGAGTTATAAATGACAGCTATCGTCCAAAAATAGACTGAAGTAAGGCTGCCAAGAGGACTTGAAAGCGGGGCAGAATTGCAAGAAACCGATTTCAGGAGGTAGACTGGAATTGCATTGAAAGCATAGGAAAAGAGGCAGAACGTCCACAATGATGCACTTGGCCAAAAAGGGTGTATGCGTTTTTTCCTGAATATATTCAGGAAAAAACGCATACGCCCTTTTTGGCCAACCAAGCAAGCTTGCAAAGGAAATCTGCACTACAATGAAGTCTCACTTCCCCCCGGTCAAAAGGGCCATCTGAAAAAAGTGTAAAATCCAGAAAGGCAGGACAGGCCATGGAGAACTGGGAGCCTTGTTATGCTGATGGGCGGGATGTAAACTGCCAACAACCACTCCGGAGAAGTGTATGGTGTTTCCTGAAACATCTAAAAAACAAAGCAACAGAACCTAGGGCACTTCCACTTATGGTCCTATAGCTTAGGGAAATTAAAATAAAAAAGATACAGCCACCCCAAAGTTTGGAACGGCTGTGTTTACAAGAACCTCGTTTACAGTACAAGTTCAACATCGCAGAAAGTGAAAAATGGATAAAGAAGTTGTGGTATTTACTTACAAAGCAATATCACTCAGCAATGAAATCTGTGTCATCAGGCCCTTAGCAGCACAATGAGTGGATTCAGGTATGATGATTCTAACTGAAATAAGTCACACAGAAAAAGAAACATCATAAGATATCAGTAATACACGGAATGTAAACTTGGCTACACAGGAACAGAATTACAGAACGGAACAGGGTCTCAAATTTAGAAAACCAACTTATGCTTGCTTAAGGGTAAAGGTGAGTTGGGGTGCTGCATAAAACCAGAGATTGAAATGAGCACAGATAAAGTTCCTTAAGCCAAATATGGAATAGACAAGAGCTACTCCTTGCTCAACGAAATGGACACAACACCGCATATTAAACGCCTAAGAATGTACCTGACTAGTAAGTATCTTAAAACCTATAGATTGCTATGTCTCCAAAAGAGAATCAAGCATGTGTACAGAGGCATAAACGCAGCAGTGATAGGATTGGAGAGGTTCGGTGAGCAAATGAAGACCCTTTGAAGTCATATTGCATGGTACCCATTCCACGGGTCTCAACTCTCCAGGTTTAAGGTATTCTTCCTTCAGCTAAAACATGCATGTGGAACCCAGAGTATGATCAACCATGTGATCGGGAGACGTGTTCAAATATGTCTCAGTTTTCCTCCCCTGGTACTCGGGTGCAACATTCCAGACGCTTTACTAACACTCTCCCCACTTGGAGAGTCAGCGCCTTTAACCTCCTGTTTGGCCCAGTTTGCAATTTCTGCGGAAGATGAACAGGAATAGCGAGAACCAATGAGAGGCTAGCTGGAGGTGTCTGGACGGGCAAATTTAACTCTCATTTCCCACCAGGAAGAGGAAATAACCAAAGGCTCAGCGTGCCGTGCCGGAACCAGATTAGGGCCTGAAGCCATCGTGCGGTGTTGCGGCCAGCTCACAAGAAAGCGAGTTGAAGAAAGGAGCTCAGGGGCACTGTAATTCACAAACCTGCAGAGTTATAAATGACAGCTATCGTCCAAAAATAGACTGAAGTAAGGCTGCCAAGAGGACTTGAAAGCGGGGCAGAATTGCAGGAAACCGATTTCAGGAGGTAGACTGGAATTGCATTGAAAGCATAGGAAAAGAGGCAGAACGTCCACAATGATGCACTTGGCCAAAAAGGGCGTATGCGTTTTTTCCTGAATATATTCAGGAAAAAACGCATACGCCCTTTTTGGCCAACCAAGCAAGCTTGCAAAGGAAATCTGCACTACAATGAAGTCTCACTTCCCCCCGGTCAAAAGGGCCATCTGAAAAAAGTGTAAAATCCAGAAAGGCAGGACAGGCCATGGAAAACTGGGAGCCTTGTTATGCTGATGGGCGGGATGTAAACTGCCAACAACCACTCCGGAGAAGTGTATGGTGTTTCCTGAAACATCTAAAAAACAAAGCAACAGAACCTAGAGCACTTCCACTTATGGTCCTATAGCTTAGGGAAATTAAAATAAAAAAGACACAGCCACCCCAAAGTTTGGAACGGCTCTGTTTACAAGAACCTCGTTTACAGTACAAGTTCAACATCACAGAAAGTGAAAAATGGATAAAGAAGTTGTGGTATTTACTTACAAAGCAATATCACTCAGCAATGAAATCTGTGTCATCAGGCCCTTAGCAGCACAATGAGTGGATTCAGGTATGATGATTCTAACTGAAATAAGTCACACAGAAAAAGAAACATCATAAGATATCAGTAATACACGGAATGTAAACTTGGCTACACAGGAACAGAATTACAGAACGGAACAGGGTCTCAAATTTAGAAAACCAACTTATTCTTGATTAAGGGTAAAGGTGAGTTGGGGTGCTGCATAAAACCAGAGATTGAAATGAGCACAGATAAAGTTCCTTAAGTCAAATATGGAATAGACAAGAGCTACTCCTTGCTCAACGAAATGGACTCAACACCGCATATTAAACGCCTAAGAATGTACCTGACTAGTAAGTATCTTAAAACCTATGGATTGCTATGTCTCCGAAAGAGAATCAAGCATGTGTACAGGGGCATAAACGCAGCAGTGATAGGATTGGAGATGTTCGGTGAGCAAATGAAGACCCTTTGAAGTCATATTGCATGGTACCCATTACACGGGTCTTAACTCTCCAGGTTTAAGGTATTCTTCCTTCAGCTAAAACATGCATGTGGAACCCAAGTATGATCAACCATGTGAACGGGAGACGTGTTCAAATATGTCTCAGTTTTCCTCCCCTGGTACTCGGGTGCAACATTACAGACGCTTTACTAACACTCTCCCCACTTGGAGAGTCAGCGCCTTTAACCTCCTGTTTGGCCCAGTTTGCAATTTCTGCGGAAGATGAACAGGAATAGCGAGAACCAATGAGAGACTAGCTGGAGGTGTCTGGACGGGCAAATTTAACTCTCATTTCCCACCAGGAAGAGGAAATAATCAAAGGCTCAGCGTGCCGTGCCGGAACCAGATTAGGGCCTGAAGCCATCCTGCGGTGTTGCGGCCAGGTCACAAGAAAGCGAGTTGAAGAAAGGAGCTCAGGGGCACTGTAATTCACAAACCTGCAGAGTTATAAATGACAGCTATCGTCCAAAAATATACTGAAATAAGGCTGCCAAGAGGACTTGAAAGTGGGGCAGAATTGCAGGAAACCGATTTCAGGAGGTAGACTGGAATTGCATTGAAAGCATAGGAAAAGAGGCAGAACGTCCACAATGATGCACTTGGCCAAAAAGGGCGTATGCGTTTTTTCCTGAATATATTCAGGAAAAAACGCATACGCACTTTTTGGCCAACCAAGCAAGCTTGCAAAGGAAATCTGCACTACAATGAAGTCTCACTTCCGCCCGGTCAAAAGGGCCATCTGAAAAAAGTGTAAAATCCAGAAAGGCAGGACAGGCCATGGAGAACTGGGAGCCTTGTTATGCTGATGGGCGGGATGTAAATTGTCAACAACCACTCGGGAGAAGTGTATGGTGTTTCCTGAAACATCTAAAAAACAAAGCAACAGAACCTAGGGCACTTCCACTTATGGTCCTATAGCTTAGGGAAATTAAAATAAAAAAGACACAGCCACCCCAAAGTTTGGAACGGCTCCGTTTACAAGAACCTCGTTTACAGTACAAGTTCAACATCGCAGAAAGTGAAAAATGGATAAAGAAGTTGTGGTATTTACTTACAAAGCAATATCACTCAGCAATGAAATCTGTGTCATCAGGCCCTTAGCAGCACAATGAGTGGATTCAGGTATGATGATTCTAACTGAAATAAGTCACACAGAAAAAGAAACATCATAAGATATCAGTAATACACGGAATGTAAACTTGGCTACACAGGAAAAGAATTACAGAACGGAACAGGGTCTCAAATTTAGAAAACCAACTTATTCTTGCTTAAGGGTAAAGGTGAGTTGGGGTGCTGCATAAAACCAGAGATTGAAATGAGCACAGATAAAGTTCCTTAAGCCAAATATGGAATAGACAAGAGCTACTCCTTGCTCAACGAAATGGACTCAACACCGCATATTTAACGCCTAAGAATGTACCTGAGTAGTAAGTATCTTAAAACCTATAGATTGCTATGTCTCCGAAAGAGAATCAAGCATGTGTACAGGGGCATAAACGCAGCAGTGATAGGATTGGAGAGGTTCGGTGAGCAAATGAAGACCCTTTGAAGTCATATTGCATGGTACCCATTACACGGGTCTTAACTCTCCAGGTTTAAGGTATTCTTCCTTCAGCTAAAACATGCATGTGGAACCCAAGTATGATCAACCATGTGAACGGGAGACGTGTTCAAATATGTCTCAGTTTTCCTCCCCTGGTACTCGGGTGCAACATTCCAGACGCTTTACTAACACTCTCCCCACTTGGAGAGTCAGCGCCTTTAACCTCCTGTTTGGCCCAGTTTGCAATTTCTGCGGAAGATGAACAGGAATAGCGAGAACCAATGAGAGACTAGCTGGAGGTGTCTGGACGGGCAAATTTAACTCTCATTTCCCACCAGGAAGAGGAAATAATCAAAGGCTCAGCGTGCTGTGCCGGAACCAGATTAGGGCCTGAAGCCATCCTGTGGTGTTGCGGCCAGGTCACAAGAAAGCGAGTTGAAGAAAGGAGCTCAGGGGCACTGTAATTCACAAACCTGCAGAGTTATAAATGACAGCTATCGTCCAAAAATATACTGAAATAAGGCTGCCAAGAGGACTTGAAAGTGGGGCAGAATTGCAGGAAACCGATTTCAGGAGGTAGACTGGAATTGCATTGAAAGCATAGGAAAAGAGGCAGAACGTCCACAATGATGCACTTGGCCAAAAAGCGCGTATGCGTTTTTTCCTGAATATATTCAGGAAAAAACGCATACGCCCTTTTTGGCCAACCAAGCAAGCTTGCAAAGGAAATCTGCACTACAATGAAGTCTCACTTCCCCCCGGTCAAAAGGGCCATCTGAAAAAAGTGTAAAATCCAGAAAGGCAGGACAGGCCATGGAGAACTGGGAGCCTTGTTATGCTGATGGGCGGGATGTAAATTGCCAACAACCATTCAGGAGAAGTGTATGGTGTTTCCTGAAACATCTAAAAAACAAAGCAACAGAGCCTAGGGCACTTCCACTTATGGTCCTATAGCTTAGGGAAATTAAAATCAAAAAGACACAGCCACCCCAAAGTTTGGAACGGCTCTGTTTACAAGAACCTCGTTTACAGTACAAGTTCAACATCGCAGAAAGTGAAAAATGGATAAAGAAGTTGTGGTATTTACTTACAATGCAATATCACTCAGCAATGAAATCTGTGTCATCAGGCCCTTAGCAGCACAATGAGTGGATTCAGGTATGATGATTCTAACTGAAATAAGTCACACAGAAAAAGAAACATCATAAGATATCAGTAATACACGGAATGTAAACTTGGCTACACAGGAACTGAATTACAGAACAGAACAGGGTCTCAAATTTAGAAAACCAACTTATTCTTGCTTAAGGGGAAAGGTGAGTTGGGGTGCTGCATAAAACCAGAGATTGAAATGAGCACAGATAAACTTCCTTAAGCCAAATATGGAATAGACAAGAGCTACTCCTTGCTCAACGAAATGGACTCAACACCCCATATTAAACGCCTAAGAATGTACCTGACTAGTAAGTATCTTAAAACCTATGGATTGCTGTGTCTCCGAAAGAGAATCAAGCATGTGTACAGGGGCATAAACGCAGCAGTGATAGGATTGGAGAGGTTCGGTGAGCAAATGAAGACCCTTTGAAGTCATATTGCATGGTACCCATTCCACGGGATTCAACTACCCAGGTTTAAGGTATTCTTCCTTCAGCTAAAACATGCATGTGGAACCTAGAGTATGATCAACCATGTGATCGGGAGTCGTGTTCAAATATGTCTCAGTTTTCGTACCCTGGTACTCGGGTGCAACATTCCAGACGCTTTACTAACAGTCTCCCGACTTGGAAAGTCAGTCCCTTTAACCTCCTGTTTGGCCCAGTTTGCAATTTCTGCGGAAGATGAACAGGAATAGCGAGAACCAATGAGAGGCTAGCTGGAGGTGTCTGGACGGGCAAATTTAACTCTCATTTCCCACCAGGAAGAGGAATTAACCAAAGGCTCAGCGTGCCGTGCCGGAACCAGATTAGGGCCTGAAGCCATCCTGCGGTGTTGCGGCCAGCTCACAAGAAAGCGAGTTGAAGAAAGGAGCTCAGGGGCACTGTAATTCACAAACCTGCAGAGTTATAAATGACAGCTATCGTCCAAAAATAGACTGAAGTAAGGCTGCCAAGAGGACTTGAAAGCGGGGCAGAATTGCAGGAAACCGATTTCAGGAGGTAGACTGGAATTGCATTGAAAGCATAGGAAAAGAGGCAGAACGTCCACAATGATGCACTTGGCCAAAAAGGGCGTATGCGTTTTTTCCTGAATATATTCAGGAAAAAACGCATACGCCCTTTTTGGCCAACCAAGCAAGCTTGCAAAGGAAATCTGCACTACAATGAAGTCTCACTTCCCCCCGGTCAAAAGGGCCATCTGAAAAAAGTGTAAAATCCAGAAAGGCAGGACAGGCCATGGAGAACTGGGAGCCTTGTTATGCTGATGGGCGGGATGTAAACTGCCAACAACCACTCCGGAGAAGTGTATGGTGTTTCCTGAAACATCTAAAAAACAAAGCAACAGAACCTAGGGCACTTCCACTTATGGTCCTATAGCTTAGGGAAATTAAAATAAAAAAGACACAGCCACCCCCAAAGTTTGGAACGGCTCTGTTTACAAGAACCTCGTTTACAGTACAAGTTCAACATCGCAGAAAGTGAAAAATGGATAAAGAAGTTGTGGTATTTACTTACAAAGCAATATCACTCAGCAATGAAATCTGTGTCATCAGGCCCTTAGCAGCACAATGAGTGGATTCAGGTATGATGATTCTAACTGAAATAAGTCACACAGAAAAAGAAACATCATAAGATATCAGTAATACACGGAATGTAAACTTGGCTACACAGGAACAGAATTACAGAACGGAACAGGGTCTCAAATTTAGAAAACCAACTTATTCTTGCTTAAGGGTAAAGGTGAGTTGGGGTGCTGCATAAAACCAGAGATTGAAATGAGCACAGATAAAGTTCCTTAAGTCAAATATGGAATAGACAAGAGCTACTCCTTGCTCAACGAAATGGACTCAACACCGCATATTAAACGCCTAAGAATGTACCTGACTAGTAAGTATCTTAAAACCTATGGATTCCTATGTCTCTGAAAGAGAATCAAGCATGTGTACAGGGGCATAAACGCAGCAGTGATAGGATTGGAGAGGTTCGGTGAGCAAATGAAGACCCTTTGAAGTCATATTGCATGGTACCCATTACACGGGTCTTAACTCTCCAGGTTTAAGGTATTCTTCCTTCAGCTAAAACATGCATGTGGAACCCAAGTATGATCAACCATGTGAACGGGAGACGTGTTCAAATATGTCTCAGTTTTCCTCCCCTGGTACTCGGGTGCAACATTCCAGACGCTTTACTAACACTCTCCCCACTTGGAGAGTCAGCGCCTTTAACCTCCTGTTTGGCCCAGTTTGCAATTTCTGCGGAAGATGAACAGGAATAGCGAGAACCAATGAGAGACTAGCTGGAGGTGTCTGGACGGGCAAATTTAACTCTCATTTCCCACCAGGAAGAGGAAATAATCAAAGGCTCAGCGTGCCGTGCCGGAACCAGATTAGGGCCTGAAGCCATCCTGCGGTGTTGCGGCCAGGTCACAAGAAAGCGAGTTGAAGAAAGGAGCTCAGGGGCACTGTAATTCACAAACCTGCAGAGTTATAAATGACAGCTATCGTCCAAAAATATACTGAAATAAGGCTGCCAAGAGGACTTGAAAGTGGGGCAGAATTGCAGGAAACCGATTTCAGGAGGTAGACTGGAATTGCATTGAAAGCATAGGAAAAGAGGCAGAACGTCCACAATGATGCACTTGGCCAAAAAGGGCGTATGCGTTTTTTCCTGAATATATTCAGGAAAAAACGCATACGCCCTTTTTGGCCAACCAAGCAAGCTTGCAAAGGAAATCTGCACTACAATGAAGTCTCACTTCCCCCCGGTCAAAAGGGCCATCTGAAAAAAGTGTAAAATCCAGAAAGGCAGGACAGGCCATGGAGAACTGGGAGCCTTGTTATGCTGATGGGCGGGATGTAAATTGCCAACAACCACTCGGGAGAAGTGTATGGTGTTTCCTGAAACATCTAAAAAACAAAGCAACAGAACCTAGGGCACTTCCACTTATGGTCCTATAGTTTAGGGAAATTAAAATCAAAAAGACACAGCCACCCCAAAGTTTGGATCGGCTCTGTTTACAAGAACCTCGTTTACAGTACAAGTTCAACATCGCAGAAAGTGAAAAATGGATAAAGAAGTTGTGGTATTTACTTACAAAGCAATATCACTCAGCAATGAAATCTGTGTCATCAGGCCCTTAGCAGCACAATGAGTGGATTCAGGTATGATGATTCTAACTGAAATAAGTCACACAGAAAAAGAAACATCATAAGATATCAGTAATACACGGAATGTAAACTTGGCTACACAGGAACTGAATTACAGAACAGAACAGGGTCTCAAATTTAGAAAACCAACTTATGCTTGCTTAAGGGTAAAGGTGAGTTGGGGTGCTGCATAAAACCAGAGATTGAAATGAGCACAGATAAAGTTCCTTAAGTCAAATATGGAATAGACAAGAGCTACTCCTTGCTCAACGAAATGGACTCAACACCGCATATTAAACGCCTAAGAATGTACCTGACTAGTAAGTATCTTAAAACCTATGGATTGCTATGTCTCCGAAAGAGAATCAAGCATGTGTACAGGGGCATAAACGCAGCAGTGATAGGATTGGACAGGTTCGGTGAGCAAATGAAGACCCTTTGAAGTCATATTGCATGGTACCCATTACACGGGTCTTAACTCTCCAGGTTTAAGGTATTCTTCCTTCAGCTAAAACATGCATGTGGAACCCAAGTATGATCAACCATGTGAATGGGAGACGTGTTCAAATATGTCTCAGTTTTCCTCCCCTGGTACTCGGGTGCAACATTCCAGACGCTTTACTAACACTCTCCCCACTTGGAGAGTCCGCGCCTTTAACCTCCTGTTTGGCCCAGTTTGCAATTTCTGCGGAAGATGAACAGGAATAGCGAGAACCAATGAGAGACTAGCTGGAGGTGTCTGGACGGGCAAATTTAACTCTCATTTCCCACCAGGAAGAGGAAATAACCAAAGGCTCAGAGTGCCGTGCCGGAACCAGATTAGGGCCTGAAGCCATCCTGCGGTGTTGCGGCCAGGTCACAAGAAAGCGAGTTGAAGAAAGGAGCTCAGGGGCACTGTAATTCACAAACCTGCAGAGTTATAAATGACAGCTATCGTCCAAAAATATAGTGAAATAAGGCTGCCAAGAGGACTTGAAAGCGGGGCAGAATTGCAGGAAACCGATTTCAGGAGGTAGACTGGAATTGCATTGAAAGCATAGGAAAAGAGGCAGAACGTCCACAATGATGCACTTGGCCAAAAAGGGCGTATGCGTTTTTTCCTGAATATATTCAGGAAAAAACGCATACGCCCTTTTTGGCCAACCAAGCAAACTTGCAAGGGAAATCTGCACTACAATGAAGTGTCACTTCCCCCCGGTCAAAAGGGCCATCTGAAAAAAGTGTAAAATCCAGAAAGGCAGGACAGGCCATGGAGAACTGGGAGCCTTGTTATGCTGATGGGCGGGATGTAAATTGCCAACAACCACTCGGGAGAAGTGTATGGTGTTTCCTGAAACATCTAAAAAACAAAGCAACAGAACCTAGGGCACTTCCACTTATGGTCCTATAGCTTAGGGAAATTAAAATCAAAAAGACACAGCCACCCCAAAGTTTGGAACGGCTCTGTTTACAAGAACCTCGTTTACAGTACAAGTTCAACATCGCAGAAAGTGAAAAATGGATAAAGAAGTTGTGGTATTTACTTACAATGCAATATCACTCAGCAATGAAATCTGTGTCATCAGGCCCTTAGCAGCACAATGAGTGGATTCAGGTATGATGATTCTAACTGAAATAAGTCACACAGAAAAAGAAACATCATAAGATATCAGTAATACACGGAATGTAAACTTGGCTACACAGGAACTGAATTACAGAACAGAACAGGGTCTCAAATTTAGAAAACCAACTTATTCTTGCTTAAGGGGAAAGGTGAGTTGGGGTGCTGCATAAAACCAGAGATTGAAATGAGCACAGATAAAGTTCCTTAAGCCAAATATGGAATAGACAAGAGCTACTCCTTGCTCAACGAAATGGACTCAACACCCCATATTAAACGCCTAAGAATGTACCTGACTAGTAAGTATCTTAAAACCTATGGATTGCTATGTCTCCGAAAGAGAATCAAGCATGTGTACAGGGGCATAAACGCAGCAGTGATAGGATTGGAGAGTTTCGGTGAGCAAATGAAGACCCTTTGAAGTCATATTGCATGGTACCCATTCCACGGGTTTCAACTACCCAGGTTTAAGGTATTCTTCCTTCAGCTAAAACATGCATGTGGAACCTAGAGTATGATCAACCATGTGATCGGGAGACGTGTTCAAATATGTCTCAGTTTTCGTACCCTGGTACTCAGGTGCAACATTCCAGACGCTTTACTAACACTCTCCCGACTTGGAAAGTCAGTCCCTTTAACCTCCTGTTTGGCCCAGTTTGCAATTTCTGCGGAAGATGAACAGGAATAGCGAGAACCAATGAGAGGCTAGCTGGAGGTGTCTGGACGGGCAAATTTAACTCTCATTTCCCACCAGGAAGAGGAATTAACCAAAGGCTCAGCGTGCCGGGCAAGAACCAGATTAGGGCCTGAAGCCATCCTGCGGTGTTGCGGCCAGGTCACAAGAAAGCGAGTTGAAGAAAGGAGCTCAGGGGCACTGTAATTCACAAACCTGCAGAGTTATAAATGACAGCTATCGTCCAAAAATATACGGAAGTAAGGCTGCCAAGAGGACTTGAAAGTGGGGCAGAATTGCAGGAAACCGATTTCAGGAGGTAGACTGGAATTGCATTGAAAGCATAGGAAAAGAGGCAGAACGTCCACAATGATGCACTTGGCCAAAAAGGGCGTATGCGTCTTTTCCTGAATATATTCAGGAAAAAACGCATACGCCCTTTTTGGCCAACCAAGCAAGCTTGCAAAGGAAATCTGCACTACAATGAAGTCTCACTTCCCCCCGGTCAAAAGGGCCATCTGAAAAAAGTGTAAAATCCAGAAAGGCAGGACAGGCCATGGAGAACTGGGAGCCTTGTTATGCTGATGGGCGGGATGTAAATTGCCAACAGACACTCCGGAGAAGTGTATGGTGTTTCCTGAAACATCTAAAAAACAAAGC
Source organism: Stenella coeruleoalba (assembly GCF_951394435.1). Lineage (NCBI taxonomy): Eukaryota > Metazoa > Chordata > Mammalia > Artiodactyla > Delphinidae > Stenella > Stenella coeruleoalba. Next base: position 101,393 of record NW_027646445.1, on the reverse strand, counting down.
AACAGAGCCTAGGGCACTGCCACTTATGGTCCTATAGCTTAGGGAAATTAAAATCAAAAAGACACAGCCACCCCAAAGTTTGGGACGCCTCTGTTTACAAGAACCTCGTTTACAGTACAAGTTCAACATCGCAGAAAGTGAAAAATGGATAAAGAAGTTGTGGTATTTACTTACAAAGCAATATCACTCAGCAATGAAATCTATGTCATCAGGTCCTTAGCATCACAATGAGTGGAATCAGGTATGATGATTCTAACTGAAATAAGTCACACAGAAAAAGAAACATCATAAGATATCAGTAATACACGGAATGTATACTTCGCTACACAGGAACTGAATTACAGAACAGAACAGGGTCTCAAATTTAGAAAACCAACTTATGCTTGCTTAAGGGTAAAGGTGAGTTGGGGTGCTGCATAAAACCAGAGATTGAAATGAGCACAGATAAAGTTCCTTAAGTCAAATATGGAATAGACAAGAGCTACTCCTTGCTCAACGAAATGGACTCAACACCGCATATTAAACGCTTAAGAATGTACCTGACTAGTAAGTATCGTAAAACCTATGGATTGCTATGTCTCCGAAAGAGAATCAAGCATGTGTACAGGGGCATAAACGCAGCAGTGATAGGATTGGAGAGGTTCGGTGAGCAAATGAAGACCCTTTGAAGTCATATTGCATGGTACCCATTACACGGGTCTCAACTCTCCAGGTTTAAGGTATTCTTCCTTCAGCTAAAACATGCATGTGGAACCCAAGTATGATCAACCATGTGAACGGGAGACGTGTTCAAATATGTCTCAGTTTTCCTCCCCTGGTACTCGGGTGCAACATTCCAGACGCTTTACTAACACTCTCCCCACTTGGAGAGTCAGCGCCTTTAACCTCCTGTTTGGCCCAGTTTGCAATTTCTGTGGAAGATGAACAGGAATAGCGAGAACCAATGAGAGGCTAGCTGGAGTTGTCTGGACGGGCAAATGAAACTCTCATTTCCCACCAGGAAGAGGAAATAACCAAAGGCTCAGCGTGTGTACCGGAACCAGATTAGGGCCTGAAGCCATCCTGCGGTGTTGCGGCCAGCTCAAAAGAAAGCGAGTTGAAGAAAGGAGCTCAGGGGCACTGTAATTCACAAACCTGCAGAGTTATAAATGACAGCTGTCATCCAAAAATATACTGAAGTAAGGCTGCCAAGAGGACTTGAAAGCGGGGCAGAATTGCAGGAAACCGATTTCAGGAGGTAGACTGGAATTGCATTGAAAGCATAGGAAAAGAGGCAGAACGTCCACAATGATGCACTTGGCCAAAAAGGGCGTATGCGTTTTTTCCTGAATATATTCAGGAAAAAACGCATAAGCCCTTTTTGGCCAACCAAGCAAGCTTGCAAAGGAAATCTGCACTACAATGAAGTCTCACTTCCCCCCGGTCAAAAGGGCCATCTGAAAAAAGTGTAAAATCCAGAAAGGCAGGACAGGCCATGGAGAACTGGGAGCCTTGTTATGCTGATGGGCGGGATGTAAATTGCCAACAGACACTCGGGAGAAGTGTATGGTGTTTCCTGAAACATCTAAAAAACAAAGCAACAGAACCTAGGGCACTTCCACTTATGGTCCTATAGCTTAGGGAAATTAAAATCAAAAAGACACAGCCACCCCAAAGTTTGGAACGGCTCTGTTTACAAGAACCTCGTTTACAGTACAAGTTCAACATCGCAGAAAGTGAAAAATGGATAAAGAAGTTGTGGTATTTACTTACAAAGCAATATCACTCAGCAATGAAATCTGTGTCATCAGGCCCTTAGCAGCACAATGAGTGGATTCAGGTATGATGATTCTAGCTGAAATAAGTCACACAGAAAAAGAAACATCATAAGATATCAGTAATACACGGAATGTAAACTTGGCTACACAGGAACTGAATTACAGAACAGAACAGGGTCTCAAATTTAGAAAACCAACTTATGCTTGCTTAAGGGGAAAGGTGAGTTGGGGTGCTGCATAAAACCAGAGATTGAAATGAGCACAGATAAAGTTCCTTAAGTCAAATATGGAATAGACAAGAGCTACTCCTTGCTCAAGGAAATGGACTCAACACCGCATATTAAACGCCTAAGAATGTACCTGACTAGTAAGTATCTTAAAACCTATGGATTGCTATGTCTCCGAAAGAGAATCAAGCATGTGTACAGGGGCATAAACGCAGCAGTGATAGGATTGGACAGGTTCGGTGAGCAAATGAAGACCCTTTGAAGTCATATTGCATGGTACCCATTACACGGGTCTTAACTCTCCAGGTTTAAGGTATTCTTCCTTCAGCTAAAACATGCATGTGGAACCCAAGTATGATCAACCATGTGAACGGGAGACGTGTTCAAATATGTCTCAGTTTTCCTCCCCTGGTACTCGGGTGCAACATTCCAGATGCTTTACTAACACTCTCCCCACTTGGAGAGTCAGCGCCTTTAACCTCCTGTTTGGCCCAGTTTGCAATTTCTGCGGAAGATGAACAGGAATAGCGAGAACCAATGAGAGACTAGCTGGAGGTGTCTGGACGGGCAAATTTAACTCTCATTTCCCACCAGGAAGAGGAAATAACCAAAGGCTCAGCGTGCCGTGCCGGAACCAGATTAGGGCCTGAAGCCATCCTGCGGTGTTGCGGCCAGGTCACAAGAAAGCAAGTTGAAGAAAGGAGCTCAGGGGCACTGTAATTCACAAACCTGCAGAGTTATAAATAACAGCTATCGTCCAAAAATAGACTGAAGTAAGGTTGCCAAGAGGACTTGAAAGCGGGGCAGAATTGCAGGAAACCGATTTCAGGAGGTAGACTGGAATTGCATTGAAAGCATAGGAAAAGAGGCAGAACGTCCACAATGATGCACTTGGCCAAAAAGGGCGTATGAGTTTTTTACTGAATATATTCAGGAAAAAACGCATACGCCCTTTTTGGCCAACCAAGCAAGCTTGCAAAGGAAATCTGCACTACAATGAAGTCTCACTTACCCCCGGTCAAAAGGGCCATCTGAAAAAAGTGTAAAATCCAGAAAGGCAGGACAGGCCATGGAGAACTGGGAGCCTTGTTATGCTGATGGGCGGGATGTAAATTGCCAACAGACACTCGGTAGAAGTGTATGGTGTTTCCTGAAACATCTAAAAAACAAAGCAACAGAGCCTAGGGCACTGCCACTTATGGTCCTATAGCTTAGGGAAATTAAAATCAAAAAGACACAGCCACCCCAAAGTTTGGGACGCCTCTGTTTACAAGAACCTCGTTTACAGTACAAGTTCAACATCGCAGAAAGTGAAAAATGGATAAAGAAGTTGTGGTATTTACTTACAAAGCAATATCACTCAGCAATGAAATCTATGTCATCAGGCCCTTAGCAGCACAATGAGTGGATTCAGGTATGATGATTCTAACTGAAATAAGTCACACAGAAAAAGAAACATCATAAGATATCAGTAATACACGGAATGTATACTTGGCTACACAGGAACTGAATTACAGAACAGAACAGGGTCTCAAATTTAGAGAACCGACTTATGCTTGCTTAAGGGTAAAGGTGAGTTGGGGTGCTGCATAAAACCAGAGATTGAAATGAGCACAGATAAAGTTCCTTAAGTCAAATATGGAATAGACAAGAGCTATTCCTTGCTCAACGAAATGGACTCAACACCGCATATTAAACGCCTAAGAATGTACCTGACTAGTAAGTATCGTAAAACCTATGGATTGCTATGTCTCCAAAAGAGAATCAAGCATGTGTACAGGGGCATAAACGCAGCAGTGATAGGATTGGAGAGGTTCGGTGAGCAAATGAAGACCCTTTGAAGTCATATTGCATGGTACCCATTACACGGGTCTCAACTCTCCAGGTTTAAGGTATTCTTCCTTCAGCTAAAACATGCACGTGGAACCCAAGTATGATCAACCATGTGAACGGGAGACGTGTTCAAATATGTCTCAGTTTTCCTCCCCTGGTACTCGGGTGCAACATTCCAGACGCTTTACTAACACTCTCCCCACTTGGAGAGTCAGCGCCTTTAACCTCCTGTTTGGCCCAGTTTGCAATTTCTACGGAAGATGAAAAGGAATAGGGAGAACCAATGAGAGACTAGCTGGAGGTGTCTGGACGGGCAAATTTAACTCTCATTTACCACCAGGAAGAGGAAATAACCAAAGGCTCAGCGTGCCGTGCCGGAACCAGATTAGGGCCTGAAGCCATCCTGCGGTGTTGCGGCCAGCTCACAAGAAAGCGAGTTGAAGAAAGGAGCTCAGGGGCACTGTAATTCACAAACCTGCAGAGTTATAAATGACAGCTATCGTCCAAAAATATACTGAAGGAAGGCTGCCAAGAGGACTTGAAAGCGGGGCAGAATTGCAGGAAACCGATTTCAAGAGGTAGACTGGAATTGCATTGAAAGCATAGGAAAAGAGGCAGAACGTCCACAATGATGCACTTGGCCAAAAAGGGCGTATGCGTTTTTACCTGAATATATTCAGGAAAAAACGCATACGCCCTTTTTGGCCTACCAAGCAAGCTTGCAAAGGAAATCTGCACTACAATGAAGTCTCACTTCCCCCCGGTCAAAAGGGCCATCTGAAAAAAGTGTAAAATCCAGAAAGGAAGGACAGGCCATGGAGAACTGGGAGCCTTGTTATGCTGATGGGCGGCATGTAAATTGCCAACAGACACTCGGGAGAAGTGTATGGTGTTTCCTGAAACATCTAAAAAACAAAGCAACAGAGCCTAGGGCACTTCCACTTATGGTCCTATAGCTTAGGGAAATTAAAATCAAAAAGACACAGCCACCCCAAAGTTTGGGACGCCTCTGTTTACAAGAACCTCATTTACCGTACAAGTTCAATATCACAGAAAGTGAAAAATGGATAAAGAACTTGTGGTACTTACGTACAATGCAGTATCACTCAGCAATGAAATCTATGTCATCAGGCCCATAGCAGCATAATGAGTGGTTTCAGGTACGATGATTCTAACTGAAATAATTCACACAGAAAAAGAAACATCATAAGATATCACTAATACACGGAATGTAAACTTGGCTACAGAGGAACTGAATTCCAAAACAGAACAGGGTCTCAAATTTAGAAAAGCAACTTATGCTTGCTTAGGGGAAAGGTGAGTTGGGGTGCTGCATAAAACCAGAGATTGAAATGAGCACAGATAAAGTTCCTTAAGCCAAATATGGAATAGACAAGAGCTACTCCTTGCTCAACGAAATGGACTCAACACCCCATATTAAACGCTTAAGAATGTACCTGACTAGTAAGTATCTTAAAACCTATGGATTACTATGTCTCCAAAAGAGAATCAAGCGTGTGTACACGGGCAAAAATGCAGCAGTGATAGGATTGGAGAGGTTCGGTGAGCAAATGAAGACCGTTTGAAGTCATATTGCATGGAACCCATTACACGGGTCTCAACTCTCCAGGTTCAAGTTATTCTTCCTTCAGCTAAAACATGCATGTGGAACCCAGAGTATGATCAACCGTGTGAACGGGAGACGTGTTCAAATATGTCTCAGTTTTCCTCCCCTGGAACTCGGGTGCAACATTCCAGACGCTTTACTAACACTCTCCCCACTTGGAGAGTCAGCGCCTTTAACCTCCTGTTTGGCCCAGTTTGCAATTTCTGCGGAAGATGAACAGGAATTGGGAGAACCAATGACAGATAGCTGGAGGTGTCTGGACGGGCAAATTTAACTCTCATTTCCCACCAGGAAGAGAAAATAACCAAAGGCTCAGCGTGCCGTGCCGGAAGCAGATTAGGGCCTGAAGCCATCCTGCGGTGTTGCGGCCAGCTCAAAAGAAAGCGAGTTGAAGAAAGGAGCTCAGGGGCACTGCAATTCACAAACCTGCAGAGTTATAAATGACAGCTATCGTCCAAAAATATACTGAAGTAAGGCTGCCAAGAGGACTTGAAAGCGGGGCAGAATTGCAGGAAACCGATTTCAGGAGGTAGACTGGAATTGCATTGAAAGCATAGGAAAAGAGGCAGAACGTCCACAATGATGCACTTGGCCAAAAAGGGCGTATGCGTTTTTTCCTGAATATATTCAGGAAAAAACGCATACGCCCTTTTTGGCCCACCAAGCAAGCTTGCAAAGGAAATCTGCACTACAATGAAGTCTCACTTCCCCCCGGTCAAAAGGGCCATCTGAAAAAAGTGTAAAATCCAGAAAGGCAGGACAGGCCATGGAGAACTGGGAGCCTTGTTATGCTGATGGGCGGGATGTAAATTGCCAACAGACACTCGGGAGAAGTGTATGGTGTTTCCTGAAACATCTAAAAAACAAAGCAACAGAGCCTAGGGCACTTCCACTTATGGTCCTATAGCTTAGGGAAATTAAAATCAAAAAGACACAGCCACCCCAAAGTTTGGAACGGCTCTGTTTACAAGAACCTCATTTACAGTACAAGTTCAACATCGCAGAAAGTGAAAAATGGATAAAGAAGTTGTGGTATTCACTTACAAAGCAATATCACTCAGCAATGAAATCTATGTCATCAGGCCCTTAGCAGAACAATGAGTGGATTCAGGTATGATGATTCTAACTGAAATAAGTCACAGAGAAAAAGAAACATCATAAGATATCAGTAATACACGGAATGTAAACTTGGCTACACAGGAACTGAATTACAGAACAGAACAGGGTCTCAAATTTAGAAAACCAACTTATGCTTGCTTAAGGGGAAAGGTGAGTTGGGGTGCTGCATAAAACCAGAGATCGAAATGAGCACAGATAAAGTTCCTTAAGCCAAATATGGAATAGACAAGACCTACTCCTTGCTCAACGAAATGGACTCAACACCGCATATTAAACGCCTAAGAATGTACCTGACTAGTAAGTATCTTAAAACCTATGGATTGCTATGTCTCCGAAAGAGAATCAAGCATGTGTACAGGGGCATAAACGCAGCAGTGATAGGATTGGAGAGGTTCGGTGAGCAAATGAAGACCCTTTGAAGTCATATTGCATGGTACCCATTCCACGGCTTTCAACTACCCAGGTTTAAGGTATTCTTCCTTCAGCTAAAACATGCATGTGGAACCTAGAGTATGATCAACCATGTGATCAGGAGACGTGTTCAAATATGTCTCAGTTTTTGTACCCTGGTACTCGGGTGCACCATTCCAGATGCTTTACTAAAACTCTCCCCACTTGGAGAGTCAGCGCCTTTAACCTCCTGTTTGGCCCAGTTTGCAATTTCTACGGAAGATGAAAAGGAATAGGGAGAACCAATGAGAGACTAGCTGGAGGTGTCTGGACGGGCAAATTTAACTCTCATTTACCACCAGGAAGAGGAAATAACCAAAGGCTCAGCGTGCCGTGCCGGAACCAGATTAGGGCCTGAAGCCATCCTGCGGTGTTGCGGCCAGCTCACAAGAAAGCGAGTTGAAGAAAGGAGCTCAGGGGCACTGTAATTCACAAACCTGCAGAGTTATAAATGACAGCTATCGTCCAAAAATATACTGAAGGAAGGCTGCCAAGAGGACTTGAAAGCGGGGCAGAATTGCAGGAAACCGATTTCAGGAGGTAGACTGGAATTGCATTGAAAGCATAGGAAAAGAGGCAGAACGTCCACAATGATGCACTTGGCCAAAAAGGGCGTATGCGTTTTTTCCTGAATATATTCAGGAAAAAACGCATACGCCCTTTTTGGCCAACCAAGCAAGCTTGCAAAGGAAATCTGCACTACAATGAAGTCTCACTTCCCCCCGGTCAAAAGGGCCATCTGAAAAAAGTGTAAAATCCAGAAAGGCAGGACAGGCCATGGAGAACTGGGAGCCTTGTTATGCTGATGGGCGGGATGTAAATTGCCAACAGACACTCGGGAGAAGTGTATGGTGTTTCCTGAAACATCGAAAAAACAAAGCAACAGAGCCTAGGGCACTTCCACTTATGGTCCTACAGCTTAGGGAAATTAAAATCAAAAAGACACAGCCACCCCAAAGTTTGGAATGGCTCCGTTTACAAGAACCTCGTTTACATTACAAGTTCAACATCTCAGAAAGGGAAAAATGGATAAAGAAGTTGTGGTATTTACTTACAAAGCAATATCACTCAACAATGAAATCTGTGTCATCAGGCCCTTAGCAGCACAATGAGTGGATTCAGGTATGATGATTCTAACTGAAATAAGTCACACAGAAAAAGAAACATCATAAGATATCAGTAATACACGGAATGTAAACTTGGCTACACAGGAACTGAATTACAGAACAGAACAGGGTCTCAAATTTAGAAAACCAACTTATGCTTGCTTAAGTGGAAAGGTGAGTTGGGGTGCTGCATAAAACCAGAGATCGAAATGAGCACAGATAAAGTTCCTTAAGCCAAATATGGAATAGACAAGAGCTACTCCTTGCTCAACGAAATGGACTCAACACCGCATATTAAACGCCTAAGAATGTACCTGACTAGTAAGTATCTTAAAACCTATGGATTGCTATGTGTCTGAAAGAGAATCAAGCATGTGTACAGGGGCATAAACACAGCCGTGATAGGATTGGAGAGGTTCGGTGAGCAAATGAAGACCCTTTGAAGTCATATTGCATGGTACCCATTCCACGGCTTTCAACTAACCAGGTTTAAGGTATTCTTCCTTCAGGTAAAACATGCATGTGGAACCTAGAGTATGATCAACCATGTGATCGGGAGACGTGTTCAAATATGTCTCAGTTTTTGTACCCTGGTACTCGGGTGCAACATTCCAGATGCTTTACTAACACACTCCCCACTTGGAGAGTCAGCGCCTTTAACCTCCTGTTTGGCCCAGTTTGCAATTTCTGCGGAAGATGAACAGGAATAGCGAGAACCAATGAGAGACTAGCTGGAGGTGTCTGGACGGGCAAATTTAACACTCATTTCCCACCAGGAAGAGGAAATAACCAAAGGCTCAGCGTGCCGTGCCGGAAGCAGATTAGGGCCTGAAGCCATCCTGCGGTGTTGCGGCCAGCTCACAAGAAAGCGAGTTGAAGAAAGGAGCTCAGGGACACTGTAATTCACAAACCTGCAGAGTTATAAATGACAGCTATCGTCCAAAAATATACTGAAGTAAGGCTGCCAAGAGGACTTGAAAGCGGGGCAGAATTGCAGGAAACCGATTTCAGGAGGTAGACTGGAATTGCATTGAAAGCATAGGAAAAGAGGCAGAACGTCCACAATGATGCACTAGGCCAAAAAGGGCGTATGCGTTTTTTCCTGAATATATACAGGTAAAAACGCATATGCCCGTTCGGCCAACCAAGCAAGCTTGCAAAGGAAATCCGCACTACAATGAAGTCTCACTTCCCCCCGGTCAAAAGGGCCATCTGAAAAAAGTGTAAAATCCAGAAAGGCAGGACAGGCCATGGAGAACTGGGAGCCTTGTTATGCTGATGGGCGGGATGTAAATTGCCAACAACCACTCGGGAGAAGTGTATGGTGTTTCCTGAAACATCTAAAAAACAAAGCAACAGAGCCTAGGGCACTTCCACTTATGGTCCTATAGCTTAGGGAAATTAAAATCAAAAAGACACAGCCACCCCAAAGTTTGGAACGGCTCTGTTTACAAGAACCTCGTTTACAGTACAAGTTCAACATCGCAGAAAGTGAAAAATAGATAAAGAAGTTGTGGTATTTACTTACAAAGCAATATCACTCAGCAATGAAATCTATGTCATCAGGGCCTTAGTAGCACAATGAGTGGATTCAGGTATGATGATTCTAACTGAAATAAGTCACACAGAAAAAGAAACATCATAAGATATCAGTAATACACGGAATGTAAACTTGGCTACACAGGAACTGAGTTACAGAACAGAACAGGGTCTCAAATTTAGAAAACCAACTTATGCTTGCTTAAGGGTAAAGGGGAGTTGGGGAGCTGCATAAAACCAGAGATTGAAATGAGCAGAGATAAAGTTCCTTAAGCCAAATATGGAATAGACAAGAGCTACTCCTTGCTCAACGAAATGGACTCAACACCGCATATTAAACGCCTAAGAATGTACTTGACTAGTAAGTATCTTAAAACCTATGGATTGCTATGTCTCCGAAAGAGAATCAAGCATGGGTACAGGGGCATAAACGCAGCAGTGATAGGATTGGAGAGGTTCGGTGAGCAAATGAAGACCCTTTGAAGTCATATTGCATGGTACCCATTCCACGGCTTTCAACTACCCAGGTTTAAGGTATTCTTCCTTCAGCTAAAACATGCATGTGGAACCTAGAGTATGATCAACCATGTGATCGGGAGACGTGTTCAAATATGTCTCAGTTTTCGTACCCTGGTACTCGGGTGCAACATTCCAGATGCTTTACTAACACTCTCCCCACTTGGAGAGTCAGCACCTTTAACCTCCTGTTTGACCCAGTTTGCAATTTCTGCGGAAGATGAACAGGAATAGTGAGAACCAATCAGAGACTAGCTGGAGGTGTCTGGACGGGCAAATTTAACTCTCATTTCCCACCAGGAAGAGGAAATAACCAAAGGCTCAGCGTGCCGTGCCGGAACCAGATTAGGGCCTGAAGCCATCCTGCGGTGTTGCGGCCAGCTCACAAGAAAGCGAGTTGAAGAAAGGAGCTCAGGGACACTGTAATTCACAAACCTGCAGAGTTATAAATGACAGCTATCGTCCAAAAATAGACTGAAGTAAGGCTGCCAAGAGGACTTGAAAGCAGGGCAGAATTGCAGGAAACCGATTTCAGGAGGTAGACTGGAATTGCATTGAAAGCATAGGAAAAGAGGCAGAACGTCCACAAAGATGCACTTGGCCAAAAAGGGCGTATGCGTTTTTTCCTGAATATATTCAGGAAAAAACGCATACGCCCTTTTTGGCCAACCAAGCAAGCTTGCAAAGGAAATCTGCACTACAATGAAGTCTCACTTCCCCCCGGTCAAAAGGGCCATCTGAAAAAAGTGTAAAATCCAGAAAGGCAGGACAGGCCATGGAGAACTGGGAGCCTTGTTATGCTGATGGGCGGGATGTAAATTGCCAACAACCACTCGGGAGAAGTGTATGGTGTTTCCTGAAACATCTAAAAAACAAAGCAACAGAGCCTAGGGCAATTCCACTTATGGTCCTATAGCTTAGGGAAATTAAAATCAAAAAGACACAGACACCCCAAAGTTTGGGACGCCTCTGTTTACAAGAACCTCGTTTATCGTACAAGTTCAATATCACAGAAAGTGAAAAATGGATAAAGAACTTGTGGTACTTACGTACAATGCAGTATCACTCAGCAATGAAATCTATGTCATCAGGCCCGTAGCAGCATAATGAGTGGATTCAGGTACGATGATTCTAACTGAAATAAGTCACACAGAAAAAGAAACATCATAAGATATCACTAATACACGGAATGTAAACTTGGCTACACAGGAACTGAATTCCAAAACAGAACAGTGTCTCAAATTTAGAAAACCAACTTATAATTGCTTAAGGGGAAAGGTGAGTTGGGGTGCTGCATAAAACCAGAGATTGAAATGAGCACAGGTAAAGTTCCTTAAGCCAAATATGGAATAGACAAGAGCTACTCCTTGCTCAACGAAATGGACTCAACACCCCATATTAAATGCCTAAGAATGTACCTGACTAGTAAGTATCTTAAAACCTATGGATTGCTATGTCTCCAAAAGAGAATCAAGCGTGTGTACAGGGGCATAAACGCAGCAGTGATAGGATTGGAGAGGTTCGGTGAGCAAATGAAGACCCTTTGAAGTCATATTGCATGGTACCCATTACACGGGTCTCAACTCTCCAGGTTTAAGGTATTCTTCCTTCAGCTAAAAAATGCATGTGGAACCCAGAGTATGATCAACCATGTGAACGGGAGACGTGTTCAAATATGTCTCAGTTTTCCTCCCCTGGTACTCGGGTGCAACATTCCAGACGCTTTACTAACACTCTCCCCACTTGGAGAGTCAGCGCCTTTAACCTCCTGTTTGGCCCAGTTTGCAATTTCTGCGGAAGATGAACAGGAATAGCGAGAACCAATGAGAGACTAGCTGGAGGTGTCTGGACGGGCAAATTTAACTCTCATTTCCCACCAGGAAGAGGAAATAACCAAAGGCTCAGCGTGCCGTGCCGGAACCAGATTAGGGCCTGAAGCCATCCTGCGGTGTTGCGGCCAGGTCACAAGAAAGCGAGTTGAAGAAAGGAGCTCAGGGGCACTGTAATTCACAAACCTGCAGAGTTATAAATGACAGCTATCGTCCAAAAATATACTGAAGTAAGGCTGCCAAGAGGACTTGAAAGCGGGGCAGAATTGCAGGAAACCGATTTCAGGAGGTAGACTGGAATTGCATTGAAAGCATAGGAAAAGAGGCAGAACGTCCACAATGATGCACTTGGCCAAAAAGGGCGTATGCGTTTTTTCCTGAATATATTCCAGAAAAAACGCATACGCCCTTTTTGGCCAACCAAGCAAGTTTGCCAAGGAAATCTGCATTACAATGAAGTCTCACTTCCCCCCAGTCAAAAGGGCCATCTGAAAAAAGTGTAAAATCCAGAAAGGCAGGACAGGCCATGGAGAACTGGGAGCCTTGTTATGCTGATGGGCGGGATGTAAATTGCCAACAGACACTCGGGAGAAGTGTATGGTGTTTCCTGAAACATCTAAAAAACAAAGCAACAGAACCTAGGGCACTTCCACTTATGGTCCTATAGCTTAGGGAAATTAAAATCAAAAAGACACAGCCACCCCAAAGTTTGGGACGCCTCTGTTTACAAGAACCTCGTTTACAGTACAAGTTCAACATCGCAGAAAGTGAAAAATGGATAAAGAAGTTGTGGTATTTACTTACAAAGCAATATCACTCAGCAATGAAATCTATGTCATCAGGCCCTTAGCAGCACAGTGAGTGGATTCAGGTATGATGATTCTAACTGAAATAAGTCACACAGAAAAAGAAACATCATAACATATCAGTAATACACGGAATGTAAACTTGGCTACACAGGAACTCAATTACAGAACAGAACAGGGTCTCAAATTTAGAAAACCAACTTATGCTTGCTTAAGGGGAAAGGTGAGTTGGGATGCTGCATAAAATCAGAGATTGAAATGAGCACAGATAAAGTTCCTTAAGCCAAATATGGAATAGACAAGAGGTACTCCTTGCTCAACGAAATGGACTCAACACACCATATGAAACGCCTAAGAATGTACCTGACTAGTAAGTATCTTAAAACCTATGGATTGCTATGTCTCCAAAAGAGAATCAAGCGTGTATACAGGGGCATAAACACAGCAGTGATAGGATTGGAGAGGTTCGGTGAGCATATGAAGACCCTTTGAAGTCGTATTACATGGTACCCATTCCACGGGTCTCAACTCTGCAGGTGTAAGGTATTCTTCCTTCAGCTAAAACATGCATGTGGAACCTAGAATATGATCAACCATGTGATCAGGAGACGTGTTCAAATATGTCTCAGTTTTCGTACCCTGGTACTCGGGTGCAACATTGTAGACGCTTTACTAACACTCTCCCGACTTGGAGAGTCAGTCCCTTTAACCTCCTGTTTGGCCCAGTTTGCAATTTCTGCGGAAGATGAACAGGAATAGCGAGAACCAATGAGAGAGTAGCTGGAGGTGTCTGGACGGACAAATTTAACTCTCATTTCCCACCAGGAAGAGGAATTAACCAAAGGCTCAGCATGCCATGCCGGAACCAGATTAGGGCCTGAAGCCATCCTGCAGTGTTGCGGCAAGGTCACAAGAAAGCGAGTTGAAGAAAGGAGCTCAGGGGCACTGTAATTCACAAACCTGCAGAGTTATAAATGACAGCTATCGTCCAAAAATATACTGAAGTAAGGCTGCCAAGAGGACTTGAATGTGGGGCAGAATTGCAGGAAACCGATTTCAGGAGGTAGAATGGAACTGCATTGAAAGCATAGGAAAAGAGGCAGAACGTCCACAACGATGCACTTGGCCAAAAAGGGCGTATGCGTTTTTTCCTGAATATATTCAGGAAAAAACGCATACGCCCTTTTTGGCCAACCAAGCAAGCTTGCAAAGGAAATCTGCACTACAATGAAGTCTCACTTCCCCCCGGTCTAAAGGGCCATCTGAAAAAAGTGTAAAATCCAGAAAGGCAGGACAGGCCATGGAGAACTGGGAGCCTTGTTATGCTGATGGGCGGGCTGTAAATTGCCAACAGACACTCGGGAGAAGTGTATGGTGTTTCTGAAACATCTAAAAAACAAAGCAACAGAGCCTAGGGCACTTCCACTTATGGTCCTATAGCTTAGGGAAATTAAAATAAAAAAGACACAGCCACCTCAAAGTTTGGAACGGCTCTGTTTACAAGAAACTCGTTTACAGTACAAGTTCAACATCACAGAAAGTGAAAAATGGATAAAGAAGTTGTGGTATTTACTTACAAAGCAATATCACTCAGCAATGAAATCTATGTCATCAGGCCCTTAGCAGCACAATGAGTGGATTCAGGTATGATGATTCTAACTGAAATAAGTCACACAGAAAAAGAAACATCATAAGATGTCAATAATACACGGAATGTAAACTTGGCTACACAGGAACTGAATTACAGAACAGAACAGGGTCTCAAATTTAGAAAAACAACTTATGCTTGCTTAAGGGGAAAGGTGAGTTGCGGTGCTGCATAAAACCAGAGATTGAAATGAGCACAGATAAAGTTCCTTAAGCCAAACACGGAATAGACAAGAGCTACTCCTTGCTCAACGAAATGGACTCAACACCGCATATTAAATGCCTAAGAATGTACCTGACTAGTAAGTATCTTAAAACCGATGAATTGCTATGTCTCCGAAGAGAATCAAGCATGTGTACAGGGGCATAAACGCAGCAGTGATAGGATTGGAGAGGTTCGGTGAGCAAATGAAGACCCTTTGAAGTCATATTGCATGGTACCCATTCCACGGGTTTCAAGTACCCAGGTTTAAGGTATTCTTCCTTCAGCTAAAACATGCATGTGGAACCTAGAGTATGATCAACCACGTGATAAGGAGACGTGTTCAAATATGTCTCAGTTTTCGTACCCTGGTACTCGGGTGCAACATTCCAGACGCTTTACTAACACTCTCCCGACATGGAGAGTCAGTCCCTTTAACTTCCTTTTCGGCCCAGTTTGCAATTTCTGCGGAAGATGAACAGGAATAGCGAGAACCAATGAGAGACTAGCTGGAGGTGTCTGGACGGGCAAATTTAACTCTCATTTCCCACCAGAAAGAGGAATTAACCAAAGGCTCAGCATGCCGTGCCGGAAGCAGATTAGGGCCTGAAGCCATCCTGCGGTGTTGCGGCCAGCTCACAAGAAAGCGAGGTGAAGAAAGGAGCTCAGGGGCACTGTAATTCACAAACCTGCAGAGTTATAAATGACAGCTATCGTCCAAAAATATACTGAAGTAAGGCTGCCAAGAGGACTTGAAAGCGGGGCAGAATTGCAGGAAACCGATTTCAGGAGGTAGACTGGAATTGCATTGAAAGCATAGGAAAAGAGGCAGAACGTCCACAATGATGCACTTGGCCAAAAGGGGCGTATGTGTTTTTTCCTGAATATATTCAGGAAAAAACGCATAAGCCCTTTTTGGCCAACCAAGCAAGCTTGCAAAGGAAATCTGCACTACAATGAAGTCTCACTTCCCCCCGGTCAAAAGGGCCATCTGAAAAAAGTGTAAAATCCAGAAAGGCAGGACAGGCCATGGAGAACTGGGAGCCTTGTTATGTTGATGGGCGGAATGTAAATTGCCAACAGACACTCAGGAGAAGTGTATGGTGTTTCCTGAAACATCTAAAAAACAAAGCAACAGAGCCTAGGGCACTTCCACTTATGGTCCTATAGCTTAGGGAAATTAAAATCAAAAAGACACAGCCACCCCAAAGTTTGGGACGCCTCTGTTTACAGGAACCTCATTTACCGTACAAGTTCAATATCACAGAAAGTGAAAAATGGATAAAGAACTTGTGGTACTTACGTACAATGCAGTATAACTCAGCAATGAAATCTATGTCATCAGGCCCGTAGCAGCATAATGAGTGGATTCAGGTACGATGATTCTAACTGAAATAAGTCACACAGAAAAAGAAACATCATAAGATATCACTAATACACAGAATGTAAACTTGGCTACACAGGAACTGAATTCCAAAACAGAACAGGGTCTCAAATTTAGAAAACCAACTTATGCTTCCATAGGGGAAAGGTGAGTTGGGGTGCTGTATAAAACCAGAGATTGAAATGAGCACAGATAAAGTTCCTTAAGTCAAATATGGAATAGACAAGAGCTACTCCTTGCTCAACGAAATGGACTCAACACACCATATTAAACGCCTAAGAATGTACCTGACTAGTAAGTATCTTAAAACCTATGGATTGCTATGTCTCCAAAAGAGAATCAAGCGTGTGTACAGGGGCATAAACGCAGCAGTGATAGGATTGGAGAGGTTCGGTGAGCATATGAAGACCCTTTGAAGTCGTATTGCATGGTACCCATTCCACGGGTCTCAACTCTGCAGGTTTAAGGTATTCTTCCTTCAGCTAAAACATGCATGTGGAACCCAGAGTATGATCAACCGTGTGAACGGGAGACGTGTTCAAATATGTCTCAGTTTTTCTCCCCTGGTACTCGGGTGCAACATTCCAGACGCTTTACTAACACTCTCCCCACTTGGAGAGTCAGCGCCTTTAACCTCCTGTTTGGCCAAGTTTGCAATTTCTGCGGAAGATGAACAGGAATAGCGAGAACCAATGAGAGACTAGCTGGAGGTGTCTGGACGGGCAAATTTAACTCTCATTTCCCACCAGGAAGAGGAATTAACCAAAGGCTCAGCGTGCCGTGCCGGAACCAGATTAGGGCCTGAAGCCATCCTGCGGTGTTGCGGCCAGGTCACAAGAAAGCGAGTTGAAGAAAGGAGCTCAGGGACACTGTAATTCACAAACCTGCAGAGTTATAAATGACAGGTATCGTCCAAAAATAGACTGAAGTAAGGCTGCCAAGAGGACTTGAAAGCAGGGCAGAATTGCAGGAAACCGATTTCAGGAGGTAGACTGGAATTGCATTGAAAGCATAGGAAAAGAGGCAGAACGTCCACAATGATGCACTTGGCCAAAAAGGGCGTATGCGTTTTTTCCTGAATATATTCAGGAAAAAACGCATACGCCCTTTTTGGCCAACCAAGCAAGCTTGAAAAAGAAAATCTGCACTACAATGAAGTCTCACTTCCCCCACCGTCAAAAGGGCCATCTGAAAAAAGTGTAAAATCCAGAAAGGCAGGACAGGCCATGGAGAACTGGGAGCCTTGTTATGCTGATGGGCGGGATGTAAATTGCCAACAGACACTCGGGAGAAGTGCATGGTGTTTCCTGAAACATCTAAAAAACAAAGCAACAGAGCCTAGGGCACTTCCACTTATGGTCCTATAGCTTAGGGAAATTAAAATCAAAAAGACACAGCCACCCCAAAGTTTGGGACGCCTCTGTTTACAGGAACCTCATTCACCGTACAAGTTCAATATCACAGAAAGTGAAAAATGGATAAAGAACTTGTGGTACTTATGTACAATGCAGTATCACTCAGCAATGAAATCTATGTCATCAGGCCCGTAGCAGCATAATGAGTGGATTCAGGTACGATGATTCTAACTGAAATAAGTCACACAGAAAAAGAAACATCATAAGATATCACTAATACACAGAATGTAAACTTGGCTACACATGAACTGAATTCCAAAACAGAACAGGGTCTCAAATTTAGAAAACCAACTTATGTTTCCATAGGGGAAAGGTGAGTTGGGGTGCTGCATAAAACCAGAGATTGAAATGAGCACAGATAAAGTTCCTTAAGCCAAATATGGAATAGACAAGAGCTACTCCTTGCTCAACGAAATGGACTCAACACACCATATTAAACACCTAAGAATGTACCTGACTAATAAGTATCGTAAAACCTATGGATTGCTATGTCTCCAAAAGAGAATCAAGCGTGTTTACAGGGGCATAAACGCAGCAGTGATAGGATTGGAGAGTTTCGGTGAGCATATGAAGACCCTTTGAAGTCGTATTGCATGGTACCCTTTCCACGGGTCTCAACTCTGCAGGTTTAAGGTATTCTTCCTTCAGCTAAAACATGCATGTGGAACCCAGAGTATGATCAACCATGTGAACGGGAGACGTGTTCAAATATGTCTCAGTTTTTCTCCCCTGGTACTCGGGTGCAACATTCCAGACACTTTACTAACACTCTCCCCACTTGGAGAGTCAGCGCCTTTAACCTCCTGTTTGGGCCAGTTTGCAATTTCTGCGGAAGATGAACAGGAATAGGGAGAACCAATGAGAGACTAGCTGAAGGTGTCTGGACGGGGAAATTTAACTCTCATTTCCCACCAGGAAGAGGAAATAACCAAAGGCTCAGCGTGCCGTGCCAGAACCAGATTAGGGCCTGAAGCCATCCTGCGGTGTTGCGGCCTGATCAAAAGAAAGCGAGTTGAA
Source organism: Stenella coeruleoalba (assembly GCF_951394435.1). NCBI lineage: Eukaryota > Metazoa > Chordata > Mammalia > Artiodactyla > Delphinidae > Stenella > Stenella coeruleoalba. The sequence continues at coordinate 82,919 of NW_027646445.1, read as the reverse complement.
GAAAGGAGCTCAGGGGCACTGTAATTCACAAACCTGCAGAGTTATAAATGACAGCTATCGTCCAAAAATAGACTGAAGTAAGGCTGCCAAGAGGACTTGAAAGCGGGGCAGAATTGCAGGATACCGATTTCAGGAGGTAGACTGGAATTGCATTGAAAGCATAGGAAAAGAGGCAGAACGTCCACAATGATGCACTTGGCCAAAAAGGGCGTATGCGTTTTTTCCTGAATATATTCAGGAAAAAACGCATACGCCCTTTTTGGCCAACCAAGCAAGCTTGCAAAGGAAATCTGCACTACAATGAAGTCTCACTTCCCCCCGGTCAAAAGGGCCATCTGAAAAAAGTGTAAAATCCAGAAAGGCAGGACAGGCCATGGAGAACTGGGAGCCTTGTTTTGCTGATGGGCGGGATGTAAATTGCCAACAGACACTCGGGAGAAGTGTATGGTGTTTCCTGAAACATCGAGAAATCAAAGCAACAGAGCCTAGGGCACTTCCACATATGGTCCTATAGCTTAGGGAAATTAAAATAAAAAAGACACAGCCACCCCAAAGTTTGGGACGCCTCTGTTTACAAGAACCTCATTTACCGTACAAGTTCAATATCACAGAAAGTGAAAAATGGATAAAGAACTTGTGGTACTTACGTACAATGCAGTATCACTCAACAATGAAATCTATGTCATCAGGCCCTTAGCAGCACACTGAGTGGATTCAGGTATGATGATTCTAACTGAAATAAGTCACACAGAAAAAGAAACATCATAAGGTATCAGTAATACACGGAATGTAAACTTGGCTACACAGGAACTGAATTCCAAAACAGAACAGGGTCTCAAATTTAGAAAACCATCTTATGCTTGCCTAAGGGGAAAGGTGAGTTGGGGTGCTGCATAAAACCAGAGATTGAAATGAGCACAGATAAAGTTCCTTAAGCCAAATATGGAATAGACAAGAGCTACTCCTTGCTCAACGAAATGGACTCAACACCCCATATTAAACGTCTAAGAATGTACCTGAGTAGTAAGTATCTTAAAACCTATGGATTGCTATGTCTCCAAAAGAGAATCAAGCGTGTGTACAGGGGCATAAACGCAGCAGTGATAGGATTGGAGAGGTTTGGTGAACAATTGAAGATCCTTTGAAGTCATATTGCATGGTACCCATTACACGGGTCTCAACTCTCCAGGTTTAAGGTATTCTTCCTTCAGCTAAAACATGCATGTGGAATCCAGAGTATGATCAACCGTGTGAATGGGAGACGTGTTCAAATATGTCTCAGTTTTTCTCCCCTAGTACTCAGGTGCAACATTCCAGACGCTTTACTAACACTCTCCCCACTTGGAGAGTCAGCGCCTTTAACCTCCTGTTTGGCCCAGTTTGCAATTTCTGCGGAAGATGAACAGGAATAGCGAGAACCAATGAGAGACTAGCTGGAGGTGTCTGGACGGGCAAATTTAACTCTCATTTCCCACCAGGATGAGGAAAAACCAAAGGCTCAGCATGCCGTGCCGGAAGCAGATTAGGGCCTGAAGCCATCCTGCGGTGTTGCGGCCTGCTCAAAAGAAAGCGAGTTGAACAAAGGAGCTCAGGGGCACTGTAATTCACAAACCTGCAGAGTTATAAATGACAGCTATCGTCCAAAAATAGACTGAAGTAAGGCTGCCAAGAGGACTTGAAAGTGGGGCAGAATTGCAGGAAACCGATTTCAGGAGGTAGACTGGAATTGCATTGAAAGCATAGGAAAAGAGGCAGAACGTCCACAATGATGCACTTGGCCAAAAAGGGCGTATGCGTTTTTTCCTGAATATATTCAGGAAAAAACGCATACGCCCTTTTTGGCCAACCAAGCAAGCTTGCAAAGGAAATCTGCACTACAATGAAGTCTCACTTCCCCCCGGTCAAAAGGGCCATCTGAAAAAAGTGTAAAATCCAGAAAGGCAGGACAGGCCATGGAGAACTGGGAGCCTTGTTATGCTGATGGACGGGATGTATATTGCCAACAGAAACTCGGGAGAAGTGTATGGTGTTTCCTGAAACATCTAAAAAACAAAGCAACAGAGCCTAGGGCACTTCCACTTATGGTCCTATAGCTTAGGGAAATTAAAATCAAAAAGACACAGCCACCCGAAAGTTTGGAACGGCTCTGTTTAAAAGAACCGCGTTTACCATACAAGTTCAACATCGCAGAAAGTGAAAAATGGATAAAGAAGTTGTGGTATTTACTTACAAAGCAATATCACTCAGCAATGAAATCTATGTCATCAGGCCCTTAGCAGCACAATGAGTGGATTCAGGTATGATGATTCTAACTGAAATAAGTCACACAGAAAAAGAAACATCATAAGATATCAGTAATACACGGAATGGAAACTTGGCTACACAGGAACTGAATTACAGAACAGAACAGGGTCTCAAATTTAGAAAACCAACTTATGCTTGCTTAAGGGGAAAGCTGAGTTGGGGTGCTGCATAAAACCAGAGATTGAAATGAGCACAGATAAAGTTCCTTAAGCCAAATATGGAATAGACAAGAGCTACTCCTTGCTCAACGAAATGGACTCAACACCGCATATTAAACGCCTAAGAATGTACCTGACTAGTAAGTATCTTAAAACCTATGGATTGCTATGTCTCCGAAAGAGAATCAAGCATGTGTACAGGGGCATAAATGCAGCAGTGATAGGATTGGAGAGGTTCGGTGCGCAAATGAAGACCCTTTGAAGTCATATTGCATGGTACCCATTCCAAGGGTTTCAACTACCCAGGTTTAAGGTATTCTTCCTTCAGCTAAAACATGCATGTGGAACCTAGAGTATGATCAACCATGTGATCGGGAGACGTGTTCAAATATGTCTCAGGTTTCGTACCCTGCTACTCGGGTGCAACATTCCAGACGCTTTACTAACACTCTCCCGACTTGGAGAGTCAGTCCCTTTAACCTCCTGTTTGGCCCAGTTTGCAATTTCTGCGGAAGATGAACAGGAATAGCGAGAACCAATGAGAGACTAGCTGGAGGTGTCTGGACGGGCAAATTTAACTCTCATTTCCCACCAGGAAGGGGAATTAACCAAAGGCTCAGCGTGCCGTGCCGGAACCAGATTAGGGCCTGAAGCCATCCTGCGGTGTTGCGGTCAGCTCACAAGAAAGCGAGTTGAAGAAAGGAGCTCAGGGGCACTGTAATTCACAAACCTGCAGAGTTATAAATGACAGCTATCGTCCAAAAATATACTGAAGTAAGGCTGCCAAGAGGACTTGAAAGCGGGGCAGAATTGCAGGAAACCGATTTCAGGAGGTAGACTGGAATTGCATTGAAAGCATAGGAAAAGAGGCAGAACGTCCACAATGATGCACTTGGCCAAAAAGGGCGTATGCATTTTTTCCTGAATATATTCAGGAGAAAACGCATACGACCTTTTTGGCCCACCAAGCAAACTTGGAAAGGAAATCTGCACTACAATGAAGTCTCACTTCCCCCCTGTCAAAAGGGCCATCTGAAAAAAGTGTAAAATCCAGAAAGGCAGGACAGGCCATGGAGAACTGGGAGCCTTGTTATGCTGATGGGCGGGATGTAAATTGCCAACAGACACTCGGGAGAAGTGTATGGTGTTTCCTGAAACATCTAAAAAACAAAGCAACAGAGCCTAGGGCACTTCCACTTATGGTCCTATAGCTTAGGGAAATTAAAATAAAAAAGACACAGCCACCCCAAAGTTTGGAACGGCTCTGTTTATAAGAACCTCGTTTACAGTACAAGTTCAACATCGCAGAAAGTGAAAAATGGATAAAGAAGTTGTGGTATTTACTTACAAAGCAATATCACTCAGCAATGAAATCTATGTCATCAGGCCCTTAGTAGCACAATGAGTGGATTCAGGTACGATGATTCCAACTGAAATAAATCACACAGAAAAAGAAATATCATAAGATATCAGTAATACACAGAATGTAAACTTGGCTACACAGGAACTGAATTCCAAAACAGAACAGGGTCTCAAATTTAGAAAACCAACTTATGCTTGCTTAAGGGGAAAGGTGAGTTGGGGTGCTGCATAAAACCAGATATTGAAATGAGCACAGATAAAGTTCCTTAAGCCAAATATGGAATAGACAAGAGCTACACCTTGCTCAATGAAATGGACTCAACACCCCATATTAAACGCCTAAGAATGTACCTGACTAGTAAGTATCTTAAAACCCATGGATTGCTATGTCTCCAAAAGAGAATCAAGCGTGTGTACAGGGGCATAATTGCAGCAGTGATAGGATTGGAGAGGTTCGGTGAGCAAATGTGGACCCTTTGAAGTCACATTGCATGGTACCCGTTCCACGGGTCTCAACTCTCCAGTTTTAATGTATTCTTCCTTCAGCTAAAACATGCATGTGGAACCCTGTTATGATCAACCGTGTGAACGGGAGACGTGTTCAAATATGTCTCAGTTTTCGTACCCTGGTACTCGGGTGCAACATTCCAGACGCTTTACTAACACTCTCCCGAGTTGGAGAGTCAGTCCCTTTAACCTCCCATTTGGCCCAGTTTGCAATTTCTGCGGAAGATGAACAGGAATAGCGAGATCCAATGAGAGACTAGCTGGAGGTGTCTGGACGGGCAAATTTAACTCTCATTTCCCACCAGCAAGAGGAATTAACCAAAGGCTCAGCGTGCCGTGCCAGAACCAGATTAGGGCCTGAAGCCATCCTGCGGTGTTGCAGCCAGGTCACAAGAAAGCGAGTTGAAGAAAGCAGCTCAGGGGCACTGTAATTCACAAACCTGCAGAGTTATAAATGACAGCTATCGTCCAAAAATATACTGAAGTAAGGCTGCCAAGAGGACTTGAAAGCGGGGTAGAATTGCAGGAAACCGATTTCAGGAGGTAGACTGGAATTGCATTGAAAGCATAGGAAAAGAGGCAGAACGTCCACAATGATGAACTTGGTCAAAAAGGGCGTATGCGTTTTTTCCTGAATATATTCAGGAAAAAACGCATACGCCCATTTTGGCCAACCAAGCAAACTTGCAAAGGAAATCTGCACTACAATGAAGTCTCACTTCCACCCAGTCAAAAGGGCCATCTGAGAAAAGTGTAAAATCCAGAAAGGCAGGACAGGCCATGGAGAACAGGGAGCCTTGTTATGCTGATGGGCGGGATGTAAATTGCCAACAGACACTCGGGAGAAGTGTATGGTGTTTCCTGAAACATCTAAAAAACAAAGCAACAGAGCCTAGGGCACTTCCACTTATGGTCCTATAGCTTAGGGAAATTAAAATCAAAAAGACACAGCCACCCCAAAGTTTGGGACGCCTCTGTTTACAAGAACCTCGTTTACCGTACAAGTTCAATATCACAGAAAGTGAAAAATGGATAAAGAACTTGTGGTACTTATGTACAATGCAGTATCACTCAGCAATGAAATCTATGTCATCAGGCCCGGAGCAGCATAATGAGTGGATTCAGGTATGATGATTCTAACTGAAATAAGTCACACAGAAAAAGAAACATCATAAGATATCATTAATACACGGAATGTAAACTTGGCTACACAGGAACTGAATTACAGAACAGAACAGGGTCTCAAATTTAGAAAACCAACTTATGCTTGCTTAAGGGGAAAGGTGAGTTGGGGTGCTGCATAAAACCAGAGATCGAAATGAGCACAGATAAAGTTCCTTAAGCCAAATATGGAATAGACAAGAGCTACTCCTTGCTCAATGAAATGGACTCAACAACCCATATTAAACGCCTAAGAATGTACCTGACTAGTAAGTATATTAAAACCTATGGATTGCTATGTCTCCAAAAGAGAATCAAGCGTGTGTACAGGGGCATAAACGCAGCAGTGATAGGATTGGAGAGGTTCGGTGTGCAAATGAAGACCCTTTGAAGTCATATTGCATGGTACCCATTACACGGGTCTCAACTCTCCAGGTTTAAGGTATTCTTCCTTCAGCTAAAACATGCATGTGGAACCCAGAGTATGATCAACCGTGTGAACGGGAGACGTGTTCAAATATGTCTCAGTTTTCCTCCCCTGGTACTCGGGTGCAACATTCCAGACGCTTTACTAACACTCTCCCGACTTGGAGAGTCAGCGCCTTTAACCTCCTGTTTGGCCCAGATTGCAATTTCTGCGGAAGATGAACAGGAATAGGGAGAACCAATGAGATACTAGCTCGAGGTGTCTGGATGGGCAAATTTAACTCTCATTTCCCACCAGGAAGAGGAAATAACCAAAGGCTCAGCGTGCCGTTCCGGAACCAGATTAGGGCCTGAAGCCATCCTGTGGTGTTGCGGCCAGCTCACAAGAAAGCGAGTTGAAGAAAGGAGCTCAGGGGCACTGTAATTCACAAACCTGCAGAGTTATAAATGACAGCTATCGTCCAAAAATATACTGAAGTAAGGCTGCCAAGAGGACTTGAAAGCGGGGCAGAATGGCAGGAAACCGATTTCAGGAGGTAGACTGGAATTGCATTTCAAGCATAGGAAAAGACGCAGAACATCCACAATGATGCACTTTGCCAAAAAGGGCGTATGCGTTTTTTCCTGAATATATTCAGGAAAAAACGCCTACGTCCTTTTTGGCCAACCAAGCAAGCTTACAAAGGAAATCTGCACTACAATGAAGTCTCACTTCCCCCGGGTCAAAAGGGCCATCTGAAAAAAGTGTAAAATCCAGAAAGGCAGGACAGGCCATGGAGAACTGGGAGCCTTGTTATGCTGAAGGGCGGGATGTAAATTGCCAACAACCACTCGGGAGAAGTGTATGGTGTTTCCTGAAACATCTAAAAAACAAAGCAACAGAGCCTAGGGCACTTCCACTTATGGTCCTATAGCTTAGGGAAATTAAAATCAAAAAGACACAGCCACCCTAATGTTTGGGACGCCTCTGTTTACAAGAACCTCGTTTACAGTACAAGTTCAACATTGCAGAAAGTGAAAAATGGATAAAGAAGTTGTGGTATTTACTTACAAATCAATATCACTCAGCAATGAAATCTATGTCATCAGGCCCTTAGCAGCACAATAAGTGGATTCAGGTACGATGATCTAACTGAAATAAGTCACACAGAAAAAGAAACATCATAAGATATCAGTAATACACGGAATGTAAACTTGGCTACACAGGAACTGAATTACAGAACAGAACAGTGTCTCAAATTTAGAAAACAAACTTATTCTTGCTTAAGGGTAAAGGTGAGTTGGGGTGCTGCATAAAACCAGAGATTGAAATGAGCACAGATAAAGTTCCTTAAGTCAAATATGGAATAGACAAGAGCTACTACTTGCTCAACGAAATGGACTCAACACCGCATATTAAACGCCTAAGAATGTACCTGACTAGTAAGTATCGTAAAACCAATGGATTGCTATGTCTCCAAAAGAGAATCAAGCATGTGTACAGGGGCATAAACGCAGCAGTGATAGGATTGGAGAGGTTCGGTGAGCAAATGAAGACCCTTTGAAGTCATACTGCATGGTACCCATTACACGGGTCTCAACTCTCCAGGTTTAAGGTATTCTTCCTTCAGCTAAAACATGCATGTGGAACCCAAGTATGATCAACCATGTGAACGGGAGACGTGTTCAAATATGTCTCAGTTTTCCTGCCCTGGTACTCGGGTGCAACATTCCAGATGCTTTACTCACACTCTCCCCACTTGGAGAGTCAGTCCCTTTAACCTCCTGTTTGGCCCAGTTTGCAATTTCTGCGGAACATGAACAGGAATAGGGAGAACCAATGAGAGACTAGCTGGAGGTGTCTGGATGGGCAAATTTAATTCTCATTTCCCACCAGAAAGAGGAAATAACCAAAGGCTCAGTGTGCCGTGCCGAAACCAGACTAGGGCCTGAAGCCATCCTGCGGTGTTGCGGCCAGCTCAAAAGAAAGCGAGTTGAAGAAAGGAGCTCAGGGGCACTGTAATTCACAAACCTGCAGAGTTATAAATGACAGCAATCGTCCAAAAATAGACTGAAGTAAGGCTGCCAAGAGGACTTGAAAGCGGGGCAGAATTGCAGGAAACCGATTTCAGGAGGTAGACTGGAATTGCATTGAAAGCATAGGAAAAGAGGCAGAACGTCCACAATGATGCACTTGGCCAAAAAGGGCGTATGCGTTTTTTCCTGAATATATTCAGGAAAAAACGCATACGCCCTTTTTGGCCAACCAAGCAAGCTTGCAAAGGAAATCTGCACTACAATGAAGTCTCACTTCCCCACGGTCAAAAGGGCCATCTGAAAAAAGTGTAAAATCCAGAAAGGCAGGACAGGCCATGGAGAACTGGGAGCCTTGTTATGCTGAAGGGCGGGATGTAAACTGCCAACAACCACTCGGGAGAAGTGTATGGTGTTTCCTGAAACATCTAAAAAACAAAGCAACAGAGCCTAGGGCACTTCCACTTATGGTCCTATAGCTTAGGGAAATTAAAATCAAAAAGACACAGCCACCCCAAAGTTTGGAACGGCTCTGTTTACAAGAACCTCGTTTACAGTACAAGTTCAACATCGCAGAAAGTGAAAAATGGATAAAGAAGTTGTGGTATTTACTTACAAAGCAATATCACTCAGCAATGAAATCTGTGTCATCAGGCCCTTAGCAGCACAATGAGTGGATTCAGGTATGATGATTCTAACTGAAATAAGTCACACAGAAAAAGAAACATCATAAGATATCAGTAATACACGGAATGGAAACTTGGCTACACAGGAACTGAATTACAGAACAGAACAGGGTCTCAAATTTAGAAAACCAACTTATGCTTGCTTAAGGGTAAAGGTGAGTTGGGGTGCTGCATAAAACCAGAGATTGAAATGAGCACAGATAAAGTTCCTTAAGCAAAATATGGAATAGACAAGAGCTACTCCTTGCTCAACGATATGGACTCAACGCCGCACATTAAACTCCTAAGAATGTACCTGACTAGAAAGTATCTTAAAACCTATGGATTGCTATGTCTCCGAAAGAGAATCAAGCATGTGTACAGGGGCATAAACGCAGCAGTGATAGGATTGGAGAGGTTCGTGAGCAAATGAAGACCCTTTGAAGTCATATTGCATGGTACCCATTCCACGGGTTTCAAATACCCAGGTTTAAGGTTTTCTTCCTTCAGCTAAAACATGCATGTGGAACCTAGAGTATGATCAACCATGTGTTCGGGAGACGTGTTCAAATATGTCTCAGTTTTCGTACCCTGGTACTCGGGTGCAACATTCCAGACGCTTTAGTAACACTCTCCCGACTTGGAGAGTCAGTCCCTTTAACCTCCTGTTTGGCCCAGTTTGCAATTTCTGCGGAAGATGAACAGGAATAGTGAGAACCAATGAGAGACTAGCTGGAGGTGTCTGGACGGGCAAATTTAACTCTCATTTCCCACCAGGAAGAGGAATTAACCAAAGGCTCAGCGTGCCGTGCCGGAACCAGATTAGGGCCTGAAGCCATCCTGCGGTGTTGCGGCCAGGTCACAAGAAAGCGAGTTGAAGAAAGGAGCTCAGGGGCACTGTAATTCACAAACCTGCACAGTTATAAATGACAGCTATCGTCCAAAAATAGACTGAAGTAAGGCTGCCAAGAGGACTTGAAAGCGGGGCAGAATTGCAGGAAACCGATTTCAGGAGGTAGACTGGAATTGCATTGAAAGCATAGGAAAAGAGGCAGAACGTCCACAATGATGCACTTGGCCAAAAAGGGCGTATGCATTTTTTCTTGAATATATTCACGAAAAAACGCATACGCACTTTTTGGCCAACCAAGCAAGCTTGCAAAGGAAATCTGCACTACAATGAAGTCTCACTTCCCCCCGGTCAAAAGGGCCATCTGAAAAAAGTGTAAAATCCAGAAAGGCAGGACAGGCCATGGAGAACTGGGAGCCTTGTTATGCTGAAGGGCGGGATGTAAATTGCCAACAACCACTCGGGAGAAGTGTATGGTGTTTCCTGAAACATCTAAAAAACAAAGCAACAGAGCCTAGGGTACTTCCACTTATGGTCCTATAGCTTAGGGAATTTAAAATCAAAAAGACACAGCCACCCCAAAGTTTGGAACGGCTCTGTTTACAAGAACCTCGTTTACAGTACAAGTTCAACATCGCAGAAAGTGAAAAATGGATAAAAAAGTTGTGGTATTTACTTACAAAGCAATATTACTCAGCAATGAAATCTGTGTCATCAGGCCCTTAGCAGCACAATGAGTGGATTCAGGTATGATGATTCTAACTGAAATAAGTCACACAGAAAAAGAAACATCATAAGATATCAGTAATACACGGAATGAAACTTGGCTACACAGGAACTGAATTACAGAACAGAACAGGGTCTCAAATTTAGAAAACCAACTTATGCTTGCTTAAGGGTAAAGGTGAGTTGGGGTGCTGCATAAAACCAGAGATTGAAATGAGCACAGATAAAGTTCCTTAAGCCAAATATGGAATAGACAAGAGCTACTCCTTGCTCAACGAAATGGACTCAACACCGCATATTAAACGCCTAAGAATGTACCTGACTAGTAAGTATCTTAAAACCTATGGATTGCTATGTCTCCGAAAGAGAATCAAGCATGTGTACAGGGGCATAAACGCAGCAGTGATAGGATTGGAGAGGTTCGGTGAGCAAATGAAGACCCTTTGAAGTCATATTGCATGGTACCCATTCCACGGGTTTCAACTACCCAGGTTTAAGGTATTCTTCCTTCAGCTAAAACATGCATGTGGAACCTAGAGTATGATCAACCATGTGATCAGGAGACGTGTTCAAATATGTCTCAGTTTTCGTACCCTGGTACTCGGGTGCAACATTCCAGATGCTTTACTAACACTCTCCCGACTTGGAGAGTCAGTCCCTTTAACCTCCTGTTTGGCCCAGTTTGCAATTTCTGCGGAAGATGAACAGGAATAGCGAGAACCAATGAGAGACTAGCTGGAGGTGTCTGGACGGGCAAATTTAACTCTCATTTCCCACCAGGAAGAGGAATTAACCAAATGCTCAGCATGCCGTGCCGGAACCAGATTAGGGCCTGAAGCCATCCTGAGGTGTTTCGGCCAGCTCACAAGAAAGCGAGTTGAAGAAAGGAGCTCAGGGACACTGTAATTCACAAACCTGCAGAGTTATAAATGACAGCTATCGTCCAAAAATATACTGAAGTAAGGCTGCCAAGAGGACTTGAAAGCGGGGCAGAATTGCAGGAAACCGATTTCAGGAGGTAGACTGGAATTGCATTGAAAGCATAGGAAAAGAGGCAGAACGTCCACAATGATGCACTTGGCCTAAAAGGGCGTATGCGTTTTTTCCTGAATATATTCAGGAAAAAAAGCATACGCCCTTTTTGGCCAAGCAAGCAAACTTGCAAAGGAAATCTGCACTACAATGAAGTCTCACTTCTCCCCGGTCAAAAGGGCCATCTGAAAAAAGTGTAAAATCCAGAAAGGCAGGACAGGCCATGGAGAACTGGGAGCCTTGTTATGCTGATGAGCGGGATGTAAACTGCCAACAGACACTCAGGAGAAGTGTATGGTGTTTCCTGAAACATCTAAAAAACAAAGCAACAGAGCCTAGGGCACTTCCACTTATGGTCCTATAGCTTAGGGAAATTAAAATCAAAAAGACACAGCCACCCCAAAGTTTGGGACGCCTCCGTTTACAAGAACCTCGTTTACCGTACAAGTTCAATATCACAGAAAGTGAAAAATGGATAAAGAACTTGTGGTACTTACGTACAATGCAGTATCACTCAGCAATGAAATCTATGTCATCAGGCCCGTAGCAGCATAATGAGTGGATTCAGATACGATGATTCTAACTGAAATAAGTCACACAGAAAAAGAAACATCATAAGATATCACTAATACACGGAATGTAAACTTGGCTACACAGGAACTGCATTCCAAAACAGAACAGGGTCTCAAATTTAGAAAACCAACTTATGCTTGCTTAAGGGGAAAGGTGAGTTGGGGTGCTGCATAAAACCAGAGATTGAAATGAGCACAGACAAAGTTCCTTAAGCCAAATATGGAATAGACAAGAGCTACTCCTTGCTCAACGAAATGGACTCAAAACCCCATATTAAACGCCTAAGAATGTACCTGACTAGTAAGTATCTTAAAACCTATGGATTGGTATGTCTCCAAAATTGAATCAAACGTGTGTACAGGGGCATAAACGCAGCAGTGATAGGATTGGAGAGGTTCGGTGAGCAAATGAAGACCCTTTGAAGTCATATTGCATGGTACCCATTCCACGGGTCTCAACTCTCCAGGTTTAAGGTATTCTTCCTTCAGCTAAAACATGCATGTGGAACCCAGAGTATGATCAACCATGTGATCGGGAGACGTGTTCAAATATGTCTCAGTTCTCCTCCCCTGGTACTCGGGTGCAACATTCCAGACGCTTTACTAACACTCTCCCCATTTGGAGAGTCAGTGCCTTTAACATCCTGGTTGGCCCAGTTTGCAATTTCTGCGGAAGATGAACAGGAATAGTGAGAACCAATGAGAGGCTAGCTGGAGGTGTCTGGACGGGCAAATTTAACTCTCATTTCCCACCAGGAAGAGGAAATAACCAAAGGCTCAGCGTGCCGTGCCGGAACCAGATTAGGGCCTGAAGCCATCGTGCGGTGTTGCGGCCAGCTCACAAGAAAGCGAGTTGAAGAAAGGAGCTCAGGGGCACTGTAATTCACAAACCTGCAGAGTTATAAATGACAGCTATCGTCCAAAAATAGACTGAAGTAAGGCTGCCAAGAGGACTTGAAAGCGGGGCAGAATTGCAAGAAACCGATTTCAGGAGGTAGACTGGAATTGCATTGAAAGCATAGGAAAAGAGGCAGAACGTCCACAATGATGCACTTGGCCAAAAAGGGTGTATGCGTTTTTTCCTGAATATATTCAGGAAAAAACGCATACGCCCTTTTTGGCCAACCAAGCAAGCTTGCAAAGGAAATCTGCACTACAATGAAGTCTCACTTCCCCCCGGTCAAAAGGGCCATCTGAAAAAAGTGTAAAATCCAGAAAGGCAGGACAGGCCATGGAGAACTGGGAGCCTTGTTATGCTGATGGGCGGGATGTAAACTGCCAACAACCACTCCGGAGAAGTGTATGGTGTTTCCTGAAACATCTAAAAAACAAAGCAACAGAACCTAGGGCACTTCCACTTATGGTCCTATAGCTTAGGGAAATTAAAATAAAAAAGATACAGCCACCCCAAAGTTTGGAACGGCTGTGTTTACAAGAACCTCGTTTACAGTACAAGTTCAACATCGCAGAAAGTGAAAAATGGATAAAGAAGTTGTGGTATTTACTTACAAAGCAATATCACTCAGCAATGAAATCTGTGTCATCAGGCCCTTAGCAGCACAATGAGTGGATTCAGGTATGATGATTCTAACTGAAATAAGTCACACAGAAAAAGAAACATCATAAGATATCAGTAATACACGGAATGTAAACTTGGCTACACAGGAACAGAATTACAGAACGGAACAGGGTCTCAAATTTAGAAAACCAACTTATGCTTGCTTAAGGGTAAAGGTGAGTTGGGGTGCTGCATAAAACCAGAGATTGAAATGAGCACAGATAAAGTTCCTTAAGCCAAATATGGAATAGACAAGAGCTACTCCTTGCTCAATGAAATGGACTCAACACCGCATATTAAACGCCTAAGAATGTACCTGACTAGTAAGTATCTTAAAACCTATAGATTGCTATGTCTCCAAAAGAGAATCAAGCATGTGTACAGAGGCATAAACGCAGCAGTGATAGGATTGGAGAGGTTCGGTGAGCAAATGAAGACCCTTTGAAGTCATATTGCATGGTACCCATTCCACGGGTCTCAACTCTCCAGGTTTAAGGTATTCTTCCTTCAGCTAAAACATGCATGTGGAACCCAGAGTATGATCAACCATGTGATCGGGAGACGTGTTCAAATATGTCTCAGTTTTCCTCCCCTGGTACTCGGGTGCAACATTCCAGACGCTTTACTAACACTCTCCCCACTTGGAGAGTCAGCGCCTTTAACCTCCTGTTTGGCCCAGTTTGCAATTTCTGCGGAAGATGAACAGGAATAGCGAGAACCAATGAGAGGCTAGCTGGAGGTGTCTGGACGGGCAAATTTAACTCTCATTTCCCACCAGGAAGAGGAAATAACCAAAGGCTCAGCGTGCCGTGCCGGAACCAGATTAGGGCCTGAAGACATCCTGCGGTGTTGCGGCCAGCTCACAAGAAAGCGAGTTGAAGAAAGGAGCTCAGGGGCACTGTAATTCACAAACCTGCAGAGTTATAAATGACAGCTATCGTCCAAAAATAGACTGAAGTAAGGCTGCCAAGAGGACTTGAAAGCGGGGCAGAATTGCAGGAAACCGATTTCAGGAGGTAGACTGGAATTGCATTGAAAGCATAGGAAAAGAGGCAGAACGTCCACAATGATGCACTTGGCCAAAAAGGGCGTATGCGTTTTTTCCTGAATATATTCAGGAAAAAACGCATACGCCCTTTTTGGCCAACCAAGCAAGCTTGCAAAGGAAATCTGCACTACAATGAAGTCTCACTTCCCCCCGGTCAAAAGGGCCATCTGAAAAAAGTGTAAAATCCAGAAAGGCAGGACAGGCCATGGAAAACTGGGAGCCTTGTTATGCTGATGGGCGGGATGTAAACTGCCAACAACCACTCCGGAGAAGTGTATGGTGTTTCCTGAAACATCTAAAAAACAAAGCAACAGAACCTAGAGCACTTCCACTTATGGTCCTATAGCTTAGAGAAATTAAAATAAAAAAGACACAGCCACCCCAAAGTTTGGAACGGCTCTGTTTACAAGAACCTCGTTTACAGTACAAGTTCAACATCACAGAAAGTGAAAAATGGATAAAGAAGTTGTGGTATTTACTTACAAAGCAATATCACTCAGCAATGAAATCTGTGTCATCAGGCCCTTAGCAGCACAATGAGTGGATTCAGGTATGATGATTCTAACTGAAATAAGTCACACAGAAAAAGAAACATCATAAGATATCAGTAATACACGGAATGTAAACTTGGCTACACAGGAACAGAATTACAGAACGGAACAGGGTCTCAAATTTAGAAAACCAACTTATTCTTGATTAAGGGTAAAGGTGAGTTGGGGTGCTGCATAAAACCAGAGATTGAAATGAGCACAGATAAAGTTCCTTAAGTCAAATATGGAATAGACAAGAGCTACTCCTTGCTCAACGAAATGGACTCAACACCGCATATTAAACGCCTAAGAATGTACCTGACTAGTAAGTATCTTAAAACCTATGGATTGCTATGTCTCCGAAAGAGAATCAAGCATGTGTACAGGGGCATAAACGCAGCAGTGATAGGATTGGAGATGTTCGGTGAGCAAATGAAGACCCTTTGAAGTCATATTGCATGGTACCCATTACACGGGTCTTAACTCTCCAGGTTTAAGGTATTCTTCCTTCAGCTAAAACATGCATGTGGAACCCAAGTATGATCAACCATGTGAACGGGAGACGTGTTCAAATATGTCTCAGTTTTCCTCCCCTGGTACTCGGGTGCAACATTACAGACGCTTTACTAACACTCTCCCCACTTGGAGAGTCAGCGCCTTTAACCTCCTGTTTGGCCCAGTTTGCAATTTCTGCGGAAGATGAACAGGAATAGCGAGAACCAATGAGAGACTAGCTGGAGGTGTCTGGACGGGCAAATTTAACTCTCATTTCCCACCAGGAAGAGGAAATAATCAAAGGCTCAGCGTGCCGTGCCGGAACCAGATTAGGGCCTGAAGCCATCCTGCGGTGTTGCGGCCAGGTCACAAGAAAGCGAGTTGAAGAAAGGAGCTCAGGGGCACTGTAATTCACAAACCTGCAGAGTTATAAATGACAGCTATCGTCCAAAAATAGACTGAAATAAGGCTGCCAAGAGGACTTGAAAGTGGGGCAGAATTGCAGGAAACCGATTTCAGGAGGTAGACTGGAATTGCATTGAAAGCATAGGAAAAGAGGCAGAACGTCCACAATGATGCACTTGGCCAAAAAGGGCGTATGCGTTTTTTCCTGAATATATTCAGGAAAAAACGCATACGCCCTTTTTGGCCAACCAAGCAAGCTTGCAAAGGAAATCTGCACTACAATGAAGTCTCACTTCCCCCCGGTCAAAAGGGCCATCTGAAAAAAGTGTAAAATCCAGAAAGGCAGGACAGGCCATGGAGAACTGGGAGCCTTGTTATGCTGATGGGCGGGATGTAAACTGCCAACAACCACTCCGGAGAAGTGTATGGTGTTTCCTGAAACATCTAAAAAACAAAGCAACAGAACCTAGGGCACTTCCACTTATGGTCCTATAGCTTAGGGAAATTAAAATCAAAAAGACACAGCCACCCCAAAGTTTGGAACGGCTCTGTTTACAAGAACCTCGTTTACAGTACAAGTTCAACATCGCAGAAAGTGAAAAATGGATAAAGAAGTTGTGGTATTTACTTACAAAGCAATATCACTCAGCAATGAAATCTGTGTCATCAGGCCCTTAGCAGCACAATGAGTGGATTCAGGTATGATGATTCTAACTGAAATAAGTCACACAGAAAAAGAAACATCATAAGATATCAGTAATACACGGAATGTAAACTTGGCTACACAGGAACAGAATTACAGAACGGAACAGGGTCTCAAATTTAGAAAACCAACTTATTCTTGCTTAAGGGTAAAGGTGAGTTGGGGTGCTGCATAAAACCAGAGATTGAAATGAGCACAGATAAAGTTCCTTAAGTCAAATATGGAATAGACAAGAGCTACTCCTTGCTCAACGAAATGGACTCAACACCGCATATTAAACGCCTAAGAATGTACCTGACTAGTAAGTATCTTAAAACCTATGGATTGCTATGTCTCTGAAAGAGAATCAAGCATGTGTACAGGGGCATAAACGCAGCAGTGATAGGATTGGACAGGTTCGGTGAGCAAATGAAGACCCTTTGAAGTTATATTGCATGGTACCCATTACACGGGTCTTAACTCTCCAGTTTTAAGGTATTCTTCCTTCAGCTAAAACATGCATGTGGAACCCAAGTATGATCAACCATGTGAACGGGAGACGTGTTCAAATATGTCTCAGTTTTCCTCCCCTGGTACTCGGGTGCAACATTCCAGACGCTTTACTAACACTCTCCCCACTTGGAGAGTCAGCGCCTTTAACCTCCTGTTTGGCCCAGTTTGCAATTTCTGCGGAAGATGAACAGGAATAGCGAGAACCAATGAGAGACTAGCTGGAGGTGTCTGGACGGGCAAATTTAACTCTCATTTCCCACCAGGAAGAGGAAATAATCAAAGGCTCAGCGTGCCGTGCCGGAACCAGATTAGGGCCTGAAGCCATCCTGCGGTGTTGCGGCCAGGTCACAAGAAAGCGAGTTGAAGAAAGGAGCTCAGGGGCACTGTAATTCACAAACCTGCAGAGTTATAAATGACAGCTATCGTCCAAAAATATACTGAAATAAGGCTGCCAAGAGGACTTGAAAGTGGGGCAGAATTGCAGGAAACCGATTTCAGGAGGTAGACTGGAATTGCATTGAAAGCATAGGAAAAGAGGCAGAACGTCCACAATGATGCACTTGGCCAAAAAGGGCGTATGCGTTTTTTCCTGAATATATTCAGGAAAAAACGCATACGCCCTTTTTGGCCAACCAAGCAAGCTTGCAAAGGAAATCTGCACTACAATGAAGTCTCACTTCCCCCCGGTCAAAAGGGCCATCTGAAAAAAGTGTAAAATCCAGAAAGGCAGGACAGGCCATGGAGAACTGGGAGCCTTGTTATGCTGATGGGCGGGATGTAAATTGCCAACAACCACTCGGGAGAAGTGTATGGTGTTTCCTGAAACATCTAAAAAACAAAGCAACAGAACCTAGGGCACTTCCACTTATGGTCCTATAGTTTAGGGAAATTAAAATCAAAAAGACACAGCCACCCCAAAGTTTGGATCGGCTCTGTTTACAAGAACCTCGTTTACAGTACAAGTTCAACATCGCAGAAAGTGAAAAATGGATAAAGAAGTTGTGGTATTTACTTACAAAGCAATATCACTCAGCAATGAAATCTGTGTCATCAGGCCCTTAGCAGCACAATGAGTGGATTCAGGTATGATGATTCTAACTGAAATAAGTCACACAGAAAAAGAAACATCATAAGATATCAGTAATACACGGAATGGAAACTTGGCTACACAGGAACTGAATTACAGAACAGAACAGGGTCTCAAATTTAGAAAACCAACTTATGCTTGCTTAAGGGGAAAGCTGAGTTGGGGTGCTGCATAAAACCAGAGATTGAAATGAGCACAGATAAAGTTCCTTAAGTCAAATATGGAATAGACAAGAGCTACTCCTTGCTCAACGAAATGGACTCAACACCGCATATTAAACGCCTAAGAATGTACCTGACTAGTAAGTATCTTAAAACCTATGGATTGCTATGTCTCCGAAAGAGAATCAAGCATGTGTACAGGGGCATAAACGCAGCAGTGATAGGATTGGACAGGTTCGGTGAGCAAATGAAGACCCTTTGAAGTCATATTGCATGGTACCCATTACACGGGTCTTAACTCTCCAGGTTTAAGGTATTCTTCCTTCAGCTAAAACATGCATGTGGAACCCAAGTATGATCAACCATGTGAATGGGAGACGTGTTCAAATATGTCTCAGTTTTCCTCCCCTGGTACTCGGGTGCAACATTCCAGACGCTTTACTAACACTCTCCCCACTTGGAGAGTCCGCGCCTTTAACCTCCTGTTTGGCCCAGTTTGGAATTTCTGCGGAAGATGAACAGGAATAGCGAGAACCAATGAGAGACTAGCTGGAGGTGTCTGGACGGGCAAATTTAACTCTCATTTCCCACCAGGAAGAGGAAATAACCAAAGGCTCAGAGTGCCGTGCCGGAACCAGATTAGGGCCTGAAGCCATCCTGCGGTGTTGCGGCCAGGTCACAAGAAAGCGAGTTGAAGAAAGGAGCTCAGGGGCACTGTAATTCACAAACCTGCAGAGTTATAAATGACAGCTATCGTCCAAAAATAGACTGAAATAAGGCTGCCAAGAGGACTTGAAAGTGGGGCAGAATTGCAGGAAACCGATTTCAGGAGGTAGACTGGAATTGCATTGAAAGCATAGGAAAA
Organism: Stenella coeruleoalba; assembly: GCF_951394435.1. Lineage (NCBI taxonomy): Eukaryota > Metazoa > Chordata > Mammalia > Artiodactyla > Delphinidae > Stenella > Stenella coeruleoalba. The sequence continues at coordinate 63,799 of NW_027646445.1, read as the reverse complement.
GAGGCAGAACGTCCACAATGATGCACTTGGCCAAAAAGGGCGTATGCGTTTTTTCCTGAATATATTCAGGAAAAAACGCATACGCCCTTTTTGGCCAACCAAGCAAACTTGCAAGGGAAATCTGCACTACAATGAAGCGTCACTTCCCCCCGGTCAAAAGGGCCATCTGAAAAAAGTGTAAAATCCAGAAAGGCAGGACAGGCCATGGAGAACTGGGAGCCTTGTTATGCTGATGGGCGGGATGTAAATTGCCAACAACCACTCGGGAGAAGTGTATGGTGTTTCCTGAAACATCTAAAAAACAAAGCAACAGAACCTAGGGCACTTCCACTTATGGTCCTATAGCTTAGGGAAATTAAAATCAAAAAGACACAGCCACCCCAAAGTTTGGAACGGCTCTGTTTACAAGAACCTCGTTTACAGTACAAGTTCAACATCGCAGAAAGTGAAAAATGGATAAAGAAGTTGTGGTATTTACTTACAATGCAATATCACTCAGCAATGAAATCTGTGTCATCAGGCCCTTAGCAGCACAATGAGTGGATTCAGGTATGATGATTCTAACTGAAATAAGTCACACAGAAAAAGAAACATCATAAGATATCAGTAATACACGGAATGGAAACTTGGCTACACAGGAACTGAATTACAGAACAGAACAGGGTCTCAAATTTAGAAAACCAACTTATTCTTGCTTAAGGGGAAAGGTGAGTTGGGGTGCTGCATAAAACCAGAGATTGAAATGAGCACAGATAAAGTTCCTTAAGCCAAATATGGAATAGACAAGAGCTACTCCTTGCTCAACGAAATGGACTCAACACCCCATATTAAATGCCTAAGAATGTACCTGACTAGTAAGTATCTTAAAACCTATGGATTGCTATGTCTCCGAAAGAGAATCAAGCATGTGTACAGGGGCATAAACGCAGCAGTGATAGGATTGGAGAGTTTCGGTGAGCAAATGAAGACCCTTTGAAGTCATATTGCATGGTACCCATTCCACGGGTTTCAACTACCCAGGTTTAAGGTATTCTTCCTTCAGCTAAAACATGCATGTGGAACCTAGAGTATGATCAACCATGTGATCGGGAGACGTGTTCAAATATGTCTCAGTTTTCGTACCCTGGTACTCAGGTGCAACATTCCAGACGCTTTACTAACACTCTCCCGACTTGGAAAGTCAGTCCCTTTAACCTCCTGTTTGGCCCAGTTTGCAATTTCTGCGGAAGATGAACAGGAATAGCGAGAACCAATGAGAGGCTAGCTGGAGGTGTCTGGACGGGCAAATTTAACTCTCATTTCCCACCAGGAAGAGGAATTAACCAAAGGCTCAGCGTGCCGGGCAAGAACCAGATTAGGGCCTGAAGCCATCCTGCGGTGTTGCGGCCAGGTCACAAGAAAGCGAGTTGAAGAAAGGAGCTCAGGGGCACTGTAATTCACAAACCTGCAGAGTTATAAATGACAGCTATCGTCCAAAAATATACTGAAGTAAGGCTGCCAAGAGGACTTGAAAGTGGGGCAGAATTGCAGGAAACCGATTTCAGGAGGTAGACTGGAATTGCATTGAAAGCATAGGAAAAGAGGCAGAACGTCCACAATGATGCACTTGGCCAAAAAGGGCGTATGCGTCTTTTCCTGAATATATTCAGGAAAAAACGCATACGCCCTTTTTGGCCAACCAAGCAAGCTTGCAAAGGAAATCTGCACTACAATGAAGTCTCACTTCCCCCCGGTCAAAAGGGCCATCTGAAAAAAGTGTAAAATCCAGAAAGGCAGGACAGGCCATGGAGAACTGGGAGCCTTGTTATGCTGATGGGCGGGATGTAAATTGCCAACAGACACTCCGGAGAAGTGTATGGTGTTTCCTGAAACATCTAAAAAACAAAGCAACAGAGCCTAGGGCACTGCCACTTATGGTCCTATAGCTTAGGGAAATTAAAATCAAAAAGACACAGCCACCCCAAAGTTTGGGACGCCTCTGTTTACAAGAACCTCGTTTACAGTACAAGTTCAACATCGCAGAAAGTGAAAAATGGATAAAGAAGTTGTGGTATTTACTTACAAAGCAATATCACTCAGCAATGAAATCTATGTCATCAGGTCCTTAGCATCACAATGAGTGGAATCAGGTATGATGATACTAACTGAAATAAGTCACACAGAAAAAGAAACATCATAAGATATCAGTAATACACGGAATGTATACTTCGCTACACAGGAACTGAATTACAGAACAGAACAGGGTCTCAAATTTAGAAAACCAACTTATGCTTGCTTAAGGGTAAAGGTGAGTTGGGGTGCTGCATAAAACCAGAGATTGAAATGAGCACAGATAAAGTTCCTTAAGTCAAATATGGAATAGACAAGAGCTACTCCTTGCTCAACGAAATGGACTCAACACCGCATATTAAACGCTTAAGAATGTACCTGACTAGTAAGTATCGTAAAACCTATGGATTGCTATGTCTCCGAAAGAGAATCAAGCATGTGTACAGGGGCATAAACGCAGCAGTGATAGGATTGGAGAGGTTCGGTGAGCAAATGAAGACCCTTTGAAGTCATATTGCATGGTACCCATTACACGGGTCTCAACTCTCCAGGTTTAAGGTATTCTTCCTTCAGCTAAAACATGCATGTGGAACCCAAGTATGATCAACCATGTGAACGGGAGACGTGTTCAAATATGTCTCAGTTTTCCTCCCCTGGTACTCGGGTGCAACATTCCAGACGCTTTACTAACACTCTCCCCACTTGGAGAGTCAGCGCCTTTAACCTCCTGTTTGGCCCAGTTTGCAATTTCTGTGGAAGATGAACAGGAATAGCGAGAACCAATGAGAGGCTAGCTGGAGTTGTCTGGACGGGCAAATGAAACTCTCATTTCCCACCAGGAAGAGGAAATAACCAAAGGCTCAGCGTGTGTACCGGAACCAGATTAGGGCCTGAAGCCATCCTGCGGTGTTGCGGCCAGCTCAAAAGAAAGCGAGTTGAAGAAAGGAGCTCAGGGGCACTGTAATTCACAAACCTGCAGAGTTATAAATGACAGCTGTCATCCAAAAATATACTGAAGTAAGGCTGCCAAGAGGACTTGAAAGCGGGGCAGAATTGCAGGAAACCGATTTCAGGAGGTAGACTGGAATTGCATTGAAAGCATAGGAAAAGAGGCAGAACGTCCACAATGATGCACTTGGCCAAAAAGGGCGTATGCGTTTTTTCCTGAATATATTCAGGAAAAAATATTCAGGAATATATTCAGGAATATATTCAGGAAAAAATATTCAGGAATATATTCAGGAAAAAACGCATACGCCCTTTTTGGCCAACCAAGCAAGCTTGCAAAGGATATGTGCACTACAATGAAGTCTCACTTCCCCCCGGTCAAAAGGGTCATCTGAAAAAAGTGTAAAATCCAGAAAGGCAGGACAGGCCATGGAGAACTGGGACCTTGTTATGCTGATGGGCGGGATGTAAATTGCCAACAGACACTCCGGAGAAGTGTATGGTGTTTCCTGAAACATCTAAAATACAAAGCAACAGAGCCTAGGGCACTTCCACTTATGGTCCTATAGCTTAGGGAAATTAAAATCAAAAAGACACAGCCACCCCAAAGTTTGGAACGCCTCTGTTTACAAGAACCTCATTTACAGTACAAGTTCAACATTGCAGAAAGTGAAAAATGGATAAAGAAGTTGTGGTATTTACTTACAAAGCAATATCACTCAGCAATGAAATCTATGTCATCAGGCCCTTAGCAGCACAATGAGTGGATTCAGGTATGATGATTCTAACTGAAATAAGTCACACAGAAAAAGAAACATCATAAGATATCAGTAATACACGGAATGTAAACTTGGCTACACAGGAACTGAATTACAGAACAGAACAGGGTCTCAAATTTAGAAAACCATCTTATGTTTGCTTAAGGGGAAAGGTGAGTTGGGGTGCTGCATAAAACCAGAGATTGAAATGAGCACAGATAAAGTTCCTTAAGCCAAATATGGAATAGACAAGAGCTACTCCTTGCTCAAGGAAATGGACTCAACACCCCATATTAAACGCCTAAGAATGTACCTGACTAGTAAGTATCGTAAAACCTATGGATTGCTATGTCTCCGAAAGAGAATCAAGCATGTGTACAGGGGCATAAACGCAGCAGTGATAGGATTGGAGAGGTTCGTGAGCAAATGAAGACCCTTTGAAGTCATATTGCATGGTACCCATTCCAAGGGTTTCAACTACCCAGGTTTAAGGTATTCTTCCTTCAGCTAAAACATGCATGTGGAACCTAGAGTATGATCAACCATGTGATCGGGAGACGTGTTCAAATATGTCTCAGTTTTCGTACCCTGGTACTCGGGTGCAACATTCCAGACGCTTTACTAACACTCTCCCGACTTGGAGAGTCAGCGCCTTTAACCTCCTGTTTGGCCCAGTTTGCAATTTCTGCGGAAGATGAACAGGAATAGCGAGAACCAATGAGAGACTAGCTGGAGGTGTCTGGACGGGCAAATTTAACTCTCATTTCCCACCAGGAAGAGGAATTAACCAAAGGCTCAGCGTGCCGTGCCGGAACCAGATTAGGGCCTGAAGCCATCCTGCGGTGTTGCGGCCAGGTCACAAGAAAGTGAGTTGAAGAAAGGAGCTCAGGGGCACTGTAATTCACAAACCTGCAGAGTTATAAATGACAGCTATCGTCCAAAAATAGACTGAAGTAAGGCTGCCAAGAGGACTTGAAAGCGGGGCAGAATTGCAGGAAACCGATTTCAGGAGGTAGACTGGAATTGCATTGAAAGCATAGGAAAAGAGGCAGAACGTCCACAATGATGCACTTGGCCAAAAAGGGCGTATGCGTTTTTTCCTGAATATATTCAGGAAAAAACGCATACGCCTTTTTTGGCCAACCAAGCAAGCTTGCAAAGGAAATCTGCACTACAATGAAGTCTCACTTCCCCCCGGTCAAAAGGGCCATCTGAAAAAAGTGTAAAATCCAGAAAGGCAGGACAGGCCATGGAGAACTGGGAGCCTTGTTATGCTGAAGGGCGGGATGTAAATAGCCAATAACCACTCGGGAGAACTGTATGGTGTTTCCTGAAACATCTAAAAAACAAAGCAAAAGAGCCTAGGGCACTTCCACTTATGGTCCTATAGCTTAGGGAATTTAAAATCAAAAAGACACAGCCACCCCAAAGTTTGGAACGGATCTGTTTACAAGAACCTCGTTTACAGTACAAGTTCAACATCGCAGAAAGTGAAAAATGGATAAAAAAGTTGTGGTATTTACTTACAAAGCAATATCACTCAGCAATGAAATCTGTGTCATCAGGCCCTTAGCAGCACAATGAGTGGATTCAGGTATGATGATTCTAACTAAAATAAGTCACACAGAAAAAGAAACATCATAAGATATCAGTAATACACGGAATGTAAACTTGGCTACACAGGAACTGAATTACAGAACAGAACAGGGTCTCATATTTAGAAAACCAACTTATGCTTGCTTAAGGGTAAAGGTGAGTTGGGGTGCTGCATAAAACCAGAGATTGAAATGAGCACAGATAAAGTTCCTTAAGCCAAATATGGAATAGAAAAGAGCTACTCCTTGCTCAACGAAATGGACTCAACACCGCATATTAAACGCCTAAGAATGTACCTGACTAGTAAGTATCTTAAAACCTATGGATTGCTATGTCTCCAAAAGAGAATCAAGCGTGTGTACAGGGGCATAAACGCAGCAGTGATAGGATTGGAGAGGTTCGGTGAGCAAATGAAGACCCTTTGAAGTCATATTGCATGGTACCCATTACACGGGTCTCAACTCTCCAGGTTTAAGGTATTCTTCCTTCAGCTAAAACATGCATGTGGAACCAAGAGTATGATCAACCGTGTGAACGGGAGACGTGTTCAAATATGTCTCAGTTTTCCTCCCCTGGTACTCGGGTGCAACATTCCAGACGCTTTACTAACACTCTCCCCACTTGGAGAGTCAGCACCTTTAACCTCCTGTTTGGCCCAGTTTGCAATTTCTGCGGAAGATGAACAGGAATAGCGAGAACCAATGAGAGGCTAGCTGGAGGTGTCTGGACGGGCAAATTTAACTCTCATTTCCCACCAGGAAGAGGCATTAACCAAAGGCTCAGCGTGCCATGCCGGAACCACATTAGGGCCTGAGGACATCCTGCGGTGTTGCGGCCAGCTCACAAGAAAGCGAGTTGAAGAAAGGAGCTCAGGGGCACTGTAATTCACAAACCTGCAGAGTTATAAATGACAGCTATCGTCCAAAAATATACTGAAGTAAGGCTGCCAAGAGGACTTGAAAGCGGGGCAGAATTGCAGGAAACCGATTTCAGGAGGTAGACAGGAATTGCATTTCAAGCATAGGAAAACAGGCAGAACGTCCACAGTGATGCACTTGGCCAAAAATGGCGTATGCGTTTTTTCCTGAATATATTCAGGAAAAAACGCATACGCCCTTTTTGGCCAACCAAGCAAGCTTGCAAAGGAAATCTGCACTACAATGAAGTCTCACTTCCCCCCGGTCAAAAGGGCCATCTGAAAAAAGTGTAAAATCCAGAAAGGCAGGACAGGACATGGAGAACTGGGAGCCTTGTTATGCAGATGGGCGGGATGTAAATTGCCAACAGCCACTCCGGAGAAGTGTATGGTGTTTTCTGAAACATCTAAAAAACAAAGCAACAGAGCCTAGTGCACTTCCACTTATGGTCCTATAAATTAGGGAAATTAAAATCAAAAAGACACAGCCACCTCAAAGTTTGGGATGCCTCTGTTTACAAGCCCCTCGTTTACCGTACAAGTTCAATATCACAGAAAGTGAAAAATGGATAAAGAACTTGTGGTACATACGTACAATGCTGTATCACTCAGCAATGAAATCTATGTCATCAGGCCCGTAGCAGCATAATGAGTGGATTCAGGTACGATGATTCTAACTGAAATAAGTCACACAGAAAAAGAAGCATCATAAGATATCACTAATACACGGAATATAAACTTGGCTACACAGGACCTGAATTCTAAAACAGAACAGGTTCTCAAATTTAGAAAACCAACTTATGCTTGCTTAAGGGGAAAGGTGAGTTGGGTTGCTGCATAAAACCAGAGATTGAAATGAGCAGAGATAAAGTTCCTTAAGCCAAATATGGAATAGACAAGAGCTACTCCTTGCTCAACGAAATGGACTCAACACCGCATATTAAACGCCTAAGAATGTACCTGACTAGTAAGTATCTTAAAACCTATGGATTGCTATGTCTCTGAAAGAGAATCAAGCATGTGTACAGGGGCACAAACGCAGCAGTGATAGGATTGGAGAGGTTCGGTGAGCAAATGAAGACCCTTTGAAGTCATATTGCATGGTACCCATTCTACGGGTTTCAACTACCCAGGTTTAAGGTATTCTTCCTTCAGATAAAACATGCATGTGGAACCTAGAGTATGATCAACCATGTGATCGGGAGACGTGTTCAAATATGTCTCAGTTTTCGTACCCTGGTACTCGGGTGCAACATTCCAGACGCTTTACTAACACTCTCCCGACTTGGAGAGTCAGCGCCTTTAACCTCCTGTTTGGCCCAGTTTGCAATTTCTGCGGAAGATGAACAGGAATAGCGAGAACCAATGAGAGGCTAGCTGGAGGTGTCTGGACGGGCAAATTTAACTCTCATTTCCCACCAGAAAGAGGAAATAACCAAAGGCTCAGCGTGCCGTGCCGGAACCAGATTAGGGCCTGAAGCCATCCTGCGGTGTTGCGGCCAGGTCACAAGAAAGCAAGTTGAAGAAAGGAGCTCAGAGGCACTGTAATTCACAAACCTGCAGAGTTATAAATGACAGCTATCGTCCAAAAATAGACTGAAGTAAGGCTGCCAAGAGGACTTGAAAGCGGGGCAGAATTGCAGGAAACCGATTTCAGGAGGTAGACTGGAATTGCATTGAAAGCATAGGAAAAGAGGCAGAACGTCCACAATGATGCACTTGGCCAAAAAGGGCGTATGCGTTTTTTCCTGAATATATTCAGGAAAAAACGCATACGCCCTTTTTGGCCAACCAAGCAAGCTTGCAAAGGAAATCTGCACTACAATGAAGTCTCACTTCCCCCCGGTCAAAAGGGCCATCTGAAAAAAGTGTAAAATCCAGAAAGGCAGGACAGGCCATGGAGAACTGGGAGCCTTGTTATGCTGATGGGCGGGATGTAAATTGCCAACAGACACTCGGGAGAAGTGTATGGTGTTTCCTGAAACATCTAAAAAACAAAGCAACAGAACCTAGGGCACTTCCACTTATGGTCCTATAGCTTAGGGAAATTAAAATCAAAAAGACACAGCCACCCCAAAGTTTGGAACGGCTCTGTTTACAAGAACCTCATTTACAGTACAAGTTCAACATCGCAGAAAGTGAAAAATGGATAAAGAAGTTGTGGTATTTACTTACAAAGCAATATCACTCAGCAATGAAATGTGTGTCATCAGGCCCTTAGCAGCACAATGAGTGGATTCAGGTATGATAATTCTAACTGAAATAAGTCACACAGAAAAAGAAACATCATAAGATATCAGTAATACACGGAATGTAAACTTGGCTACACAGGAACTGAATTACAGAACAGAACAGGGTCTCAAATATAGAAAACCAACTTATGCTTGCTTAAGGGTAAAGGTGAGTTGGGGTGCTGCATAAAACCAGAGATTGAAATGAGCACAGATAAAGTTCCTTAAGTCAAATATGGAATAGACAAGAGCTACTCCTTGCTCAACGAAATGGACTCAACACCGCATATTAAACGCCTAAGAATGTACCTGACTAGTAAGTATCTTAAAACCTATGGATTGCTATGTCTCCGAAAGAGAATCAAGCATGTGTACAGGGGCATAAACGCAGCAGTGATAGGATTGGAGAGGTTCAGTGAGCAAATGAAGACGCTTTGAAGTCATATTGCATGGTACCCATTCCACGGGTCTCAACTCTCCAGGTTTAAGGTATTCTTCCTTCAGCTAAAACATGCATGTGGAACCCAGAGTATGATCAACCATGTGAACGGGAGACATGTTCAAATATGTCTCAGTTTTCCTCCCCTGGTACTGGGGTGCAACATTCCAGACGCTTTACTAACACTCTCCCGAGTTGGAGAGTCAGTCCCTTTAACCTCCTGTTTGGCCCAGTTTGCAATTTCTGCAGAAGATGAACAGGAATAGCGAGAACCAATGAGAGGCTAGCTGGAGGTGTCTGGACGGGCAAATTTAACTCTCATTTCCCACCAGGAAGAGGAATTAACCAAAGGATCAGCATGCCGTGCCGGAACCAGATTAGGGCCTGAAGCCATCCTGTGGTGTTGCGGCCAGGTCACAAGAAAGCGAGTTGAAGAAAGGAGCTCAGGGGCACTGTAATTCACAAACCTGCAGAGTTATAAATGACAGCTATCGTCCAAAAATAGACTGAAGTAAGGCTGCCAAGAGGACTTGAAAGCGGGGCAGAATTGCAGGAAACCGATTTCAGGAGGTAGACTGGAATTGCATTGAAAGCATAGGAAAAGAGGCAGAACGTCCACAATGATGCACTTGGCCAAAAAGGGCGTATGCGTTTTTTCCTGAATATATTCAGGAAAAAACGCATACGCCCTTTTTGGCCAACCAAGCAAGCTTGCAAAGGAAATCTGCACTACAATGAAGTCTCACTTCCCCCCGGTCAAAAGGGCCATCTGAAAAAAGTGTAAAATCCAGAAAGGCAGGACAGGCCATGGAGAACTGGGAGCCTTGTTATGCTGATGGGCGGGATGTAAATTGCCAACAGACACTGGGGAGAAGTGTATGGTGTTTCCTGAAACATCTAAAAAACAAAGCAACAGAGCCTAGGGCACTTCCACTTATGGTCCTATAGCTTAGGGAAATTAATATCAAAAAGACACAGCAACCCCAAAATTTGGGACGGCTCTTTTTACAGGAATCTCTTCTACGGCACAAGTTAAATATCCCAGAGAGCAAATAATGGATAAAGAAGTTGCGGTACTTCTGTACAACAGAATACCACTCAGCAATGAAATCTATGTCACCAGGCCCGTACCAGCATAATGAGTGGATTGAGGCACGATGATTCTAAGTGAAATAAGTCACACAGAAAAAGAAACATCATAAGGTATCACTAATACACGGAATGTGAACTTGGCTACACATGAACTGAATTACAAAACAGAACAGGGTCTCAAGTTTAGAAAACCAACTTATGCCTGCTTAAGGGGGAAGGTGAGTTGGGGTGCTGCATAAAAGCAGAGTTTGAAATTAGCACAGATACCGTTCCATAAGCCAAATATGTAATAGACAAGAGCTACCCCTTGCTCAAGGAAATGGATTCAACAATGAGGTATCACCTCACACCTGGTAGAATAGGCATCATTGAAAATCTACAAACAAAAAATGCTGGAAAGGGTGTGGAGAAAAGGAACCCTCTTCCACTATTGTTGGGAATATAAATTGATACAGTCATTATGGAGAACAATATGGAATTTCTTAAGAAACTAACAATAGAATTACCATATGATACAGCAATCCCAGTACTGGACATATACCCAGACAAAACCATAAATCAAAAAGAGTCATTCACCGCAATGTTCATTGCATCACTATTTACAATATCGAGGTAATGGAAGCAACCTAAATGCCCACAGACAGACGAATGCATAAAGCTGTGGTACATATATAAAATGGAATATTACTAAGCCATGAAAAGGAATGAAATTGGGTCATTTGTAGAGACGTCGATGGATCTAGAGACTGTCATACAGAGTGAAGTAAGTCAGAAAGAGAAAAACAAATCTTGTATATTCATGCATATATGTGGAACCTAGAAAAACTGTACAGATTAACCATTTTGCAAGGCATAAATAGAGCAACAGATGTAGACAACAAACGTATGGACAACAAGGGGGGAAAGCTGTTGGGGGGGTGGTAGTGGGAGGAGTTGAGAGACTGGGATTGGCATGTATACATTTATATGTATAAAATAGATAACCAATAAGAACCTGCTGTATAAAAATATAAAATAAAATTCAAAATTAAAAAGAAGTAAAATTTAAAAAATAAAACAGAAAAAACAATTATTCCCTGCACATACATGTATTTATATGAATAAATTATTTCCATGCTTATATCTGTAAATACAAAAAAGAGGAATAAAATCTACCTTGAACCAAAAACGAAAAAGAGAAAAAAACACAGAACCCACCAGTTACACAGAGGAAAACCGTATCAGGGCACTTGCTCCAGTTGTAAACAATTCTGAAGTTGGTCAGTGGTGGGGAATCGTCTCCCATTCAGCCAGCAGCCCCCACGCAACAAGCGTCCTCATTGCAAAGCTGGGGCACTGTGCCGAGGCATCTGTGAGTAAACGTGAGCTGAGCCCCAGGCCAGTTGCTGCTGAACTATTCCCACCCGTCCCAGGTAAAACACCTGAATATATACAAGGACTTGAAAGCCTAGAGGAAGGGCCATAGAGCCACACGAGTGACAGCATGCCGGCCGACTTGGTGCCTGCAGGCCAGCCAGGATGGTCCTGGCCCTGGGTGCTCTTCTGGAAGATTTCCATTTCCCTGCCTGAGATACCCGTCCTGTCCCTGCCCCCACTGCTTTTTTCCTTCCTCTCCTCTGCCCAGGGAGAAATTCCAGCAGCAGGTATGGGTGACACATCCTCTTCTTTAGCAGGTGGCAGCCTGACAACTGCTGCAGAAAGTCCAGCAGAGCCCCACTCACACTGGGCCACCCACAAAGCCGTGGCCTCTCACTCCCTCCCACCAGCCCAGCCCCGAGACTGCTGACAGGGCAGAGAAAATGGCGTCAGGCACGGCTGCAGGGGCTCTTGCTGCCTGGAGTGGTATTTATATTGATCTCAACCCAGGCACACCTGGGGAGGGCTGGCCGGCACGGTAAGGCTGCCCAGGTCAGCCAATCATCACCCCTCAGGGGCTCACAGTTGCAGAAAATGGAACTTGCTGAACCGGCCAGGTCCAAGGAACAGGTGTGGGCTCCTGAGAGTCAGGATAGACAAGGGGCTGCAGCTTTGGCTTGTTTTCTAATCATTTTATCTGGCCCATGAGTGGGAGACAACTTCAAGAAAACCCTCTCCTAATGAGAGGAACCCAGGAGTCAGGGAGAGGAGGGGTGGGTGGTGGTTGGAGACAGAGGCCTGGTGCCCCGGGTGCAGTGGAAGTCTCTGGAAGACCAGGTGGAGGGAGGCCTCACGGAGTGATGCCCAGGGTCACAGACCTGTCGCAGCTGCTGTTTGTTAGTTCAAGTCCTGCTCTGAGGTGCTCTGTGTCAGCTCTGAGCGACAGGTGAGCTGGGGGTGCTCTGCAATGAGGGCTATGTGCACGGTTCCTGTGTGCCCAGCCCTGCCACGGTACCTGCAAGGGTAGCTCTGTATCCTGGGAGGGGCCTGACCACGAGAGCCCCGTGGGCTGGGGTGGGGGTGGGGTACCTGCCCAGGTGAGCTCCATATTCTGGGATTGGTCTGACCACGAGAGCCCCATGGACTGCTGGGGACCTGGTAAAGGATGTCAGGACAGTCAGTGAAGCCACCGAGGATATACCTCCAGTTGCTCCTAATTCCTACACCCTGCTGGTCATTCTACCAACCACCAGGACATGGTATTCTGTATTAGTCTTCAATGATGCCTTCTTTTGTATTCCATTAGTCCCAGAGTCACAAGAAATTTTGGCTTGTGAGTGGCAGGACTCAACATACAACTAAAACAATACTTCCGGGCCGTCTGGCCCCAAGGGTGCAAAAATTCCCACACCATCTTTGGGGAAAGCTTAGCTAAAGACCTAAAAGTTCTACCTCTGGAAAAGGAAACCCTCCTTCAATATGCAGACGACATTCTGATCACCAGCCCTACTAAGGAGGCCTCTGAACTACCAAGCCAATAAAGGATAGAAGTTGTCCAAGAAAAAGCTCAAATATCACAGACTGCGGTGACCTGCCTGGGCTTCATTCTCACAGAAGGTCAGAGAAGCCCATCCCAGGAAAGGGAAGAAACCATTTTCAGCCTTACCCCTTTCTAAAACTAGAAGACAGCTTAGGGGTTCCTGGGGAGGCCAGGGTTTGCTGCTTCTGGATCCCTAACTACAGTCTACTAGCTGGGCCTCTATATGAAACACTGAAAGGAAAAGATGATGATCCTTTTGAATAGAATCCAGAAGTGGCCTTTCAAGAATGGAAAGAGCAGTCAATTCAGACCCTTGCCCTGGAACTCCCTAATTTAGCTAAACCCTTTGACCTTTACATTCCCGGTGAAAGGTGAATCGCCATTGGAGAATTAGTGCAAAAACTGGGACCACTTGAAATGGAACAATGCAAGAATGCCATCCAGGTAGGATAAACTACGGTCACTAAGGGGCTTGGCCCACTGCCACATCTGGCCAAGATACTGGTGGTATCTAAAAACCTGGAAATCAGCAGCCCAAAAGGCCACCTCCCTCCTAAGGGAAAAGGACCCCACGTGGTGATCCTAACCACCAACCATGCCCTGAAGTTGCAGGATTCGCTCCGTGGGCACACCGACCTCGAGTGAGGAGGCCCTCCAACTCCAACATCCAGAGAGATAACCGGGGGCAACAGGGCACCATGACGACTCGTGTGAACATCACTTGACCTGGAGTTTCTCTCATAAAACAACAAGAGTGTGTCCCAAAAGAGTAGACTACTGCTTGCAGGACTTACTGCACCCAGAGGGGAGCTAATAATCTTGGCGGGGGAACAGTATACCACACTGTCACCATAGAAAAGCCTACAGACACCGTGATGATGGTGGCCAATAAGACCGGCTGGACTCCTGTTTACTTCAAAAGGCTGTTGACTCAGTAGCCATCATGGTCCTTGATCACCACTGACCCTGGACTGTCTGGGAGTTGAGCGGGCAGGGCTCTGACACCTGGTGCTGTTTGTACGTTAATTCAGGGGCCTAACTGAAGAAAGCGCAGACTACTGGTCAGAGCATCTAGGCTGGCAGAGACGGTCAGCCTAAGGTGGCCGAACAAATGTGGGGCGGGGTGAAACCGGCCCCCACAGCGTCTCTGCACATCTCTTTCCTGGACCCTTAAAGGTCATTAGAATCTATAACACTTCCAATGCTGGTGCTCAGGTGGACGAGCAGGGAGGCAGGGGTCCTGGGGACAATCAACGTCACCGGGAGGCTGCTGGGGAGAAGCTCTGACCCTCGCCCCAGGGTATGAGGGCTCCCAACTCAGCACTCAGCAGTTACAGAAGAAGGGTCTGCACCCTCAGCACTCCAAGAATGAGGAACGGGACAAAAGGCAGAGGAGGGGTTTGTCCCCAGCAAAGCCCATTAAAAATCCCTGGGAGATAAAAATAGAATCTGGGCAATAAAGTCAAGTCTAACCTTTTTTATCCTTTGTGCTTTGTCTAATTTCACGTGCTCCTAGGGTCCCGCATGCAGAGGTTCCACACCCGGCACTTCAGACCAGATTTCCTAGTGCAGAATGGCTGGGTCGACACCTCAGCTCCTGGGGCCCAGTGCAGACTCCACGATATAGAGCCTGAGCTACAGCCAACCCGGCCCTCGAGAGCTCCGCCGCCTCCCTCCCTCCCACTGACTCTGACAGGATCTCTACACAGCAGCCCAGCCCACAGCCCACGGGGTAGTGCATGCTCTCACCTCTCCATTCTCTGATCAAAATATAAAGTTTCCTTTGCTTGTGAACCAAACTCAGTCTCGATCTGTTGGCCCCAATGACACTGGGCAGGGGGACACTTGTTGGGGTCCACTCTGGAGGATCAGTAACAGAAATTGAGACTATTGTAACCTCAATGAACAGATGTGTGAGCCAAACTGTAGTTAACATAGAACAGTGTATAAGGCTCGGGTAAAATAAGATGTTTTTAACACTTCCATTTGATATTTCCATCACTTTTTATAAGCAAGTTCAGTGAAAAGGTTTGTCTTATTTGTCAGGTCAATATTAGAGAAACGAAGTGATTTCTTTCCAAGGATGTACATCTAATAATCTTGGTTAAAGCTTCAATCTTGTTTTAAATGCTTTTCCATTGAAAATGATACCTCTCTTTCAGCTCCCCCATTTCTGAGAAGTATAAAATCTTATAATTTATTATTACCAAAGGGGAAAGGTGGGAGGAGGGATAAATTAACAGTTTGGAATGAACACATACACACTGCTATGTATAAAATAGATCATCAACAAGGAACTACTGTATAGCACAGGGAACTACACTCAACATTTTGCAATAACCTATAAGGGGAAATAATCTGAAAAAGAATAGATATTTTTATTGACATCATCTATCAATGACAGTTAAAGTGTAGCCTAAGGGAAGCTGGTGGTGAGTGCTTCTGACCCTGAAGACTTCAATCATCTAAAGTTTGGACTCTGCCTACTTCCCAAGGCCCTTAATGAACATATGTGTAGCCGTAGCTTAAAAACTTCCCCAGTTTGGGTTTCGGGGAGACACTGATTTTGAAAAAGCCCTGGTGTTCTCCTTACATGAATGGGACTCTTCCTACTGCTAAAACATGTCTGTCACACCCAGAGGATGGTATACCGTCTGATCGGGAAGAGTTTGGAAAAGGCATCTCATCTCCTCATCTTCTGGTGCTCGGGTTCACCCCTCCAGCGTCTTTACTAACAGTCTCCCCACTTGGAGATGTCAGCACTGTCAACATCCTGTTGCGTACAGTTTGGAATTTGTCCAGAGGATGAAGCGGAAGGATGAGGAACAATGAGAGACAAGTCCTAGGTGTTCAGACAGGCACATGTCACTCTAATTTCCAATCAGGAAGACGAATTGACCAAAGGCTAGGGTTGCCCATGGAAACAGTATAGGGCTTGAGGAAATCCCGCTGCTTTGTGGCCAGTTCCCATAAACACGAGTTGAACAATGGAACTCAGGGGCAGTAAAATTCACAAAACTGCAGAGTTGAAAATATCCATCACTGAAAAATGTCTTGAGGAAAGTCAGAGAAAAGGACTTGTAAGCAAGGGAGAATGGCAGGAAAGGGATTTGAGGAGGTAGAAAGGACTCGCCATTAAGCACAAGAAAAGGAGCTGAACATTGCCAACATTGCAGTTGGCCAAAAAGGGTGTATGCGTTCTTTTCTGTATATATTCAAGAAAAGGGCATACACTTTTTTAGCCAACCAAACAGGTGGGCACTGGAAGTCAATACTACAAAAGATATCACTTCGCATCAGTCAGAAGAGCCATACTCATAAAGCGTAAACAACAGAAATGCAGGACAGGGCAACGAGAAGAGGGAGCCCTGTGAGACTTATAGTGGAAATGTATATTGCCAACGGCCATTCTGGAGAAGTGTATTGTGTTTACTAAAGCATTTAAAAAATGAGCTACAGAGCATAGGGCACTTGCACTCATGGGCGTATATCTTGGGAAAAACAAAAATCGAGAGGACACAGGCACCCCAATGTTTACCCCCTCTCTGTTTAAAAGATCCTCGACTAGGATATAACTTAAATGTCTCTGGAGGGAAAAAATGGATAGAGATGTGGTACTTAGGTAGAGTGGAATATTATTCAGCCTGGAAATCAATGAAATATGGCCAGTTGTAACAACTCTGGAGGAGTTACGTATGATCATTCTAAGTGACAGAATTCAAAAAGAAAAAGACACATATCATAAGATATCACTTAAAGGTGGAATCCAAAATGGCTACACATGAAATAAATTACAAAACAAAAACATAGTCAAATATGTAGAAAACACGCATAAGGCTGCTAAACGGGAAAGGTGGGGAGGGGTGAGGCATCATCCAGGAGGTTGAAATTAGCAAAGATACCATTCCAAATACCAAACTGATAATCAACAAGGCCTACACGGTAGCTAAAAGAACTGCACTCAGCACACTCAAGTCACCGGAAAAGAATATATACGACTGGTAAGAATCTGAAAAAGAATTTATTGATGTCTCTCTGTACGTGAATCAAGTGGATGTACAGCAGCAAGAAACAGAGCTTTGAAAATCAGCTGTAACCAATATAGTAATAAATTGAAAAAAATAAACGACAGAGAGACAGAGAAAACCTCTTACAACTTTTCCTCAGGGACGGTGATGCAACATGGATTGAACACATCTAGACCCACAGCAGGATGAGACATAAGGCTGGAAACTGTTTGCGCTAAGAGAAATGTGAGGTTGGGTGAGGAAATGCACACCCTTTAAAGTAATACTACCTGGTACCCATTCAATGGGTCCCAAATCTGCAGGTTCAAGGGATCTTCCTACAGCTAAAACATGCATGGAAAACTCAGAGGACTGTACACCATGTGATCGGGAGATGTGTCTAAAATGCACCTCATTTATCCTCTCCTGGTGCTCCTGTTCACCATTCCAGCCACGCTACTTAGAATCTCCCCACTTGGAGAATCAGCACATTTAAACTTCTGTTTCACACATTTTGCAAATTGTGAGGAGGATGAACGGGAAGAGGGGGAACCAATGAGAGAAGAGTTGTAGGGGTTTGGACGGGCACATATCACTCTAATTTCCCATTAAGAATAAGAATTAAAGAAAGGCTCAGCCTGCCTCGCCGGAGCCAAAATAGGGCCTGAAGCAATCCTGCGGGTTTGAGGCCAGCTCACAAAAGAGCAACTTAAAAAATGGAGCTCAGGGTCACTGCAATTCACAAACCTGCAGAGTTATAAATGAAAACTAACGTCCAAAAATATGTTGAGGTAAGGCAAAGAAGAGGATCTGAATGCAAGACAGAATTGCAAGAAACAGATTTCAAGAGATAGATTGCACTCGTCTTTAACGCACATGAAAAGCGGCAGAATTTCGACAATGATGCAGTTGGCCCAAAAGGGCGTATGCGTTTTTTCCTGATTATATCCAGGAAAAAACGCATACGCACTTTATGGGCAACGAAGCAAGCAAGCAATGCAAATGTGCACAACAAAGAAGTCTCACTTCCCCCCGGTCAAAAGGGCCATCCTAAAAAATTGTAAAAACCAGAAATGCAGGACAGGCCATGGAGAACAGGGAGCCTTTATACGCTGATGGGCAGTGTGTGAACTGCCGAGAGCCACTCTGGAGAAGTGTATGGTGGTTCCTAAATCATCTAAAAAACAGAGCTACAGAGCATAGGACACTTCCAATCATGGGAGTATATCTAGGGAAGTCTAAAAATCAACAAGACACAAGCACACCACAGTTTAGGGCTACTCTGTTTACAAGAACCTCAACTTCAGTACACCTTAAATATCCCAGGAAAGAGAACAATGGATAAAGAAGATGTGGTACTTATGTACAATGGAATATCTCTTCACCATGAAATCAATGTAATAAGGCTAGTAGAAGGATAAAGAGTGGATTTAGGTCCGATAATACTACTTGAAATAAGTCAAACAGAAAAAGAAACATATCATAAGATATCACTTATAGAGGGAGGGTAAATATGGCTGCACAAGAAATGAATTACAGAACAGAACAGTGTCTCACATTTAGAAAACACACTTATGTCAGCTTAAGGGGAAAGGAGAGGTGGGGTGATGCATAAAACCAGAGTTTGAAATTAGCACAGATACCGTTCAATAAACCAAATAGGTATTAGACAAGATCTACACCTTGCTCAATGAACTGGCCTCAACACACCCTATACACCGCAGAGAAATATATCTGAGTAATAAGAATCTTAAAACCCATGTATTGATATATCTCCATAAGGGAATCAAGTGTGTGCAGAGCGGCACAAACACAGCAGTGAAAAGGAGCTAAACCCCATTATAGAAATAAATTTTAAAAACAAAACGCTGAAACAATGAAAGAGAGAAAAATTCTTACAAAATTCGCTCAGGGGCTGTGATGCAACCTGGATTGACCACATATAAACCCACAGCTGGATAAGACATAAAGCTGGACACTTGGGGCTGACAGGATTGGTGAGCTTTGGTGAGCAACTGCCGAAAGTTTAATGCAATACTTCATGCTACTCATTCCAAGGGTCCCAACACTCCAGGTTGAAGGGAATCTTCCTACAGCTAAACCATGCTTGGGAAACCAAGCGACTGGTATACCATATGATCGGGAAAGGTTTCTAAAACGCACCTCATTTTTCCTCTCCTGGGGCTCCGGATCGACATTCCAGCCGCTTTACTAACAACATCCCCACATGGAGTCAATGCCTTTAAGTTCTGGTATCGCACAGTCTGCAGTTAGTGCAGAGGATGAATGGGAATAGGGGGAACCAGTGAGAAACTAGCTGTAACGGTTTCAATGGGCACATGTCACTCTAATATCACATCAGTAAGAAGAATGAACCAAAGGCACAGCAAGGTGCCCCAGAAGAAAAATAGGGCTTCAAGGAATCCTGTGATTACGGGGCAAGACCACAAAAATAAGAGCTAAAAAATGGAGCTAAGGGCCACGGCAATTCAAAAACCTGCAGAGTTATAAAGGCCAACTATTTTTAAAAAATATATTGAGGTAAGGCTATGAAGAGGCATTGAAAGCAAGGCAGAATTGCAGGAAACCGATTTCAGGAGGTAGACTGGAATTGCATTGAAAACATACGAAGAGAGTCAGAAACTCGACAATGATGCACTTGGCCAAAAAGGGCATATGCGTTTTTTCCTGAATATATTCAGGAAAAAACGCATACGCACTTTTTGGCCAACCAAGCAAGCTTGCAAAGGAAATCTGCACTACAATGAAGTCTCACTTCCACCTGGTCAAAAGGGCCATCTGAAAAAAGTGTAAAATCCATAAAGGCACGACAGGCCATGGAGAACTGGGAGCCTTCTTATGCTGATGGGCGGGATGTAAATTGCCAACAGCTACTCTGGAGAAGTGTATGGTGTTTCCTGAAACATCTAAAAAACAAAGCAACAGAGCCTAGGGCACTTCCACTTATGGTCCTATAGCTTAGGGAAATTAAAATGAAAAAGACACAGCCACCCCAAAGTTTGGAATGGCTCTGTTTACAAGAACCTCGTTTACAGTACAAGTTCAACATCTCAGAAAGTGAAAAATGGATAAAGAAGTTATGGTATTTACTTACAAAGCAATATCACTCAGCAATGAAATCTGTGTCATCAGGCCCTTAGCAGCACAATGAGTGGATTCAGGTATGATGATTCTAACTGAAATAAGTCACACAGAAAAAGAAACATCATAAG
The DNA here is from genome assembly GCF_951394435.1 of Stenella coeruleoalba. Lineage (NCBI taxonomy): Eukaryota > Metazoa > Chordata > Mammalia > Artiodactyla > Delphinidae > Stenella > Stenella coeruleoalba. Next base: position 43,634 of record NW_027646445.1, on the reverse strand, counting down.
ATATCAGTAATACACGGAATGTAAACTTGGCTACACAGGAACTGAATTACAGAACAGAACAGGGTCTCAAATTTAGAAAACCAACTTATGCTTGCTTAAGGGGAAAGGTGAGTTGGGGTGCTGCATAAAACCAGAGATTGAAATGAGCACAGATAAAGTTCCTTAAGTCAAATATGGAATAGACAAGAGCTACTCCTTGCTCAACGAAATGGACTCAACACCCCATATTAAACGCCTAAGAATGTACCTGACTAGTAAGTATCGTAAAACCTATGGATTGCTATGTCTCCAAAAGAGAATCAAGCATGTGTACAGGGGCATAAACGCAGCAGTGATAGGATTGGAGAGGTTCGGTGAACAAATGAAGACCCTTTGAAGTCATATTGCATGGTACCCATTACACGGGTCTCAACTCTCCAGGTTTAAGGTATTCTTCCTTCAGCTAAAACATGCATGTGGAACCCAGAGTATGATCAACCGTGTGAACGGGAGACATGTTCAAATATGTCTCAGTTTTCTTCCCCTGGTACTCGGGTGCAACATTCCAGACGCTTTACTAACACTCTCCCCACTTGGAGAGTCAGCGCCTTTAACCTCCTGTTTGGCCCAGTTTGCAATTTCTGCGGAAGATGAACAGGAATAGCGAGAACCAATGAGAGACTAGCTGGAGGTGTCTGGACGGGCAAATTTAACTCTCATTTCCCACCAGGAAGAGGAATTAACCAAAGGCTCAGCGTGCCGTGCAGGAACCAGATTAGGGCCTGAAGCCATCCTGCGGTGTTGCGGCCAGCTCAAAAGAAAGCGAGTTGAAGAAAGGAGCTCAGGGGCACTGTAATTCACAAACCTGCAAAGTTATAAATGACAGCTATCGTCCAAAAATATACTGAAGTAAGGTTGCCAAGAGGACTTGAAAGCGGGGCAGAATTGCAGGAAACCGATTTCAGGAGGTAGACTGGAATTGCATTGAAAGCATAGGAAAAGAGGCAGAACGTCCACAATGATGCACTTGGCCAAAAAGGGCGTATGCGTTTTTTCCTGAATATATTCAGGAAAAAACGCATACGCCCTTTTTGGCCAACCAATCAAGCTTGCAAAGGAAATCTGCACTACAATGAAGTCTCACTTCTCCCTGGTCAAAAGGGCCATCTGAAAAAAGTGTAAAATCCAGAAAGGCAGGACAGGCCATGGAGAACTGGGAGCCTTGTTATGCTGATGGGTGGGATGTAAATTGCCAACAGACACTCAGGAGAAGTGTATGGTGTTTCCTGAAACATATAAAAAACAAAGCAACAGAGCCTAGGTCACTTCCACTTATGGTCCTATAGTTTAGGGAAATTAAAATCAAAAAGACACAGCCACCCCAAAGTTTGGGACGCCTCCGTTTACAAGAACCTCGTTTACTGTACAAGTTTAATATCACAGAAAGTGAAAAATGGATAAAGAACTTGTGGTACTTACGTGCAATGCAGTATCACTCAGCAATGAAATCTATGTCATCAGGCCCGTAGCAGCATAATGAGTGGATTCAGGTACGATGATTCTAACTGAAATAAGTCACACAGAAAAAGAAACATCATAAGATATCACTAATACACGGAATGTAAACTTGGCTACACAGGAACTGCATTCCAAAACAGAACAGGGTCTCAAATTTAGAAAACCAACTTATGCTTGCTTAAGGGGAAAGGTGAGTTGGGGTGCTGCATAAAACCAGAGATTGAAATGAGCACAGATAAAGTTCCTTAAGCCAAATATGGAATAGACAAGAGCTACTCCTTGCTCAACGAAATGGACTCAAAACCCCATATTAAACGCCTAAGAATGTACCTGACTAGTAAGTATCTTAAAACCTATGGATTGCTATGTCTCCAAAAGAGAATCAAGCGTGTGTACAGGGGCATAAACGCAGCAGTGAAAGGATTGGAGAGGTTCGGTGAGCAAATGAAGACCCTTTGAAGTCATATTGCATGGTACCCATTCCACGGGTTTCAACTACCCAGGTTTTAGGTATTCATCCTTCAGCTAAAACATGCATGTGGAACCCAGAGTATGATCAACCATGTGATCGGGAGACGTGTTCAAATATGTCTCAGTTTTCCTCCCCTGGTACTCGGGTGCAACATTCCAGACGCCTTACTAACACTCTCCCCACTTGGAGAGTCAGCGCCTTTAACCTCCTGTTTGGCACAGTTTGCAATTTCTGCGGAAGATGAACAGGAATAGCGAGAACCAATGAGAGGCTAGCTGGAGGTGTCTGGACGGGCAAATTTAACTCTCATTTCCCACCAGGAAGAGGAAATAACCAAAGGCTCAGCGTGCCGTACCGGAACCAGATTAGGGCCTGAAGCCATCCTGCGGTGTTGCGGCCAGCTCAAAAGAAAGCGAGTTGAAGAAAGGAGCTCAGGGGCACTGTAATTCACAAACCTGCAGAGTTATAAATGACAGCTATCGTCCAAAAATAGACTGAAGTAAGGCTGCCAAGAGGACTTGAAAGCGGGGCAGAATTGCAGGAAACCGATTTCAGGAGGTAGACTGGAATTGCATTGAAAGCATAGGAAAAGAGGCAGAACGTCCACAATGATGCACTTGGCCAAAAAGGGCGTATGCGTTTTCTCCTGAATATATTCAGGAAAAAACGCATACGCACTTTTTGGCCAACCAATCAAGCTTGCAAAGGAAATCTGCACTACAATGAAGTCTCACTTCCCCCCGGTCAAAAGGGCCATCTGAAAAAAGTGTAAAATCCAGAAAGGCAGGACAGGCCATGGAGAAGTGGGAGCCTTGTTATGCTGATGGGCGGGATGTAAATTGCCAACAACCACTCGGGAGAAGTGTATGGTGTTTCCTGAAACATCTAAAAAACAAAGCAACAGAACCTAGGGCACTTCCACTTATGGTCCTATAGCTTAGGGAAATTAAAATCAAAAAGACACAGCCACCCCAAAGTTTGGAACGGCTCTGTTTACAAGAACCTCGTTTACAGTACAAGTTCAACATCGCAGAAAGTGAAAAATGGATAAAGAAGTTGTGGTATTTACTTACAAAGCAATATCACTCAGCAATGAAATCTGTGTCATCAGACCCTTAGCAGCACAATGAGTGGATTCAGGTATGATGATTCTAACTGAAATAAGTCACACAGAAAAAGAAACATCATAAGATATCAGTAATACACGGAATGGAAACTTGGCTACACAGGAACTGAATTACAGAACAGAACAGGGTCTCAAATTTAGAAAACCAACTTATGCTTGCTTAAGGGGAAAGGTGAGTTGGGGTGCTGCATAAAACCAGAGATTGAAATGAGCACAAATAAAGTTCCTTAAGCCAAATATGGAATAGACAAGAGCTACTCCTTGCTCAACGAAATGGACTCAACACCGCATATTAAACGCCTAAGAATGTACCTGACTAGTAAGTATCTTAAAACCTATAGATTGCTATGTCTCCGAAAGAGAATCAAGCATGTGTACAGGGGCATAAACGCAGCAGTGATAGGATTGGAGAGGTTCGGTGAGCAAATGAAGACCCTTTGAAGTCATATTGCATGGTACCCATTACACGGTTCTCAACTCTCCAGGTTTAAGGTATTCTTCCTTCAGCTGAAACATGCATGTGGAACCCAGAGTATGATCAACCATGTGAACGGGAGACGTGTTCAAATATGTCGCAGTTTTCCTCCCCTGGTACTCGGGTGCAACATTCCAGACGCTTTACTAACACTCTCCCGACTTGGAGAGTCAGTCCCTTTAACCTCCTGTTTGGCTCAGTTTGCAATTTCTGCGGAAGATGAACAGGAATAGCGAGAACAAATGAGAGGCTAGCTGGAGGTGTCTGGACGGGCAAATTTAACTCTCATTTCCCACCAGGAAGAGGAATTAACCAAAGGCTCAGCGTCCCGTGCCGGAACCAGATTAGGGCCTGAAGCAATCCTGCGGTGTTGCGGCCAGATCAAAAGAAAGCGAGTTGAAGAAAGGAGCTCAGGGGCACTGTAATTCACAAACCTGCAGAGTTATAAATGACAGCAGTCGTCCAAAAATAGACTGAAGTAAGGCTGCCAAGAGGACTTGAAAGCGGGGCAGAATTGCAGGAAACCGATTTCAGGAGGTAGACTGGAATTGCATTGAAAGCATAGGAAAAGAGGCAGAACGTCCACAATGATGCACTTGGCCAAAAAGGGCGTATGCGTTTTTTCCTGAATATATTCAGGAAAAAACGCATACGCCCTTTTTGGTCAACCAAGCAAGCTTGCAAAGGAAATCTGCACTACAATGAAGTCTCACTTCCCCCTGGTCAAAAGGGCCATCTGAAAAAAGTGTAAAATCCAGAAAGGCAGGACAGGCCATGGAGAACTGGGAGCCTTGTTATGCTGATGGGCGGGATGTAAATTGCCAACAGACACTTGGGAGAAGTGTATGGTGTTTCCTGAAACATCTAAAAAACAAAGCAACAGAACCTAGGGCACTTCCACTTATGGTCCTATAGCTTAGGGAAATTAAAATCAAAAAGACACAGCCACCCCAAAGTTTGGGACGCCTCCGTTTACAAGAACCTCGTTTACCGTACAAGTTCAATATCACAGAAAGTGAAAAATGGATAAAGAACTTGTGGTACTTACGTACAATGCAGTATCACTCAGCAATGAAATCTATGTCATCAGGCCCGTAGCAGCATAATGAGTGGATTCAGGTACGATGATTCTAACTGAAATAAGTCACACAGAAAAAGAAACATCATAAGATATCAGTAATACACGGAATGTAAACTTGGCTACACAGGAACTGAATTACAGAACAGAACAGGGTCTCAAATTTAGAAAACCAACTTATGCTTGCTTAAGGGGAAAGTTGAGTTGGGGTGCTGCATAAAACCAGAGATTGAAATGAGCACAGATAAAGTTCCTTAAGCCAAATATGGAATAGACAAGAGCTACTCCTTGCTCAACGAAATGGACTCAAAACCCCATATTAAACACCTAAGAATGTACCTGACTAGTAAGTATCTTAAAACCTATGGATTGCTATGTCTCCAAAAGAGAATCAAGCGTGTGTACAGGGGCATAAACGCAGCAGTGATAGGATTGGAGAGGTTCGGTGAGCAAATGAATACCCTTTGAAGTCATATTGCATGGTACCCATTACACGGGTCTCAACTCTCCAGTTTTAAGGTATTCTTCCTTCAGCTGAAACATGCATGTGGAACCCAGAGTATGACCAACCATGTGAACGGGAGACGTGTTCAAATATGTCTCAGTTTTCCTCCCCTGGTACTCGGGTGCAACATTCCAGACGCTTTACTAACACTCTCCCGACTTGGAGAGTCAGTCCCTTTAACCTCCTGTTTGGCCCAGTTTGCAATTTCTGCGGAAGATGAACAGGAATAGCGAGAACCAATGAGAGGCTAGCTGGAGGTGTCTGGACGGGCAAATTTAACTCTCATTTCCCACCAGGAAGAGGAATTAACCAAAGGCTCAGCGTCCCGTGCCGGAACCAGATTAGGGCCTGAAGCCATCCTGCGGTGTTGCGGCCAGCTCAAAAGAAAGCGAGTTGAAGAAAGGAGCTCAGGGGCACTGTAATTCACAAACCTGCAGAGTTATAAATGACAGCTATCATCCAAAAATATACTGAAGTAAGGCTGCCAAGAGGACTTGAAAGCGGGGCAGAATTGCAGGAAACCGATTTCAGGAGGTAGACTGGAATTGCATTGAAAGCATAGGAAAAGAGGCAGAACGTCCACAATGATGCACTTGGCCAAAAAGGGCGTATGCGTTTTTTCCTGAATATATTCAGGAAAAAACGCATACGCCCTTTTTGGCCAACCAAGCAAGCTTGCAAAGGAAATCTGCACTACAATGAAGTCTCACTTCCCCTTGGTCAAAAGGGCCATCTGAAAAAAGTGTAAAATCCAGAAAGGCAGGACAGGCCATGGAGAACTGGGAGCCTTGTTATGCTGATGGGCGGGATGTAAATTGCCAACAGACACTCCGGAGAAGTGTATGGTGTTTCCTGAAACATCTAAAAAACAAAGCAACAGAGCCTAGGGCACTGCCACTTATGGTCCTATAGCTTAGGGAAATTAAAATCAAAAAGACACAGCCACCCCAACGTTTGGGACGCCTCTGTTTACAAGAACCTCGTTTACAGTACAAGTTCAACATCGCAGAAGTGAAAAATGGATAAAGAAGTTGTGGTATTTACTTACAAAGCAATATCACTCAGCAATGAATCTATGTCATCAGGCCCTTAGCAGCACAATGAGTGGATTCAGGTATGATGATTCTAACTGAAATAAGTCACACAGAAAAAGAAACATCATAAGATATCAGTAATACACGGAATGTAAACTTGGCTACACAGGAACTGAATTACAGAACAGAACAGGGTCTCAAATTTAGAAAACCAACTTAGGCTTGCTTAAGGGTAAAGGTGAGTTGGGGTGCTGCATAAAACCAGAGATTGAAATGAGCACAAATAAAGTTCCTTAAGCCAAATATGGAATAGACAAGAGCTACTCCTTGCTCAACGAAATGGACTCAACACCGCATATTAAACGCCTAAGAATGTACCTGACTAGTAAGTATCTTAAAACCTATGGATTGCTATGTCTCCGAAAGAGAATCAAGCATGTGTACAGGGGCATAAACGCAGCAGTGATAGGATTGGAGAGGTTCGTGAGCAAATGAAGACCCTTTGAAGTCATATTGCATGGTACCCATTCCACAGGTTTCAACAACCCAGGTTTAAGGTATTCTTCCTTCAGCTAAAACATGCATGTGGAACCTAGAGTATGATCAACCATGTGATCGGGAGACGTGTTCAAATATGTCTCAGTTTTCGTACCCTGGTACTCGGGTGCAACATTCCAGACGCTTTACTAACACTCTCCCCACTTGGAGAGTCAGTCCCTTTAACCTCCTGTTTGGCCCAGTTTGCAATTTCTGCGGAAGATGAACAGGAATAGCGAGAACCAATGAGAGACTAGCTGGAGGTGTCTGGTTGGGCAAATTTAACTCTCATTTCCCACCAGGAAAAGGAATTAACCAAAGGCTCAGCGTGCCGTGCCAGAACCAGATTAGGGCCTGAAGACATCCTGCGGTGTTGCGGCCAGCTCAAAAGAAAGCGAGTTCAAGAAAGGAGCTCAGGGGCACTGTAATTCACAAACCTGCAGAGTTATAAATGACAGCTATCGTCCAAAAATATACTGAAGTAAGGTTGCCAAGAGGACTTGAAAGCGGGGCAGAATTGCAGGAAACCGATTTCAGGAGGTAGACTGGAATTGCATTGAAAGCATAGGAAAAGAGGCAGAACGTCCACAATGATGCACTTGGCCAAAAAGGGCGTATGCGTTTTTTCCTGAATATATTCAGGAAAAAACGCATACGCCCTTTTTGGCCAACCAAGCAAACTTGCAAAGGAAATCTGCACTACAATGAAGTCTCACTTCTCCCCGGTCAAAAGGGCCATCTGAAAAAAGTGTAAAATCCAGAAAGGCAGGACAGGCCATGGAGAACTGGGAGCCTTGTTATGCTGATGGGCGGGATGTAAATTGCCAACAGACACTCAGGAGAAGTGTATGGTGTTTCCTGAAACATCTAAAAAACAAAGCAACAGAGCCTAGGGCACTTCCACTTATGGTCCTATAGCTTAGGGAAATTAAAATCAAAAAGACACAGCCACCCCAAAGTTTGGGACGCCTCCGTTTACAAGAACCTCGTTTACCGTACAAGTTCAATATCACAGAAAGTGAAAAATGGATAAAGAACTTGTGGTACTTACGTACAATGCAGTATCACTCAGCAATGAAATCTATGTCATCAGGCCCGTAGCAGCATAATGAGTGGATTCAGGTACGATGATTCTAACTGAAATAAGTCACACAGAAAAAGAAACATCATAAGATATCACTAATACACGGAATGTAAACTTGGCTACACAGGAACTGCATTCCAAAACAGAACAGGGTCTCAAATTTAGAAAACCAACTTATGCTTGCTTAAAGGGAAAGGTGAGTTGGGGTGCTGCATAAAACCAGAGATTGAAATGAGCACAGATAAAGTTCCTTAAGCCAAATATGGAATAGACAAGAGCTACTCCTTGCTCAACGAAATGGACTCAAAACCCCATATTAAACGCCTAAGAATGTACCTGACTAGTAAGTATCTTAAAACCTATGGATTGCTATGTCTCCAAAAGAGAATCAAGCGTGTGTACAGGGGCATAAACGCAGCAGTGATAGGATTGGAGAGGTTCGGTGAGCAAATGAAGACCCTTTGAAGTCATATTGCATGGTACCCATTCCACGGGTTTCAACTACCCAGGTTTAAGGTATTCTTCCTTCAGCTAAAACATGCATGTGGAACCCAGAGTATGATCAACCATGTGATCGGGAGATGTGTTCAAATATGTCTCAGTTTTCCTCCCCTGGTACTCGGGTGCAACATTCCAGACGCCTTACTAACACTCTCCCCACTTGGAGAGTCAGCGCCTTTAACCTCCTGTTTGGCCCAGTTTGCAATTTCTGCGGAAGATGAACAGGAATAGCGAGAACCAATGAGAGACTAGCTGGAGGTGTCTGGACGGGCAAATTTAACTCTCATTTCCCACCAGGAAGAGGAAATAACCAAAGGCTCAGCGTGCCGTACCGGAACCAGATTAGCGCCTGAAGCCATCCTGCGGTGTTGCGGCCAGCTCAAAAGAAAGCGAGTTGAAGAAAGGAGCTCAGGGGCACTGTAATTCACAAACCTGCAGAGTTATAAATGACAGCTATCGTCCAAAAATAGACTGAAGTAAGGCTGCCAAGAGGACTTGAAAGCGGGGCAGAATTGCAGGAAACCGATTTCAGGAGGTAGACTGGAATTGCATTGAAAGCATAGGAAAAGAGGCAGAACGTCCACAATGATGCACTTGGCCAAAAAGGGCGTATGCGTTTTTTCCTGAATATATTCAGGAAAAAACGCATACGCCCTTTTTGGCCAACCAAGCAAGCTTGCAAAGGAAATCTGCACTACAATGAAGTCTCACTTCCCCCCGGTCAAAAGGGCCATCTGAAAAAAGTGTAAAATCCAGAAAGGCAGGACAGGCCATGGAGAAGTGGGAGCCTTGTTATGCTGATGGGCGGGATGTAAATTGCCAACAACCACTCGGGAGAAGTGTATGGTGTTTCCTGAAACATCTAAAAAACAAAGCAACAGAACCTAGGGCACTTCCACTTATGGTCCTATAGCTTAGGGAAATTAAAATCAAAAAGACACAGCCACCCCAAAGTTTGGAACGGCTCTGTTTACAAGAACCTCGTTTACAGTACAAGTTCAACATCGCAGAAAGTGAAAAATGGAGAAAGAAGTTGTGGTATTTACTTACAAAGCAATATCACTCAGCAATGAAATCTGTGTCATCAGGCCCTTAGCAGCACAATGAGTGGATTCAGGTATGATGATTCTAACTGAAATAAGTCACACAGAAAAAGAAACATCATAAGATATCAGTAATACACGGAATGGAAACTTGGCTACACAGGAACTGAATTACAGAACAGAACAGGGTCTCAAATTTAGAAAACCAACTTATGCTTGTTTAAGGGGAAAGGTGAGTTGGGGTGCTGCATAAAACCAGAGATTGAAATGAGCACAAATAAAGTTCCTTAAGCCAAATATGGAATAGACAAGAGCTACTCCTTGCTCAACGAAATGGACTCAACACCGCATATTAAACGCCTAAGAATGTACCTGACTAGTAAGTATCTTAAAACCTATAGATTGCTATGTCTCCGAAAGAGAATCAAGCATGTGTACAGGGGCATAAACGCAGCAGTGATAGGATTGGAGAGGTTCGGTGAGCAAATGAAGACCCTTTGAAGTCATATTGCATGGTACCCATTACACGGTTCTCAACTCTCCAGGTTTAAGGTATTCTTCCTTCAGCTGAAACATGCATGTGGAACCCAGAGTATGATCAACCATGTGAACGGGAGACGTGTTCAAATATGTCACAGTTTTCCTCCCCTGGTACTCGGGTGCAACATTCCAGACGCTTTACTAACACTCTCCCGACTTGGAGAGTCAGTCCCTTTAACCTCCTGTTTGGCTCAGTTTGCAATTTCTGCGGAAGATGAACAGGAATAGCGAGAACAAATGAGAGGCTAGCTGGAGGTGTCTGGACGGGCAAATTTAACTCTCATTTCCCACCAGGAAGAGGAATTAACCAAAGGCTCAGCGTCCCGTGCCGGAACCAGATTAGGGCCTGAAGCAATCCTGCGGTGTTGCGGCCAGATCAAAAGAAAGTGAGTTGAAGAAAGGAGCTCAGGGACACTGTAATTCACAAACCTGCAGAGTTATAAATGACAGCAGTCGTCCAAAAATAGACTGAAGTAAGGCTGCCAAGAGGACTTGAAAGCGGGGCAGAATTGCAGGAAACCGATTTCAGGAGGTAGACTGGAATTGCATTGAAAGCATAGGAAAAGAGGCAGAACGTCCACAATGATGCACTTGGCCAAAAAGTGCGTATGCGTTTTTTCCTGAATATATTCAGGAAAAAACGCATACGCCCTTTTTGGTCAACCAAGCAAGCTTGCAAAGGAAATCTGCACTACAATGAAGTCTCACTTCCCCCCGGTCAAAAGGGCCATCTGAAAAAAGTGTAAAATCCAGAAAGGCAGGACAGGCCATGGAGAACTGGGAGCCTTGTTATGCTGATGGGCGGGATGTAAATTGCCAACAGACACTTGGGAGAAGTGTATGGTGTTTCCTGAAACATCTAAAAAACAAAGCAACAGAACCTAGGGCACTTCCACTTATGGTCCTATAGCTTAGGGAAATTAAAATCAAAAAGACACAGCCACCCCAAAGTTTGGGACGCCTCCGTTTACAAGAACCTCGTTTACCGTACAAGTTCAATATCACAGAAAGTGAAAAATGGATAAAGAACTTGTGGTACTTACGTACAATGCAGTATCACTCAGCAATGAAATCTATGTCATCAGGCCCGTAGCAGCATAATGAGTGGATTCAGGTACGATGATTCTAACTGAAATAAGTCACACAGAAAAAGAAACATCATAAGATATCACTAATACACGGAATGTAAACTTGGCTACACAGGAACTGAATTACAGAACAGAACAGGGTCTCAAATTTAGAAAACCAACTTATGCTTGCTTAAGGGGAAAGGTGAGTTGGGGTGCTGCATAAAACCAGAGATTGAAATGAGCACAGATAAAGTTCCTTAAGCCAAATATGGAATAGACAAGAGCTACTCCTTGCTCAACGAAATGGACTCAAAACCCCATATTAAACAACTAAGAATGTACCTGACTAGTAAGTATCTTAAAACCTATGGATTGCTATGTCTCCAAAAGAGAATCAAGCGTGTGTACAGGGGCATAAACGCAGCAGTGATAGGATTGGAGAGGTTCGGTGAGCAAATGAATACCCTTTGAAGTCATATTGCATGGTACCCATTACACGGGTCTCAACTCTCCAGTTTTAAGGTATTCTTCCTTCAGCTGAAACATGCATGTGGAACCCAGAGTATGACCAACCATGTGAACGGGAGACGTGTTCAAATATGTCTCAGTTTTCCTCCCCTGGTACTCGGGTGCAACATTCCAGACGCTTTACTAACACTCTCCCGACTTGGAGAGTCAGTCCCTTTAACCTCCTGTTTGGCCCAGTTTGCAATTTCTGCGGAAGATGAACAGGAATAGCGAGAACCAATGAGAGGCTAGCTGGAGGTGTCTGGACGGGCAAATTTAACTCTCATTTCCCACCAGGAAGAGGAATTAACCAAAGGCTCAGCGTCCCGTGCCGGAACCAGATTAGGGCCTGAAGCCATCCTGCGGTGTTGCGGCCAGCTCAAAAGAAAGCGAGTTGAAGAAAGGAGCTCAGGGGCACTGTAATTCACAAACCTGCAGAGTTATAAATGACAGCTATCATCCAAAAATATACTGAAGTAAGGCTGCCAAGAGGACTTGAAAGCGGGGCAGAATTGCAGGAAACCGATTTCAGGAGGTAGACTGGAATTGCATTGAAAGCATAGGAAAAGAGGCAGAACGTCCACAATGATGCACTTGGCCAAAAAGGGCGTATGCGTTTTTTCCTGAATATATTCAGGAAAAAACGCATACGCCCTTTTTGGCCAACCAAGCAAGCTTGCAAAGGAAATCTGCACTACAATGAAGTCTCACTTCCCCCCGGTCAAAAGGGCCATCTGAAAAAAGTGTAAAATCCAGAAAGGCAGGACAGGCCATGGAGAACTGGGAGCCTTGTTATGCTGATGGGCGGGATGTAAATTGCCAACAGACACTCCGGAGAAGTGTATGGTGTTTCCTGAAACATCTAAAAAACAAAGCAACAGAGCCTAGGGCACTGCCACTTATGGTCCTATAGCTTAGGGAAATTAAAATCAAAAAGACACAGCCACCCCAACGTTTGGGACGCCTCTGTTTACAAGAACCTCGTTTACAGTACAAGTTCAACATCGCAGAAGTGAAAAATGGATAAAGAAGTTGTGGTATTTACTTACAAAGCAATATCACTCAGCAATGAATCTATGTCATCAGGCCCTTAGCAGCACAATGAGTGGATTCAGGTATGATGATTCTAACTGAAATAAGTCACACAGAAAAAGAAACATCATAAGATATCAGTAATACACGGAATGTAAACTTGGCTACACAGGAACTGAATTACAGAACAGAACAGGGTCTCAAATTTAGAAAACCAACTTATGCTTGCTTAAGGGTAAAGGTGAGTTGGGGTGCTGCATAAAACCAGAGATTGAAATGAGCACAAATAAAGTTCCTTAAGCCAAATATGGAATAGACAAGAGCTACTCCTTGCTCAACGAAATGGACTCAACACCGCATATTAAACGCCTAAGAATGTACCTGACTAGTAAGTATCTTAAAACCTATGGATTGCTATGTCTCCGAAAGAGAATCAAGCATGTGTACAGGGGCATAAACGCAGCAGTGATAGGATTGGAGAGGTTCGTGAGCAAATGAAGACCCTTTGAAGTCATATTGCATGGTACCCATTCCACAGGTTTCAACAACCCAGGTTTAAGGTATTCTTCCTTCAGCTAAAACATGCATGTGGAACCTAGAGTATGATCAACCATGTGATCGGGAGACGTGTTCAAATATGTCTCAGTTTTCGTACCCTGGTACTCGGGTGCAACATTCCAGACGCTTTACTAACACTCTCCCCACTTGGAGAGTCAGACCCTTTAACCTCCTGTTTGGCCCAGTTTGCAATTTCTGCGGAAGATGAACAGGAATAGCGAGAACCAATGAGAGACTAGCTGGAGGTGTCTGGTTGGGCAAATTTAACTCTCATTTCCCACCAGGAAGAGGAATTAACCAAAGGCTCAGCGTGCCGTGCCAGAACCAGATTAGGGCCTGAAGACATCCTGCGGTGTTGCGGCCAGCTCAAAAGAAAGCGAGTTCAAGAAAGGAGCTCAGGGGCACTGTAATTCACAAACCTGCAGAGTTATAAATGACAGCTATCGTCCAAAAATATACTGAAGTAAGGTTGCCAAGAGGACTTGAAAGCGGGGCAGAATTGCAGGAAACCGATTTCAGGAGGTAGACTGGAATTGCATTGAAAGCATAGGAAAAGAGGCAGAACGTCCACAATGATGCACTTGGCCAAAAAGGGCGTATGCGTTTTTTCCTGAATATATTCAGGAAAAAACGCATACGCCCTTTTTGGCCAACCAAGCAAACTTGCAAAGGAAATCTGCACTACAATGAAGTCTCCCTTCTCCCCGGTCAAAAGGGCCATCTGAAAAAAGTGTAAAATCCAGAAAGGCAGGACAGGCCATGGAGAACTGGGAGCCTTGTTATGCTGATGGGCGGGATGTAAATTGCCAACAGACACTCAGGAGAAGTGTATGGTGTTTCCTGAAACATCTAAAAAACAAAGCAACAGAGCCTAGGGCACTTCCACTTATGGTCCTATAGCTTAGGGAAATTAAAATCAAAAAGACACAGCCACCCCAAAGTTTGGGACGCCTCCGTTTACAAGAACCTCGTTTACCGTACAAGTTCAATATCACAGAAAGTGAAAAATGGATAAAGAACTTGTGGTACTTACGTACAATGCAGTATCACTCAGCAATGAAATCTATGTCATCAGGCCCGTAGCAGCATAATGAGTGGATTCAGGTACGATGATTCTAACTGAAATAAGTCACACAGAAAAAGAAACATCATAAGATATCACTAATACACGGAATGTAAACTTGGCTACACAGGAACTGCATTCCAAAACAGAACAGGGTCTCAAATTTAGAAAACCAACTTATGCTTGCTTAAAGGGAAAGGTGAGTTGGGGTGCTGCATAAAACCAGAGATTGAAATGAGCACAGATAAAGTTCCTTAAGCCAAATATGGAATAGACAAGAGCTACTCCTTGCTCAACGAAATGGACTCAAAACCCCATATTAAACGCCTAAGAATGTACCTGACTAGTAAGTATCTTAAAACCTATGGATTGCTATGTCTCCAAAAGAGAATCAAGCGTGTGTACAGGGGCAAAAACGCAGCAGTGATAGGATTGGAGAGGTTCGGTGAGCAAATGAAGACCCTTTGAAGTCATATTGCATGGTACCCATTCCACGGGTTTCAACTACCCAGGTTTAAGGTATTCTTCCTTCAGCTAAAACATGCATGTGGAACCCAGAGTATGATCAACCATGTGATCGGGAGATGTGTTCAAATATGTCTCAGTTTTCCTCCCCTGGTACTCGGGTGCAACATTCCAGACGCCTTACTAACACTCTCCCCACTTGGAGAGTCAGCGCCTTTAACCTCCTGTTTGGCCCAGTTTGCAATTTCTGCGGAAGATGAACAGGAATAGCGAGAACCAATGAGAGACTAGCTGGAGGTGTCTGGACGGGCAAATTTAACTCTCATTTCCCACCAGGAAGAGGAAATAACCAAAGGCTCAGCGTGCCGTACCGGAACCAGATTAGGGCCTGAAGCCATCCTGCGGTGTTGCGGCCAGCTCAAAAGAAAGCGAGTTGAAGAAAGGAGCTCAGGGGCACTGTAATTCACAAACCTGCAGAGTTATAAATGACAGCTATCGTCCAAAAATAGACTGAAGTAAGGCTGCCAAGAGGACTTGAAAGCGGGGCAGAATTGCAGGAAACCGATTTCAGGAGGTAGACTGGAATTGCATTGAAAGCATAGGAAAAGAGGCAGAACGTCCACAATGATGCACTTGGCCAAAAAGGGCGTATGCGTTTTTTCCTGAATATATTCAGGAAAAAACGCATACGCCCTTTTTGGCCAACCAAGCAAGCTTGCAAAGGAAATCTGCACTACAATGAAGTCTCACTTCCCCCCGGTCAAAAGGGCCATCTGAAAAAAGTGTAAAATCCAGAAAGGCAGGACAGGCCATGGAGAAGTGGGAGCCTTGTTATGCTGATGGGCGGGATGTAAATTGCCAACAACCACTCGGGAGAAGTGTATGGTGTTTCCTGAAACATCTAAAAAACAAAGCAACAGAACCTAGGGCACTTCCACTTATGGTCCTATAGCTTAGGGAAATTAAAATCAAAAAGACACAGCCACCCCAAAGTTTGGAACGGCTCTGTTTACAAGAACCTCGTTTACAGTACAAGTTCAACATCGCAGAAAGTGAAAAATGGAGAAAGAAGTTGTGGTATTTACTTACAAAGCAATATCACTCAGCAATGAAATCTGTGTCATCAGGCCCTTAGCAGCACAATGAGTGGATTCAGGTATGATGATTCTAACTGAAATAAGTCACACAGAAAAAGAAACATCATAAGATATCAGTAATACACGGAATGGAAACTTGGCTACACAGGAACTGAATTACAGAACAGAACAGGGTCTCAAATTTAGAAAACCAACTTATGCTTGCTTAAGGGGAAAGGTGAGTTGGGGTGCTGCATAAAACCAGAGATTGAAATGAGCACAGATAAAGTTCCTTAAGCCAAATATGGAATAGACAAGAGCTACTCCTTGCTCAACGAAATGGACTCAACACCGCATATTAAACGCCTAAGAATGTACCTGACTAGTAAGTATCTTAAAACCTATGGATTGCTATGTCTCCGAAAGAGAATCAAGCATGTGTACAGGGGCATAAACGCAGCAGTGATAGGATTGGAGAGGTTCGGTGAGCAAATGAAGACCCTTTGAAGTCATATTGCATGGTACCCATTAAACGGGTTTCAACTACCCAGGTTTAAGGTATTCTTCCTTCAGCTAAAACATGCATGTGGAACCGAGAGTATGATCAACCATGTGATTGGGAGACGTGTTCAAATATGTCTCAGTTTTCATACCCTGGTACTCGGGTGCAACATTCCAGACGCTTTACTAACACTCTCCCCACTTGGAGAGTCAGTGCCTTTAACCTCCTGTTTGGCCCAGTTTGCAATTTCTGCGGAAGATGAACAGGAATAGCGAGAACCAATGAGAGACTAGCTGGAGGTGTCTGGACGGGCAAATTTAACTCTCATTTCCCACCAGGAAGAGGAATTAACCAAAGGCTCAGCGTGCCGTGCCGGAACAAGATTAGGGCCTGAAGCCATCCTGCGGTGTTGCGGCCAGCTCAAAAGAAAGCGAGTTGAAGAAAGGAGCTCAGGGGCACTGTAATTCACAAACCTGCAAAGTTATAAATGACAGCTATCGTCCAAAAATAGACTGAAGTAAGGCTGCCAAGAGGACTTTAAATCGGGGCAGAATTGCAGGAAACCGATTTCAGGAGGTAGACTGGAATTGCATTGAAAGCATAGGAAAAGAGGCAGAACGTCCACAATGATGCACTTGGCCAAAAAGGGCGTATGCGTTTTTTCCTGAATATATTCAGGAAAAAACGCATACGCCCTTTTTGGCCAACCAAGCAAGCTTGCAAAGGAAATCTGCACTACAATGAAGTCTCACTTCCCCCCGGTCAAAAGGGCCATCTGAAAAAAGTGTAAAATCCAGAAAGGCAGGAAGGGCATGGAGAACTGGGAGCCTTGTTATGCTGATGGGCGGGATGTAAATTGCCAACAGACACTCCGGAGAAGTGTATGGTGTTTCCTGAAACATCTAAAAAACAAAGCAACAGAGCCTAGGGCACTGCCACTTATGGTCCTATAGCTTAGGGAAATTAAAATCAAAAAGACACAGCCACCCCAAAGTTTGGGACGCCTCTGTTTACAAGAACCTCGTTTACAGTACAAGTTCAACATCGCAGAAAGTGAAAAATGGATAAAGAAGTTGTGGTATTTACTTACAAAGCAATATCACTCAGCAATGAAATCTATGTCATCAGGCCCGTAGCAGCATAATGAGTGGATTCAGGTACGATGATTCTAACTGAAATAAGTCACACAGAAAAAGAAACATCATAAGATATCACTAATACACGGAATGTAAACTTGGCTACACAGGAACTGCATTCCAAAACAGAACAGGGTCTCAAATTTAGAAAACCAACTTATGCTTGCTTAAGGGTAAAGGTGAGTTGGGGTGCTGCATAAAACCAGAGATGGAAATGAGCACAGATAAAGTTCCTTAAGCCAAATATGGAATAGACAAGAGCTACTCCTTGCTCAAAGAAATGGACTCAAAACCCCATATTAAACGCCTAAGAATGTACCTGACTAGTAAGTATCTTAAAACCTATGGATTGCTTTGTCTCCAAAAGAGAATCAAGCGTTTGTACAGGGGCATAAACGCAGCAGTTATGGGATTGGAGAGGTTCGGTGAGCAAATGAAGACCCTTTGAAGTCATATTGCATGGTACCCATTCCACGGGTTTCAACTACCCAGGTTTTAGGTATTCTTCCCTCAGCTAAAACATGCATGTGGAACCCAGAGTATGATCAACCATGTGATCGGGAGACGTGTTCAAATATGTCTCAGTTTTCCTCCCCTGGTACTCGGGTGCAACATTCCAGACGCCTTACTAACACTCTCCCCACTTGGAGAGTCAGCGCCTTTAACCTCCTGTTTGGCACAGTTTGCAATTTCTGCGGAAGATGAACAGGAATAGCGAGAACCAATGAGAGGCTAGCTGGAGGTGTCTGGACGGGCAAATTTAACTCTCATTTCCCACCAGGAAGAGGAAATAACCAAAGGCTCAGCGTGCCGTACCGGAACCAGATTAGGGCCTGAAGCCATCCTGCGGTGTTGCGGCCAGCTCAAAAGAAAGCGAGTCGAAGAAAGGAGCTCAGGGGCACTGTAATTCACAAACCTGCAGAGATACAAATGACAGCTATCGTCCAAAAATATACTGAAGTAAGGCTGCCAAGAGGACTTGAAAGCGGGGCAGAATTGCAGGAAACCGATTTCAGGAGGTAGACTGGAATTGCATTGAAAGCATAGGAAAAGAGGCAGAACGTCCACAATGATGCACTTGGCCAAAAAGGGCGTATGCGTTTTTTCCTGAATATATTCAGGAAAAAACGCATACGCCCTTTTTGGCCAACCAAGCAAGCTTGCAAAGGAAATCTGCACTACATTGAAGTCTCACTTCCCCCCCCGGTCAAAAGGGCCATCTGAAAAAAGTGTAAAATCCAGAAAGGCAGGACAGGCCATGGAGAACTGGGAGCCTTGTTATGCTGATGGGCGGGATGTAAATTGCCAACAACCACTCGGGAGAAGTGTATGGTGTTTCCTGAAACATCTAAAAAACAAAGCAACAGAACCTAGGGCACTTCCACTTATGGTCCTATAGCTTAGGGAAATTAAAATCAAAAAGACACAGCCACCCCAAAGTTTGGAAAGGCTCTGTTTACAAGAACCTCGTTTACAGTACATGTTCAACATGGCAGAAAGTGAAAAATGGATAAAGAAGGTGTGGTATTTACTTACAAAGCAATATCACTCAGCAATGAAATCTGTGTCATCAGGCCCTTAGCAGCACAATGAGTGGATTCAGGTATGATGATTCTAACTGAAATAAGTCACACAGAAAAAGAAACATCATAAGATATCAGTAATACACGGAATTTAAACTTGGCTACACAGGAACTGAATTACAGAACAGAACAGGGTCTCAAATTTAGAAAACCAACTTATGCTTGCTTAAGGGGAAAGGTGAGTTGGGGTGCTGCATAAAACCAGAGATTGAAATGAGCACAGATAAAGTTCCTTAAGCCAAATATGGAATAGACAAGAGCTACTCCTTGCTCAAAGAAATGGACTCAACACCGCATATTAAACGCCTAAGAATGTACCTGACTAGTAAGTATCTTAAAACCTAAGGATTGCTATGTCTCCGAAAGAGAAGCAAGCATGTGTACAGGGGCATAAACGCAGCAGTGATAGGATTGGAGAGGTTTGGTGAGCAAATGAAGACCCTTTGAAGTCATATTGCATGGTACCCATTCCACGGGTTTCAACTACCCAGGTTTAAGGTATTCTGCCTTCAGCTAAAACATGCATGTGGAACCTAGAGTATGATCAACCATGTGATCGGGAGACGTGTTCAAATATGTCTCAGTTTTCGTACCCTGGTACTCGGGTGCAACATTCCAGACGCTTTACTAACACTCTCCCGACTTGGAGAGTCAGTCCCTTTAACCTCCTGTTTGGCCCAGTTTGCAATTTCTGCGGAAGATGAACAGGAATAGCGAGAACCAATGAGAGACTAGCTGGAGGTGTCTGTATGGGCAAATTTAACTCTCATTTCCCACCAGGAAGAGGAATTAACCAAAGGCTCAGCGTGCCGTGCCAGAACAAGATTAGGGCCTGAAGATATCCTGCGGTGTTGCGGCCAGCTCAAAAGAAAGCGAGTTGAAGAAAGGAGCTCAGGGGCACTGTAATTCACAAACCTGCAGAGTTATAAATGACAGCTATCGTCCAAAAATAGACTGAAGTAAGGCTGCCAAGAGGACTTGAAAGCGGGGCAGAATTGCAGGAAACCGATTTCAGGAGGTAGACTGGAATTGCATTGAAAGCATAGGAAAAGAGATAGAACGTCCACAATGATGCACTTGGCCAAAAAGGGCGTATGCGTTTTTTCCTGAATATATTCAGGAAAAAACGCATACGCCCTTTTTGGCCAACCAAGCAAACTTGCAAAGGAAATCTGCACTACAATGAAGTCTCACTTCCCCCCGGTCAAAAGAGCCATCTGAAAAAAGTGTAAAATCCAGAAAGGCAGGACAGGCCATGGAGAACTGGGAGCCTTGTTATGCTGATGGGCGGGATGTAAATTGCCAACAGACACTCGGGAGAAGTGCATGGTGTTTCCTGAAACATCTAAAAAACAAAGCAACAGAGCCTAGGGCACTTCCACTTATGGTCCTATAGCTTAGGGAAATTAAAATCAAAAAGACACAGCCACCCCAAAGTTTGGAACGGCTCTGTTTACAAGAACCTCGTTTACAGTACAAGTTCAACATCGCAGAAAGTGAAAAATGGATAAAAAAGTTGTGGTATTTACATACAAAGCAATATTACTCAGCAATGAAATCTGTGTAATCAGGCCCTTAGCAGCACAATGAGTGGATTCAGGTATGATGATTCTAACTGAAATAAGTCACACATAAAAAGAAACATCATAAGATATCAGTAATACACGGAATGTAAACTTGGCTACACAGGAACTGAATTCCAAAACAGAACAGGGTCTCAAATTTAGAAAACCAACTTATGCTTGCTTAAGGGGAAAGGTGAGTTGGGGTGCTGCATAAAACCAGAGATTGAAATGAGCACAGATAAATTTCCTTAAGCCAAATATGGAATAGACAAGAGCTACTCCTTGCTCAACGAAATGGACTCAACACCGCATATTAAACGCCTAAGAATGTACCTGACTAGTAAGTATCTTAAAACCTATGGATTGCTATGTCTCCGAAAGAGAATCAAGCATGTGTACAGGGGCATAAACGCAGCAGTGATAGGATTGGAGATGTTCGGTGAGCAAATGAAGACCCTTTGAAGTCATATTGCATGGAACCCATTCCACGGGTTTCAACTACCCAGGTTTTAGGTATTCTTCCTTCAGCTAAAACATGCATGTGGAACCCAGAGTATGATCAACCATGTGATCGGGAGACGTGTTCAAATATGTCTCAGTTTTCCTCCCCTGGTACTCGGGTGCAACATTCCAGACGCTTTACTAACACTCTCCCCACTTGGAGAGTCAGCGCCTTTAACCTCCTGTTTGGCCCAGTTTGCAATTTCTGCGGAAGATGAACAGGAATAGCGAGAACAAATGAGAGGCTAGCTGGAGGTGTCTGGACGGGCAAATTTAACTCTCATTTCCCACCAGGAAGAGGAAATAACCAAAGGCTCAGTGTGCCATGCTGAAACCAGATTAGGGCCTGAAGCCAACTAGCGGTGTTGTGGCCAGCTCAAAAGAAAGCGAGTTGAAGAAAGGAGCTCAGGGGCACTGTAATTCACAAACCTGCAGAGTTATAAATGACAGCAATCGTCCATAAATAGACTGAAGTAAGACTGCCAAGAGGACTTGAAAGCGGGGCAGAATTGCAGGAAACCGATTTCAGGAGGTAGACTGGAATTGCATTGAAAGCATAGGAAAAGAGGCAGAACGTCCACAATGATGCACTTGGCCAAAAAGGGTGTATGCGTTTTTTCCTGAATATATTCAGGAAAAAACGCATACGCCCTTTTTGGCCAACCAAGCAAGCTTGCAAAGGAAATCTGCACTACAATGAAGTCTCACTTCCCCCCGGTCAAAAGGGCCATCTGAAAAAAGTGTAAAATCCAGAAAGGCAGGACAGGCCATGGAGAACTGGGAGCCTTGTTATGCTGATGGGCGGGATGTAAATTGCCAACAACCACTCGGGAGAAGTGTATGGTGTTTCCTGAAACATCTAAAAAACAAAGCAACAGAGCCTAGGGCACTGCCACTTATGGTCCTATAGCTTAGGGAAATTAAAGTCAAAAAGACACAGCCACCCAAAAGTTTGGGACGCCTCTGTTTACAAGAACCTCGTTTACAGTACAAGTTCAACATTGCAGAAAGTGAAAAATGGAGAAAGAAGTTGTGGTATTTACTTACAAAGCAATATCACTCAGCAATGAAATCTATGTCATCAGGCCCTTAGCAGCACAATGAGTGGATTCAGGTATGATGATTCTAACTGAAATAAGTCACACAGAAAAAGAAACATCATAAGATATCAGTAATACACGGAATGTAAACTTGGCTACACAGGAACTGAATTACAGAACAGAACAGGGTCTCAAATTTAGAAAACCAACTTATGCTTGCTTAAGGGGAAAGGTGAGTTGGGGTGCTGCATAAAACCAGAGATTGAAATGAGCACAGATAAAGTTCCTTAAGCCAAATATGGAATAGACAAGAGCTACTCCTTGCTCAACGAAATGGACTCAACACCGCATATTAAACGCCTAAGAATGTACCTGACTAGTAAGTATCTTAAAACCTATGGATTGCTATGTCTCCGAAAGAGAATCAAGCATGTGTACAGGGGCATAAATGCAGCAGTGATAGGATTGGAGAGGTTCGGTGAGCAAATGAAGACCCTTTGAAGTCATATTGCATGGTACCCATTCCACGGGTTTCAACTACCCAGGTTTAAGGTATTCTTCCTTCAGCTAAAACATGCATGTGGAACCTAGAGTATGATCAACCATGTGATCGGGAGACATGTTCAAATATGTCTCAGTTTTCGTACCCTGGTACTCGGGTGCAACATTCCAGACGCTTTACTAACACTCTCCCCACTTGGAGAGTCAGTCCCTTTAACCTCCTGTTTGGCCCAGTTTGCAATTTCTGCAGAAGATGAACAGGAATAGCGAGAACCAATGAGAGACTAGCTGGAGGTGTCTGGACGGGCAAATTTAACTCTCATTTCCCACCAGGAAGAGGAATTAACCAAAGGCTCAGCGTGCCGTGCCAGAACAAGATTAGGGCCTGAAGACATCCTGCGGTGTTGCGGCCAGCTCAAAAGAAAGCGAGTTGAAGAAAGGAGCTCAGGGGCACTGTAATTCACAAACCTGCAGAGTTATAAATGACAGCTATCGTCCAAAAATAGACTGAAGTAAGGCTGCCAAGAGGACTTGAAAGCGGGGCAGAATTGCAGGAAACCGATTTCAGGAGGTAGACTGGAATTGCATTGAAAGCATAGGAAAAGAGATAGAACGTCCACAATGATGCACTTGGCCAAAAAGTGCGTATGTGTTTTTTCCTGAATATATTCAGGAAAAAACGCATACGCCCTTTTTGGCCAACCAAGCAAACTTGCAAAGGAAATCTGCACTACAATGAAGTCTCACTTCCCCCCGGTCAAAAGGGCCATCTGAAAAAAGTGTAAAATCCAGAAAGGCAGGGCAGGCCATGGAGAACTGGGAGCCTTGTTATGCTGATGGGCGGGATGTAAATTGCCAACAGACACTCGGGAGAAGTGCATGGTGTTTCCTGAAACATCTAAAAAACAAAGCAACAGAGCCTAGGGCACTTCCACTTATGGTCCTATAGCTTAGGGAAATTAAAATCAAAAAGACACAGCCACCCCAAAGTTTGGAACGGCTCTGTTTACAAGAACCTCGTTTACAGTACAAGTTCAACATCGCAGAAAGTGAAAAATGGATAAAGAAGTTGTGGTATTTACTTACAAAGCAATATCACTCAGCAATGAAATCTATGTCATCAGGCCCGTAGCAGCATAATGAGTGGATTCAGGTACGATGATTCTAACTGAAATAAGTCACACAGAAAAAGAAACATCATAAGATATCACTAATACACGGAATGTAAACTTGGCTACACAGGAACTGCATTCCAAAACAGAACAGGGTCTCAAATTTAGAAAACCAACTTATGCTTGCTTAAGGGTAAAGGTGAGTTGGGGTGCTGCATAAAACCAGAGATGGAAATGAGCACAGATAAAGTTCCTTAAGCCAAATATGGAATAGACAAGAGCTACTCCTTGCTCAAAGAAATGGACTCAAAACCCCATATTAAACGCCTAAGAATGTACCTGACTAGTAAGTATCTTAAAACCTATGGATTGCTTTGTCTCCAAAAGAGAATCAAGCATTTGTACAGGGGCATAAACGCAGCAGTTATAGGATTGGAGAGGTTCGGTGAGCAAATGAAGACCCTTTGAAGTCATATTGCATGGTACCCATTCCACGGGTTTCAACTACCCAGGTTTTAGGTATTCTTCCCTCAGCTAAAACATGCATGTGGAACCCAGAGTATGATCAACCATGTGATCGGGAGACGTGTTCAAATATGTCTCAGTTTTCCTCCCCTGGTACTCGGGTGCAACATTCCAGACGCCTTACTAACACTCTCCCCACTTGGAGAGTCAGCGCCTTTAACCTCCTGTTTGGCACAGTTTGCAATTTCTGCGGAAGATGAACAGGAATAGCGAGAACCAATGAGAGGCTAGCTGGAGGTGTCTGGACGGGCAAATTTAACTCTCATTTCCCACCAGGAAGAGGAAATAACCAAAGGCTCAGCGTGCCGTACCGGAACCAGATTAGGGCCTGAAGCCATCCTGCGGTGTTGCGGCCAGCTCAAAAGAAAGCGAGTCGAAGAAAGGAGCTCAGGGGCACTGTAATTCACAAACCTGCAGAGATACAAATGACAGCTATCGTCCAAAAATATACTGAAGTAAGGCTGCCAAGAGGACTTGAAAGCGGGGCAGAATTGCAGGAAACCGATTTCAGGAGGTAGACTGGAATTGCATTGAAAGCATAGGAAAAGAGGCAGAACGTCCACAATGATGCACTTGGCCAAAAAGGGCGTATGCGTTTTTTCCTGAATATATTCAGGAAAAAACGCATACGCCCTTTTTGGCCAACCAAGCAAGCTTGCAAAGGAAATCTGCACTACATTGAAGTCTCACTTCCCCCCCCGGTCAAAAGGGCCATCTGAAAAAAGTGTAAAATCCAGAAAGGCAGGACAGGCCATGGAGAACTGGGAGCCTTGTTATGCTGATGGGCGGGATGTAAATTGCCAACAACCACTCGGGAGAAGTGTATGGTGTTTCCTGAAACATCTAAAAAACAAAGCAACAGAACCTAGGGCACTTCCACTTATGGTCCTATAGCTTAGGGAAATTAAAATCAAAAAGACACAGCCACCCCAAAGTTTGGAAAGGCTCTGTTTACAAGAACCTCGTTTACAGTACATGTTCAACATGGCAGAAAGTGAAAAATGGATAAAGAAGGTGTGGTATTTACTTACAAAGCAATATCACTCAGCAATGAAATCTGTGTCATCAGGCCCTTAGCAGCACAATGAGTGGATTCAGGTATGATGATTCTAACTGAAATAAGTCACACAGAAAAAGAAACATCATAAGATATCAGTAATACACGGAATTTAAACTTGGCTACACAGGAACTGAATTACAGAACAGAACAGGGTCTCAAATTTAGAAAACCAACTTATGCTTGCTTAAGGGGAAAGGTGAGTTGGGGTGCTGCATAAAACCAGAGATTGAAATGAGCACAGATAAAGTTCCTTAAGCCAAATATGGAATAGACAAGAGCTACTCCTTGCTCAAAGAAATGGACTCAACACCGCATATTAAACGCAAAGGAATGTACCTGACTAGTAAGTATCTTAAAACCTAAGGATTGCTATGTCTCCGAAAGAGAAGCAAGCATGTGTACAGGGGCATAAACGCAGCAGTGATAGGATTGGAGAGGTTTGGTGAGCAAATGAAGACCCTTTGAAGTCATATTGCATGGTACCCATTCCACGGGTTTCAACTACCCAGGTTTAAGGTATTCTGCCTTCAGCTAAAACATGCATGTGGAACCTAGAGTATGATCAACCATGTGATCGGGAGACGTGTTCAAATATGTCTCAGTTTTCGTACCCTGGTACTCGGGTGCAACATTCCAGACGCTTTACTAACACTCTCCCGACTTGGAGAGTCAGTCCCTTTAACCTCCTGTTTGGCCCAGTTTGCAATTTCTGCGGAAGATGAACAGGAATAGCGAGAACCAATGAGAGACTAGCTGGAGGTGTCTGTATGGGCAAATTTAACTCTCATTTCCCACCAGGAAGAGGAATTAACCAAAGGCTCAGCGTGCCGTGCCAGAACAAGATTAGGGCCTGAAGATATCCTGCGGTGTTGCGGCCAGCTCAAAAGAAAGCGAGTTGAAGAAAGGAGCTCAGGGGCACTGTAATTCACAAACCTGCAGAGTTATAAATGACAGCTATCGTCCAAAAATAGACTGAAGTAAGGCTGCCAAGAGGACTTGAAAGCGGGGCAGAATTGCAGGAAACCGATTTCAGGAGGTAGACTGGAATTGCATTGAAAGCATAGGAAAATAGATAGAACGTCCACAATGATGCACTTGGCCAAAAAGGGCGTATGCGTTTTTTCCTGAATATATTCAGGAAAAAACGCATACGCCCTTTTTGGCCAACCAAGCAAACTTGCAAAGGAAATCTGCACTACAATGAAGTCTCACTTCCCCCCGGTCAAAAGAGCCATCTGAAAAAAGTGTAAAATCCAGAAAGGCAGGACAGGCCATGGAGAACTGGGAGCCTTGTTATGCTGATGGGCGGGATGTAAATTGCCAACAGACACTCGGGAGAAGTGCATGGTGTTTCCTGAAACATCTAAAAAACAAAGCAACAGAGCCTAGGGCACTTCCACTTATGGTCCTATAGCTTAGGGAAATTAAAATCAAAAAGACACAGCCACCCCAAAGTTTGGAACGGCTCTGTTTACAAGAACCTCGTTTACAGTACAAGTTCAACATCGCAGAAAGTGAAAAATGGATAAAAAAGTTGTGGTATTTACATACAAAGCAATATTACTCAGCAATGAAATCTGTGTAATCAGGCCCTTAGCAGCACAATGAGTGGATTCAGGTATGATGATTCTAACTGAAATAAGTCACACATAAAAAGAAACATCATAAGATATCAGTAATACACGGAATGTAAACTTGGCTACACAGGAACTGAATTCCAAAACAGAACAGGGTCTCAAATTTAGAAAACCAACTTATGCTTGCTTAAGGGGAAAGGTGAGTTGGGGTGCTGCATAAAACCAGAGATTGAAATGAGCACAGATAAATTTCCTTAAGCCAAATATGGAATAGACAAGAGCTACTCCTTGCTCAACGAAATGGACTCAACACCGCATATTAAACGCCTAAGAATGTACCTGACTAGTAAGTATCTTAAAACCTATGGATTGCTATGTCTCCGAAAGAGAATCAAGCATGTGTACAGGGGCATAAACGCAGCAGTGATAGGATTGGAGATGTTCGGTGAGCAAATGAAGACCCTTTGAAGTCATATTGCATGGAACCCATTCCACGGGTTTCAACTACCCAGGTTTTAGGTATTCTTCCTTCAGCTAAAACATGCATGTGGAACCCAGAGTATGATCAACCATGTGATCGGGAGACGTGTTCAAATATGTCTCAGTTTTCCTCCCCTGGTACTCGGGTGCAACATTCCAGACGCTTTACTAACACTCTCCCCACTTGGAGAGTCAGCGCCTTTAACCTCCTGTTTGGCCCAGTTTGCAATTTCTGCGGAAGATGAACAGGAATAGCGAGAACAAATGAGAGGCTAGCTGGAGGTGTCTGGACGGGCAAATTTAACTCTCATTTCCCACCAGGAAGAGGAAATAACCAAAGGCTCAGTGTGCCATGCTGAAACCAGATTAGGGCCTGAAGCCAACTAGCGGTGTTGTGGCCAGCTCAAAAGAAAGCGAGTTGAAGAAAGGAGCTCAGGGGCACTGTAATTCACAAACCTGCAGAGTTATAAATGACAGCAATCGTCCATAAATAGACTGAAGTAAGGCTGCCAAGAGGACTTGAAAGCGGGGCAGAATTGCAGGAAACCGATTTCAGGAGGTAGACTGGAATTGCATTGAAAGCATAGGAAAAGAGGCAGAACGTCCACAATGATGCACTTGGCCAAAAAGGGTGTATGCGTTTTTTCCTGAATATATTCAGGAAAAAACGCATACGCCCTTTTTGGCCAACCAAGCAAGCTTGCAAAGGAAATCTGCACTACAATGAAGTCTCACTTCCCCCCGGTCAAAAGGGCCATCTGAAAAAAGTGTAAAATCCAGAAAGGCAGGACAGGCCATGGAGAACTGGGAGCCTTGTTATGCTGATGGGCGGGATGTAAATTGCCAACAACCACTCGGGAGAAGTGTATGGTGTTTCCTGAAACATCTAAAAAACAAAGCAACAGAGCCTAGGGCACTGCCACTTATGGTCCTATAGCTTAGGGAAATTAAAGTCAAAAAGACACAGCCACCCAAAAGTTTGGGACGCCTCTGTTTACAAGAACCTCGTTTACAGTACAAGTTCAACATTGCAGAAAGTGAAAAATGGAGAAAGAAGTTGTGGTATTTACTTACAAAGCAATATCACTCAGCAATGAAATCTATGTCATCAGGCCCTTAGCAGCACAATGAGTGGATTCAGGTATGATGATTCTAACTGAAATAAGTCACACAGAAAAAGAAACATCATAAGATATCAGTAATACACGGAATGTAAACTTGGCTACACAGGAACTGAATTACAGAACAGAACAGGGTCTCAAATTTAGAAAACCAACTTATGCTTGCTTAAGGGGAAAGGTGAGTTGGGGTGCTGCATAAAACCAGAGATTGAAATGAGCACAGATAAAGTTCCTTAAGCCAAATATGGAATAGACAAGAGCTACTCCTTGCTCAACGAAATGGACTCAACACCGCATATTAAACGCCTAAGAATGTACCTGACTAGTAAGTATCTTAAAACCTATGGATTGCTATGTCTCCGAAAGAGAATCAAGCATGTGTACAGGGGCATAAATGCAGCAGTGATAGGATTGGAGAGGTTCGGTGAGCAAATGAAGACCCTTTGAAGTCATATTGCATGGTACCCATTCCACGGGTTTCAACTACCCAGGTTTAAGGTATTCTTCCTTCAGCTAAAACATGCATGTGGAACCTAGAGTATGATCAACCATGTGATCGGGAGACATGTTCAAATATGTCTCAGTTTTCGTACCCTGGTACTCGGGTGCAACATTCCAGACGCTTTACTAACACTCTCCCCACTTGGAGAGTCAGTCCCTTTAACCTCCTGTTTGGCCCAGTTTGCAATTTCTGCAGAAGATGAACAGGAATAGCGAGAACCAATGAGAGACTAGCTGGAGGTGTCTGGACGGGCAAATTTAACTCTCATTTCCCACCAGGAAGAGGAATTAACCAAAGGCTCAGCGTGCCGTGCCAGAACAAGATTAGGGCCTGAAGACATCCTGCGGTGTTGCGGCCAGCTCAAAAGAAAGCGAGTTGAAGAAAGGAGCTCAGGGGCACTGTAATTCACAAACCTGCAGAGTTATAAATGACAGCTATCGTCCAAAAATAGACTGAAGTAAGGCTGCCAAGAGGACTTGAAAGCGGGGCAGAATTGCAGGAAACCGATTTCAGGAGGTAGACTGGAATTGCATTGAAAGCATAGGAAAAGAGATAGAACGTCCACAATGATGCACTTGGCCAAAAAGTGCGTATGTGTTTTTTCCTGAATATATTCAGGAAAAAACGCATACGCCCTTTTTGGCCAACCAAGCAAACTTGCAAAGGAAATCTGCACTACAATGAAGTCTCACTTCCCCCCGGTCAAAAGGGCCATCTGAAAAAAGTGTAAAATCCAGAAAGGCAGGACAGGCCATGGAGAACTGGGAGCCTTGTTATGCTGATGGGCGGGATGTAAATTGCCAACAGACACTCGGGAGAAGTGCATGGTGTTTCCTGAAACATCTAAAAAACAAAGCAACAGAGCCTAGGGCACTTCCACTTATGGTCCTATAGCTTAGGGAAATTAAAATCAAAAAGACACAGCCACCCCAAAGTTTGGAACGGCTCTGTTTACAAGAACCTCGTTTACAGTACAAGTTCAACATCGCAGAAAGTGAAAAATGGATAAAAAAGTTGTGGTATTTACATACAAAGCAATATTACTCAGCAATGAAATCTGTGTCATCAGGCCCTTAGCAGCACAATGAGTGGATTCAGGTATGATGATTCTAACTGAAATAAGTCACACAGAAAAACAAACATCATAAGATATCAGTAATACACGGAATGTAAACTTGGCTACACAGGAACTGAATTACAGAACAGAACAGGGTCTCAAATTTAGAAAACCAACTTATGCTTGCTTAAGGGGAAAGGTGAGTTGGGGTGCTGCATAAAACCAGAGATTGAAATGAGCACAGATAAATTTCCTTAAGCCAAATATGGAATAGACAAGAGCTACTCCTTGCTCAACGAAATGGACTCAACACCGCATATTAAACGCCTAAGAATGTACCTGACTAGTAAGTATCTTAAAACCTATGGATTGCTATGTCTCCGAAAGAGAATCAAGCATGTGTACAGGGGCATAAACGCAGCAGTGATAGGATTGGAGATGTTCGGTGAGCAAATGAAGACCCTTTGAAGTCATATTGCATGGAACCCATTCCACGGGTTTCAACTACCCAGGTTTTAGGTATTCTTCCTTCAGCTAAAACATGCATGTGGAACCCAGAGTATGATCAACCATGTGATCGGGAGACGTGTTCAAATATGTCTCAGTTTTCCTCCCCTGGTACTCGGGTGCAACATTCCAGACGCTTTACTAACACTCTCCCCACTTGGAGAGTCAGCGCCTTTAACCTCCTGTTTGGCCCAGTTTGCAATTTCTGCGGAAGATGAACAGGAATAGCGAGAACAAATGAGAGGCTAGCTGGAGGTGTCTGGACGGGCAAATTTAACTCTCATTTCCCACCAGGAAGAGGAAATAACCAAAGGCTCAGTGTGCCATGCTGAAACCAGATTAGGGCCTGAAGCCAACTTGCGGTGTTGTGGCCAGCTCAAAAGAAAGCGAGTTGAAGAAAGGAGCTCAGGGGCACTGTAATTCACAAACCTGCAGAGTTATAAATGACAGCAATCGTCCATAAATAGACTGAAGTAAGGCTGCCAAGAGGACTTGAAAGCGGGGCAGAATTGCAGGAAACCGATTTCAGGAGGTAGACTGGAATTGCATTGAAAGCATAGGAAAAGAGGCAGAACGTCCACAATGATGCACTTGGCCAAAAAGGGTGTATGCGTTTTTTCCTGAATATATTCAGGAAAAAACGCATACGCCCTTTTTGGCCAACCAAGCAAGCTTGCAAAGGAAATCTGCACTACAATGAAGTCTCACTTCCCCCCGGTCAAAAGGGCCATCTGAAAAAAGTGTAAAATCCAGAAAGGCAGGACAGGCCATGGAGAACTGGGAGCCTTGTTATGCTGATGGGCGGGATGTAAATTGCCAACAACCACTCGGGAGAAGTGTATGGTGTTTCCTGAAACATCTAAAAAACAAAGCAACAGAGCCTAGGGCACTGCCACTTATGGTCCTATAGCTTAGGGAAATTAAAGTCAAAAAGACACAGCCACCCAAAAGTTTGGGACGCCTCTGTTTACAAGAACCTCGTTTACAGTACAAGTTCAACATTGCAGAAAGTGAAAAATGGAGAAAGAAGTTGTGGTATTTACTTACAAAGCAATATCACTCAGCAATGAAATCTATGTCATCAGGCCCTTAGCAGCACAATGAGTGGATTCAGGTATGATGATTCTAACTGAAATAAGTCACACAGAAAAAGAAACATCATAAGATATCAGTAATACACGGAATGTAAACTTGGCTACACAGGAACTGAATTACAGAACAGAACAGGGTCTCAAATTTAGAAAACCAACTTATGCTTGCTTAAGGGGAAAGGTGAGTTGGGGTGCTGCATAAAACCAGAGATTGAAATGAGCACAGATAAAGTTCCTTAAGCCAAATATGGAATAGACAAGAGCTACTCCTTGCTCAACGAAATGGACTCAACACCGCATATTAAACGCCTAAGAATGTACCTGACTAGTAAGTATCTTAAAACCTATGGATTGCTATGTCTCCGGAAGAGAATCAAGCATGTGTACAGGGGCATAAATGCAGCAGTGATAGGATTGGAGAGGTTCGGTGAGCAAATGAAGACCCTTTGAAGTCATATTGCATGGTACCCATTCCACGGGTTTCAACTACCCAGGTTTAAGGTATTCTTCCTTCAGCTAAAACATGCATGTGGAACCTAGAGTATGATCAACCATGTGATCGGGAGACATGTTCAAATATGTCTCAGTTTTCGTACCCTGGTACTCGGGTGCAACATTCCAGACGCTTTACTAACACTCTCCCCACTTGGAGAGTCAGTTCCTTTAACCTCCTGTTTGGCCCAGTTTGCAATTTCTGCAGAAGATGAACAGGAATAGCGAGAACCAATGAGAGACTAGCTGGAGGTGTCTGGACGGGCAAATTTAACTCTCATTTCCCACCAGGAAGAGGAATTAACCAAAGGCTCAGCGTGCCGTGCCAGAACAAGATTAGGGCCTGAAGACATCCTGCGGTGTTGCGGCCAGCTCAAAAGAAAGCGAGTTGAAGAAAGGAGCTCAGGGGCACTGTAATTCACAAACCTGCAGAGTTATAAATGACAGCTATCGTCCAAAAATAGACTGAAGTAAGGCTGCCAAGAGGACTTGAAAGCGGGGCAGAATTGCAGGAAACCGATTTCAGGAGGTAGACTGGAATTGCATTGAAAGCATAGGAAAAGAGATAGAACGTCCACAATGATGCACTTGGCCAAAAAGGGCGTATGTGTTTTTTCCTGAATATATTCAGGAAAAAACGCATACGCCCTTTTTGGCCAACCAAGCAAACTTGCAAAGGAAATCTGCACTACAATGAAGTCTCACTTCCCCCCGGTCAAAAGGGCCATCTGAAAAAAGTGTAAAATCCAGAAAGGCTGGACAGGCCATGGAGAACTGGGAGCCTTGTTATGCTGATGGGCGGGATGTAAATTGCCAACAGACACTCGGGAGAAGTGCATGGTGTTTCCTGAAACATCTAAAAAACAAAGCAACAGAGCCTAGGGCACTTCCACTTATGGTCCTATAGCTTAGGGAAATTAAAATCAAAAAGACACAGCCACCCCAAAGTTTGGAACGGCTCTGTTTACAAGAACCTCGTTTACAGTACAAGTTCAACATCGCAGAAAGTGAAAAATGGATAAAAAAGTTGTGGTATTTACATACAAAGCAATATTACTCAGCAATGAAATCTGTGTCATCAGGCCCTTAGCAGCACAATGAGTGGATTCAGGTATGATGATTCTAACTGAAATAAGTCACACAGAAAAACAAACATCATAAGATATCAGTAATACACGGAATGTAAACTTGGCTACACAGGAACTGAATTACAGAACAGAACAGGGTCTCAAATTTAGAAAACCAACTTATGCTTGCTTAAGGGGAAAGGTGAGTTGGGGTGCTGCATAAAACCAGAGATTGAAATGAGCACAGATAAAGTTCCTTAAGCCAAATATGGAATAGACAAGAGCTACTCCTTGCTCAACGAAATGGACTCAACACCGCATATTAAACGCCTAAGAATGTACCTGACTAGTAAGTATCTTAAAACCTATGGATTGCTATGTCTCCGAAAGAGAATCAAGCATGTGTACAGGGGCATAAATGCAGCAGTGATAGGATTGGAGAGGTTCGGTGAGCAAATGAAGACCCTTTGAAGTCATATTGCATGGTACCCATTCCACGGGTTTCAACTACCCAGGTTTAAGGTATTCTTCCTTCACCTAAAACATGCATGTGGAACCTAGAGTATGATCAACCATGTGATCGGGAGACATGTTCAAATATGTCTCAGTTTTCGTACCCTGGTACTCGGGTGCAACATTCCAGACGCTTTACTAACACTCTCCCCACTTGGAGAGTCAGTCCCTTTAACCTCCTGTTTGGCCCAGTTTGCAATTTCTGCGGAAGATGAACAGGAATAGCGAGAACCAATGAGAGACTAGCTGGAGGTGTCTGGACGGGCAAATTTAACTCTCATTTCCCACCAGGAAGAGGAATTAACCAAAGGCTCAGCGTGCCGTGCCTTAACCAGATTAGGGCCTGAAGCCATCCTGCGGTGTTTCGGCCAACTCACAAGAAAGCGAGTTGAAGAAAGGAGCTCAGGGGCACTGTAATTCACAAACCTGCAGAGTTATAAATGACAGCTATCGTCCAAAAATAGACTGAAGTAAGGCTGCCAAGAGAACTTGAAAGCGGGGCAGAATTGCAGGAAACCGATTTCAGGAGGTAGACTGGAATTGCATTGAAAGCATAGGAAAAGAGGCAGAACGTCCACAATGATGCACTGAATATATTCAGGAAAAAACGCATACGCCCTTTTTGGCCAACCAAGCAAGCTTGCAAAGGAAATCTGCACTACAATGAAGTCTCACTTCCCCCCGGTCAAAAGGGCCATCTGAAAAAAGTGTAAAATCCAGAAAGGCAGGACAGGCCATGGAGAACTGGGAGCCTTGTTATGCTTATGGGCGGGATGTAAATTGCCAACAACCACTCGGGAGAAGTGTATGGTGTTTCCTGAAACATCTAAAAAACAAAGCAACAGAGCCTAGGGCACTTCCACTTATGGTCCTATAGCTTAGGGAAATTAAAATCAAAAAGACACAGCCACCCCAAAGTTTGGAACGGCTCTGTTTACAAGAACCTCGTTTACAGTACAAGTTCAACATCGCAGAAAGTGAAAAATGGATAAAGAAGTTGTGATATTTACTTACAAAGCAATATCACTCAGCAATGAAATCTGTGTCATCAGGCCCTTAGCAGCACAATGAGTGGATTCAGGTATGATGATTCTAACTGAAATAAGTCACACAGAAAAAGAAACATCATAAGATATCAGTAATACACGGAATGTAAACTTGGCTACACAGGAACTGAATTACAGAACAGAACAGGGTCTCAAATTTAGAAAACCAACTTAGGCTTGCTTAAGGGTAAAGGTGAGTTGGGGTGCTGCATAAAACCAGAGATTGAAATGAGCACAGATAAAGTTCCTTAAGCCAAATATGGAATACACAAGAGCTACTCCTTGCTCAACGAAATGGACTCAACACCGCATATTAAACGCCTAAGAATGTACCTGACTAGTAAGTATCTTAAAACCTATGGATTGTTATGTCTCTGAAAGAGAATCAAGCAAGTGTACAGGGGCATAAACGCAGCATGATAGGATTGGAGAGGTTCGTGAGCAAATGAAGACCCTTTGAAGTCATATTGCACGGTACCCATTCCACGGGTCTCAACTCTCCAGGTTTAAGTTATTCTTCCTTCAGCTAAAACATGCATGTGGAACCCAGAGTATGATCAACCATGTGAATGGGAGACGTGTTCAAATATGTCTCAGTTTTCCTCCCCTGGTACTCGGGTGCAACATTCCAGACGCTTTACTAACACTCTCCCGACTTGGAGAGTCAGTCCCTTTAACCTCCTGTTTGGCCCAGTTTGCAATTTCTGCCGAAGATGAACAGGAATAGCGAGAACCAATGAGAGGCTAGCTGGAGGTGTCTGGACGGGCAAATTTAACTCTCATTTCCCACCACGGAGAGGAATTAACCAATGGCTCAGCATGCCGGGCCAAACAAGATTAGGGCCTGAAGCCATCCTGCGGTGTTGCGGCCAGGTCACAAGAAAGCGAGTTGAAGAAAGGAGCTCAGGGGCACTGTAATTCACAAACCTGCAGAGTTATAAATGACAGCTATCATCCAAAAATAGACTGAAGTAAGGCTGCCAAGAGGACTTGAAAGCGGGGCAGAATTGCAGGAAACCAATTTCAGGAGGTAGACTGGAATTGCATTGAAAGCATAGGAAAAGAGGCAGAACGTCCACAATGATGCACTTGGCCAAAAAGGGCGTATGTGTTTTTTCCTGAATATATTCAGGAAAAAACACATACGCCCTTTTTGGCCAACCAAGCAAGCTTGCAAAGGAAATCTGCACTACAATGAAGTCTCACTTCCCCCCGGTCAAAAGGGCCATCTGAAAAAAGTGTAAAATCCAGAAAGGCAGGACAGGCCATGGAGAACTGGGAGCCTTGTTATGCTGATGGGCGGGATGTAAATTGGCAACAACCACTTGGGAGAAGTGTATGGTGTTTCCTGAAACATCTAAAAAACAAAGCAACAGAGCCTAGGGCACTTCCACTTATGGTCCTATAGCTTAGGGAAATTAAAATCAAAAAGACACAGCCACCCCAAAGTTTGGAACGGCTCTGTTTACAAGAACCTCGTTTACAGTACAAGTTCAACATCGCAGAAAGTGAAAAATGGATAAAAAAGTTGTGGTATTTACATACAAAGCAATATTACTCAGCAATGAAATCTGTGTCATCAGGCCCTTAGCAGCACAATGAGTGGATTCAGGTATGATGATTCTAACTGAAATAAGTCACACAGAAAAACAAACATCATAAGATATCAGTAATACACGGAATGTAAACTTGGCTACACAGGAACTGAATTACAGAACAGAACAGGGTCTCAAATTTAGAAAACCAACTTATGCTTGCTTAAGGGGAAAGGTGAGTTGGGGTGCTGCATAAAACCAGAGATTGAAATGAGCACAGATAAAGTTCCTTAAGCCAAATATGGAATAGACAAGAGCTACTCCTTGCTCAACGAAATGGACTCAACACCGCATATTAAACGCCTAAGAATGTACCTGACTAGTAAGTATCTTAAAACCTATGGATTGCTATGTCTCCGAAAGAGAATCAAGCATGTGTACAGGGGCATAAACGCAGCAGTGATAGGATTGGAGATGTTCGGTGAGCAAATGAAGACCCTTTGAAGTCATATTGCATGGAACCCATTCCACGGGTTTCAACTACCCAGGTTTTAGGTATTCTTCCTTCAGCTAAAACATGCATGTGGAACCCAGAGTATGATCAACCATGTGATCGGGAGACGTGTTCAAATATGTCTCAGTTTTCCTCCCCTGGTACTCGGGTGCAACATTCCAGACGCTTTACTAACACTCTCCCCACTTGGAGAGTCAGCGCCTTTAACCTCCTGTTTGGCCCAGTTTGCAATTTCTGCGGAAGATGAACAGGAATAGCGAGAACAAATGAGAGGCTAGCTGGAGGTGTCTGGACGGGCAAATTTAACTCTCATTTCCCACCAGGAAGAGGAAATAACCAAAGGCTCAGTGTGCCATGCTGAAACCAGATTAGGGCCTGAAGCCAACTTGCGGTGTTGTGGCCAGCTCAAAAGAAAGCGAGTTGAAGAAAGGAGCTCAGGGGCACTGTAATTCACAAACCTGCAGAGTTATAAATGACAGAAATCGTCCATAAATAGACTGAAGTAAGGCTGCCAAGAGGACTTGAAAGCGGGGCAGAATTGCAGGAAACCGATTTCAGGAGGTAGACTGGAATTGCATTGAAAGCATAGGAAAAGAGGCAGAACGTCCACAATGATGCACTTGGCCAAAAAGGGTGTATGCGTTTTTTCCTGAATATATTCAGGAAAAAACGCATACGCCCTTTTTGGCCAACCAAGCAAGCTTGCAAAGGAAATCTGCACTACAATGAAGTCTCACTTCCCCCCGGTCAAAAGGGCCATCTGAAAAAAGTGTAAAATCCAGAAAGGCAGGACAGGCCATGGAGAACTGGGAGCCTTGTTATGCTGATGGGCGGGATGTAAATTGCCAACAACCACTCGGGAGAAGTGTATGGTGTTTCCTGAAACATCTAAAAAACAAAGCAACAGAGCCTAGGGCACTGCCACTTATGGTCCTATAGCTTAGGGAAATTAAAGTCAAAAAGACACAGCCACCCAAAAGTTTGGGACGCCTCTGTTTACAAGAACCTCGTTTACAGTACAAGTTCAACATTGCAGAAAGTGAAAAATGGAGAAAGAAGTTGTGGTATTTACTTACAAAGCAATATCACTCAGCAATGAAATCTATGTCATCAGGCCCTTAGCAGCACAATGAGTGGATTCAGGTATGATGATTCTAACTGAAATAAGTCACACAGAAAAAGAAACATCATAAGATATCAGTAATACACGGAATGTAAACTTGGCTACACAGGAACTGAATTACAGAACAGAACAGGGTCTCAAATTTAGAAAACCAACTTATGCTTGCTTAAGGGGAAAGGTGAGTTGGGGTGCTGCATAAAACCAGAGATTGAAATGAGCACAGATAAAGTTCCTTAAGCCAAATATGGAATAGACAAGAGCTACTCCTTGCTCAACGAAATGGACTCAACACCGCATATTAAACGCCTAAGAATGTACCTGACTAGTAAGTATCTTAAAACCTATGGATTGCTATGTCTCCGGAAGAGAATCAAGCATGTGTACAGGGGCATAAATGCAGCAGTGATAGGATTGGAGAGGTTCGGTGAGCAAATGAAGACCCTTTGAAGTCATATTGCATGGTACCCATTCCACGGGTTTCAACTACCCAGGTTTAAGGTATTCTTCCTTCAGCTAAAACATGCATGTGGAACCTAGAGTATGATCAACCATGTGATCGGGAGACATGTTCAAATATGTCTCAGTTTTCGTACCCTGGTACTCGGGTGCAACATTCCAGACGCTTTACTAACACTCTCCCCACTTGGAGAGTCAGTTCCTTTAACCTCCTGTTTGGCCCAGTTTGCAATTTCTGCAGAAGATGAACAGGAATAGCGAGAACCAATGAGAGACTAGCTGGAGGTGTCTGGACGGGCAAATTTAACTCTCATTTCCCACCAGGAAGAGGAATTAACCAAAGGCTCAGCATGCCGTGCCAGAACAAGATTAGGGCCTGAAGACATCCTGCGGTGTTGCGGCCAGCTCAAAAGAAAGCGAGTTGAAGAAAGGAGCTCAGGGGCACTGTAATTCACAAACCTGCAGAGTTATAAATGACAGCTATCGTCCAAAAATAGACTGAAGTAAGGCTGCCAAGAGGACTTGAAAGCGGGGCAGAATTGCAGGAAACCGATTTCAGGAGGTAGACTGGAATTGCATTGAAAGCATAGGAAAAGAGATAGAACGTCCACAATGATGCACTTGGCCAAAAAGGGCGTATGTGTTTTTTCCTGAATATATTCAGGAAAAAACGCATACGCCCTTTTTGGCCAACCAAGCAAACTTGCAAAGGAAATCTGCACTACAATGAAGTCTCACTTCCCCCCGGTCAAAAGGGCCATCTGAAAAAAGTGTAAAATCCAGAAAGGCTGGACAGGCCATGGAGAACTGGGAGCCTTGTTATGCTGATGGGCGGGATGTAAATTGCCAACAGACACTCGGGAGAAGTGCATGGTGTTTCCTGAAACATCTAAAAAACAAAGCAACAGAGCCTAGGGCACTTCCACTTATGGTCCTATAGCTTAGGGAAATTAAAATCAAAAAGACACAGCCACCCCAAAGTTTGGAACGGCTCTGTTTACAAGAACCTCGTTTACAGTACAAGTTCAACATCGCAGAAAGTGAAAAATGGATAAAAAAGTTGTGGTATTTACATACAAAGCAATATTACTCAGCAATGAAATCTGTGTCATCAGGCCCTTAGCAGCACAATGAGTGGATTCAGGTATGATGATTCTAACTGAAATAAGTCACACAGAAAAACAAACATCATAAGATATCAGTAATACACGGAATGTAAACTTGGCTACACAGGAACTGAATTACAGAACAGAACAGGGTCTCAAATTTAGAAAACCAACTTATGCTTGCTTAAGGGTAAAGGTGAGTTGGGGTGCTGCATAAAACCAGAGATTGAAATGAGCACAGATAAAGTTCCTTAAGCCAAATATGGAATAGACAAGAGCTACTCCTTGCTCAACGAAATGGACTCAACACCGCATATTAAACGCCTAAGAATGTACCTGACTAGTAAGTATCTTAAAACCTATGGATTGCTATGTCTCCGAAAGAGAATCAAGCATGTGTACAGGGGCATAAATGCAGCAGTGATAGGATTGGAGAGGTTCGGTGAGCAAATGAAGACCCTTTGAAGTCATATTGCATGGTACCCATTCCACGGGTTTCAACTACCCAGGTTTAAGGTATTCTTCCTTCACCTAAAACATGCATGTGGAACCTAGAGTATGATCAACCATGTGATCGGGAGACATGTTCAAATATGTCTCAGTTTTCGTACCCTGGTACTCGGGTGCAACATTCCAGACGCTTTACTAACACTCTCCCCACTTGGAGAGTCAGTCCCTTTAACCTCCTGTTTGGCCCAGTTTGCAATTTCTGCGGAAGATGAACAGGAATAGCGAGAACCAATGAGAGACTAGCTGGAGGTGTCTGGACGGGCAAATTTAACTCTCATTTCCCACCAGGAAGAGGAATTAACCAAAGGCTCAGCGTGCCGTGCCTTAACCAGATTAGGGCCTGAAGCCATCCTGCGGTGTTTCGGCCAACTCACAAGAAAGCGAGTTGAAGAAAGGAGCTCAGGGGCACTGTAATTCACAAACCTGCAGAGTTATAAATGACAGCTATCGTCCAAAAATAGACTGAAGTAAGGCTGCCAAGAGAACTTGAAAGCGGGGCAGAATTGCAGGAAACCGATTTCAGGAGGTAGACTGGAATTGCATTGAAAGCATAGGAAAAGAGGCAGAACGTCCACAATGATGCACTGAATATATTCAGGAAAAAACGCATACGCCCTTTTTGGCCAACCAAGCAAGCTTGCAAAGGAAATCTGCACTACAATGAAGTCTCACTTCCCCCCGGTCAAAAGGGCCATCTGAAAAAAGTGTAAAATCCAGAAAGGCAGGACAGGCCATGGAGAACTGGGAGCCTTGTTATGCTTATGGGCGGGATGTAAATTGCCAACAACCACTTGGGAGAAGTGTATGGTGTTTCCTGAAACATCTAAAAAACAAAGCAACAGAGCCTAGGGCACTTCCACTTATGGTCCTATAGCTTAGGGAAATTAAAATCAAAAAGACACAGCCACCCCAAAGTTTGGAACGGCTCTGTTTACAAGAACCTCGTTTACAGTACAAGTTCAACATCGCAGAAAGTGAAAAATGGATAAAGAAGTTGTGATATTTACTTACAAAGCAATATCACTCAGCAATGAAATCTGTGTCATCAGGCCCTTAGCAGCACAATGAGTGGATTCAGGTATGATGATTCTAACTGAAATAAGTCACACAGAAAAAGAAACATCATAAGATATCAGTAATACACGGAATGTAAACTTGGCTACACAGGAACTGAATTACAGAACAGAACAGGGTCTCAAATTTAGAAAACCAACTTAGGCTTGCTTAAGGGTAAAGGTGAGTTGGGGTGCTGCATAAAACCAGAGATTGAAATGAGCACAGATAAAGTTCCTTAAGCCAAATATGGAATACACAAGAGCTACTCCTTGCTCAACGAAATGGACTCAACACCGCATATTAAACGCCTAAGAATGTACCTGACTAGTAAGTATCTTAAAACCTATGGATTGTTATGTCTCTGAAAGAGAATCAAGCAAGTGTACAGGGGCATAAACGCAGCATGATAGGATTGGAGAGGTTCGTGAGCAAATGAAGACCCTTTGAAGTCATATTGCACGGTACCCATTCCACGGGTCTCAACTCTCCAGGTTTAAGTTATTCTTCCTTCAGCTAAAACATGCATGTGGAACCCAGAGTATGATCAACCATGTGAATGGGAGACGTGTTCAAATATGTCTCAGTTTTCCTCCCCTGGTACTCGGGTGCAACATTCCAGACGCTTTACTAACACTCTCCCGACTTGGAGAGTCAGTCCCTTTAACCTCCTGTTTGGCCCAGTTTGCAATTTCTGCCGAAGATGAACAGGAATAGCGAGAACCAATGAGAGGCTAGCTGGAGGTGTCTGGACGGGCAAATTTAACTCTCATTTCCCACCACGGAGAGGAATTAACCAATGGCTCAGCATGCCGGGCCAAACAAGATTAGGGCCTGAAGCCATCCTGCGGTGTTGCGGCCAGGTCACAAGAAAGCGAGTTGAAGAAAGGAGCTCAGGGGCACTGTAATTCACAAACCTGCAGAGTTATAAATGACAGCTATCATCCAAAAATAGACTGAAGTAAGGCTGCCAAGAGGACTTGAAAGCGGGGCAGAATTGCAGGAAACCAATTTCAGGAGGTAGACTGGAATTGCATTGAAAGCATAGGAAAAGAGGCAGAACGTCCACAATGATGCACTTGGCCAAAAAGGGCGTATGTGTTTTTTCCTGAATATATTCAGGAAAAAACACATACGCCCTTTTTGGCCAACCAAGCAAGCTTGCAAAGGAAATCTGCACTACAATGAAGTCTCACTTCCCCCCGGTCAAAAGGGCCATCTGAAAAAAGTGTAAAATCCAGAAAGGCAGGACAGGCCATGGAGAACTGGGAGCCTTGTTATGCTGATGGGCGGGATGTAAATTGGCAACAACCACTCGGGAGAAGTGTATGGTGTTTCCTGAAACATCTAAAAAACAAAGCAACAGAGCCTAGGGCACTTCCACTTATGGTCCTATAGCTTAGGGAAATTAAAATCAAAAAGACACAGCCACCCCAAAGTTTGGAACGGCTCTGTTTACAAGAACCTCGTTTACAGTACAAGTTCAACATCGCAGAAAGTGAAAAATGGAGAAAGAAGTTGTGGTATTCACTTACAAAGCAATATCACTCAGCAATGAAATCTATGTCATCAGGCCCTTAGCAGCACAATGAGTGGATTCAGGTATGATGATTCTAACTGAAATAAGTCACACAGAAAAAGAAACATCATAAGATATCAGTAATACACGGAATGGAAACTTGGCTACACAGGAACTGAATTACAGAACAGAACAGTGTCTCAAATTTAGAAAACCAACTTATGCTTGCTTAAGGGTAAAGGTGACTTGGGGTGCTGCATAAAACCAGAGATTGAAATGAGTACAGATAAAGTTCCTTAAGCCAAATATGGAATAGACAAGAGCTACTCCTTGCTCAACGAAATGGACTCAACACCGCATATTAAACGCCTAAGAATGTACCTGACTAGTAAGTATCGTAAAACCTATGG
The DNA here is from genome assembly GCF_951394435.1 of Stenella coeruleoalba. Lineage (NCBI taxonomy): Eukaryota > Metazoa > Chordata > Mammalia > Artiodactyla > Delphinidae > Stenella > Stenella coeruleoalba. Next base: position 767 of record NW_027646445.1, on the reverse strand, counting down.
ATTGCTATGTCTCCGAAAGAGAATCAAGCATGTGTACAGGGGCATAAACGCAGCAGTGATAGGATTGGAGAGGTTCGGTGAGCAAATGAAGACCCTTTGAAGTCATATTGCATGGTACCCATTACACGGGTCTTAACTCTCCAGGTTTAAGGTATTCTTCCTTCAGCTAAAACATGCATGTGGAACCCAAGTATGATCAACCATATAAACGGGAGACGTGTTCAAATATGTCTCAGTTTTCCTCCCCTGGTACTCGGGTGCAACATTCCAGACGCTTTACTAACACTCTCCCGACTTGGAGAGTCAGTCCCTTTAACCTCCTGTTTGGCCCAGTTTGCAATTTCTGCAGAAGATGAACAGGAATAGCGAGAACCAAAGAGAGACTAGCTGGAGGTGTCTGAACGGGCAAATTTAACTCTCATTTCCCACCAGGATGAGGAATTAACCAAAGGCTCAGCGTGCCGTGCCGGAAGCAGATTAGGGCCTGAAGCCATCCTGCGGTGTTGCGGCCAGGTCACAAGAAAGCGAGTTGAAGAAAGGAGCTCAGGGGCACTGTAATTCACAATCCTGCAGAGTTATAAATGACAGCTATCGTCCAAAAATAGACTGAAGTAAGGCTGCCAAGAGGACTTGAAAGTGGGGCAGAATTGCAGGAAACCGATTTCAGGAGGTAGACTGGAATTGCATTGAAAGCATAGGAAAAGAGGCATAACGTCCACAATGATGCACTTGGCCAAAAAGGGCGTATGTGTTTTTTCCTGAATATA